>NC_134645.1:86122882-86422882 GCF_030463565.1 Pelecanus crispus
ATGAAAGAGTGGGAGCCTCCTGACTCCACAAGCCGCAGTTAAAGCAAGGAACACTGCTGTGAGCCAAGGCTTGGCCTGAGCTGTACACACCGCTGCAGTTTTCATAGAGGGCAACATTACTTTTTTCCATTACTGAGGGAAACTGAGGCTGAGTTTTAGTTGTTGGTCTTTATTTACGTGCTCTTTATGTTATGCCAGAATGTAGCTAACCTGAATATTTCTTTAAAGGGAAGATGAGCGTTTGACAGAGGCTGTAGCTGAGACCTTTGGTCAGAGCTGTTTGTTGTAGCTCTTCTTTGGAAAAGTAGATTGTCATGGTTTAACCCCAGCTGGCAACCAAGCACCACACAGCTGCTGGCTCACCCTCCCCCCCGGTGGGGTGGGGGAGAGAATAGGAAGGGTGAAAGTAAGAAAGCCCATGTGTTGAGATAAGAACAGTTTAATAACTGAAATAAAATAATCATAATAGTAATAGTTATAGAAGTAATAACAATAATAATAATGATAATAATAGTAAATTGTAGTGAAAAGGAAAACAACCAAAAGAGGAAAAAAACACAGGAAAAACAAGTGATGCAACCACTCACGACCCACCGACCAACAGCCAGCCAGTCCCCAAGCAGCGATCACTGCCCCCTGGCCAGCTCCCCCCAGCTTATATACTGAGCATGACATCATATGGTATGGAATGTCCCTTTGGCCAGCTTGGATCAACTGTTCTGGCTGTGTCCCCTCCCAGTTTCTTGTGCACTGGCAGAGCCTGGGAAGCTGAAAAGTCCTTGACTAGCATGAGCAGCACTGCTTAGCAACAACTAAAACATCAGCGTGTTATCAGCATTCTTCTCATCCTAAATCCAAACCACAGCACTATGCCAGCTACTAGGAAGAAAATTAACTCTATCCCAGCCGAAACCAAGATATAGATAGAGGACAGGAATTCTGACCCAGTTTTCCAGTTTTGCAAGGAAAAAAAAGACTTAAAACTGTGCTGCCTGAGATTCCACCCATCCCATCCCTCATCATTTCTTTAATCCACTGATGATTGGTGTAAACAAGTTTTACTGACTGCAGCTCTCAGATAACCTGAGTTTATTAGAAACTGTAAAAAGCAACATCTGCAAAGGGAAGAGGGATCCAAGGAAATGCTGTGCTGGAGATTTCCTCGGGGAGGAGCTCAGTGGCAGGAGCCTGAGCCCAGCAGTTTTCTGCAGGGTTTGGTTGCCAGCTGGCCAAGCAGGAGGTGCTCCCTGGCCAGCCGGTCGGCACCCTCATCCCTCGGGACCCGCTGGGGCGCACGCTGCCGCTTGGACGGCATGGGGGACGGCAGAGAGATGACAGTGCTGGGGGAGGTGGAGGATGAGAGGACAAGGGGAGGATGCTGTGAAAGGGTATCAAGGCCACGGTGAGGATTTGGGATGGTTTGTTGGGAGGAGGAGGGGAATAGGAATATAGGACGCAGTTTCATAGTAAACTAGGCTTCGTTAACGATGCGGCTCTCAGAACTGCTTGTTTTCTAACTTGCAAAGAGTCTGTCAAGTGCTGCCTTTTTTTCTCTCTTAGACTTTTCTCCTCATTACTGTGTTCTTTTCTTTATTGCCATCCCATGCTGTGACTTTGATTCTCTGCTCTGAGTCACAACATATCCACTGCCGCTTTATATTTTGAAATGCCTTTACATCAGCATTAATATAAGAATGCATTTTGGCATAATAATTGTATCCAGTTATTGACCACATAATCGATAGTGCAGAGTTGGTAGAACCTTTGCTGCCATTTAAATGAAATCATTAACCAAAGCAATAAAAACCTAAATGTATAGATCTGTAAACAGTCCTAACATTTGCTTTATATTAAAGGGAAAAAAGGGACTCGAGTTTGGGGTTTTTTTCCCTCCCAGTCATATATAAAACTGCCAAATAAGATGATTTCATCCTTTTGTTCATCTCTCAAGCAACCCCAGGATTAGGCACAAATTACCGCAAGTGTCAGGCGGGGCTCTGAGGAAGCCGCGGGCAGCAGCGGAGGGGACTGCAGGCCATGTCACGCCTGGATTGCACTGGCAGAGCGATCCGGGAGCCGCAGTCACACGTTGCACCCCGCGGATGTTTCAGAGAGCCTTGCGCTCACTCTCGAAGCAAAAATCAAGTTGTCAAAGGCTGCGTCTGTGCTGCTAAATAAAGCAGGGCTAGGGAGCAAGCTTGGCTGCTGGCCGTCCAGGCTACTTGGCTATTAGCTGTTAGCTCACACCTTGGTGCGGTCTTGATATGTGCCGGCTTCTCTGCCTCGGGGAGCGCCCGGACGCGGCTGGCCCGCGCGCTCGGCTGGCGCTGTCAGGGAGGGTGCAGCGGCTTTGGCTCCCCGTGTCCTGCGGGTATCCAGGGTGCTCTCTCCAACGCCCCGCCTGTCCCCATGCACAGAGCCTGGGGTTCTTGCTAGGAAAACATCGCCGTCGCGGGCTGCAGACCCTCACGATTCAGTGCCAAATACAGCAGTGACAAAACCAGAATGCCGCATTTGTATCTAGGCCTGTAGGAGCATCCCACAGGGCCCGAGGGGGAACCAGAGCCTAGTGCCATGCAGCTTTTAAGCCTGTGCCTTTTTGAGCTGCAGAGGCAGAGAGCAGCTCCTGGACCTGTTTAATTTAGGAGCACAGATACAGCTGCTGAGACCAGGAGTGTAGACATCTCAGATGGAGGACAGTTCTGCAAGGGCGCATGAACTGGTGCGAGATGCAATGAGCCCTCTCATCCCATTTGCAAAGGTGTCTGAGCTTTATTTTTTTTTAAGCTAGATCAGCCTTTCGGTATTGAATTTGGTTGCCTTAAATGAATGTAATTTTCAGACACTGTTAATACTCAGCATTATGGAAAGTAAAGACCTTTTATAGAGCCTTATGCCAGGCATCTAGAAACTGAGGAGCCTCAACTCATTGGTTACTTTTGAAACTCCTGGCCTGAATTTCTGGCTAGCTTGCTCCCTTCTCTTCCTATATGATAAATCATTATGATACATAAGAATTTCTCCCTGCTGTACTTTCTCCAAGAGCCTGACTCGGTTCTTGATCATTCCAGTTTAAAGGAAAATTACTCCCACTAATGGTAAAGGAGTTTCATCGATGTAAAGTTACAGTACCAACACACATGAAATGGAGATGGCCAGAGTTTCAGGGGTTGAGAAGAAATCACACTGGCGCTAGCACTCACCTCCCTGTACTCACTGTCAAACTGACAGCAAAACAGTGCAATGTTGTTTTGCCCTCTTTGTGGGGTGTATTGCCTATGACGGATGTGTACACATCTTTAAAACACCTCCGTGCTCCTGAGACTACATGTTTGTGTGGAGTGCTTTAGGGAGGCTGTGTTTTAAACCACGAAGGTTGTCGTGGTTTAACCCCAGCCAGCAACTAAGCAACCACGCAGCCGCTCGCTCACTCCCCCTGCCCCAGTGGGATGGGGGAGAGAATCGGAAGAGTAAGAGTGAGAAACACTCCTGCGTTGAGACAAGAACAGTTTAATAATTGAAATAAAGTGAAACAGTAGTAGTAATAATAACAATATAACAATAACAGTAACAATAATATACCTTATATTATATATATGTAATATATGTATAATATAAGGTCAGGTTGGATGGGGCTCTGAACAACCTGATCTGGTTAAAGCTGTCCCTGCTCACGGCAGGAGAGTTGGGCTAGATGACTTCTAAAGGTCCCTTCCAACCCAAAGCATTCTATGATTCTATGATACAAAGCAAGTGATGCACAATGCAATTGCTCACCACCCACCGACTGATACCCAGCCAGTTCCCAAGCAGCAATCGCTGCCCCCTGGCCAACTCCCCACAGCTTATATACTGAGCATGACGTCATATGGTATGGAATAGCCCTTTGGCCAGCTTGGATCAACTATCCTGGCTGTGCCCCCTCCCAGTTTCTTGTGCACCTGGCAGAGCCTGGGAAGCTGAAAAGTCCTTGACTAGCATAAGCAGTACTTAGCAACAACTAAAACATCAGTGTGTTACTAACATTCTTCTCATCCTAAATCAAAAACACAGCACTATGCCTGCTACTAGGAAGAAAATTAACTCTATCCCAGCTGAAACCAGGACAAAGGTTGATTAGAGATATTTGAGAAAAGAGAAGACAATGCACTGCTTTGGTCCCTTTAAATCTTCTTTTTCATAAAACAGAGACAAAATTGTTTCTGTTTACCAAAGCCAGCCTTGCACTGTGAGCATCACACCCACCATTCAGGCTTTGTGGTCTCACCCCCTCAACTGAGATCTTGTCCTGATTGCAGACTCTTCCTCCTCCTCCCCTCCTCTCCCCACCTCTAGAGTCAGCTGAGCAAAAGTTACCACAGCCCAGAAGGAAAGAAAAGAGAAGTCCTCAGAGATCAGCTGCATCGGGGTAGCTGCATCCCAGGCAGGGCAGCTCCCAAATCCCCCTCTCAGGTGTCTCTCTTGCCTCTTGGCTCTCAGCGTCTCACCCTGGGGCCTCATGAGTTTTTCACAATTCATCTGGGGCTTTTATTGTCAAAGGGTTAAATCTATAACTCAGATGTTAAATTAATGTATGATGTAAATGTAACCTGCAAGTATAATGGAGAAGCTCAAAGTCTGGACCCTGACCTGAAACATTTTATATGTGTGCTTTTAAAACCCTAAGCAGACCATAAGCAGTCCTCCCCTACCAGTTCACAGATCTTTTTGAAATCTGACTGCAGCCTCTGCTGGCAATGTTGTCTACATATATGTAAGCTTTGTTTTTCATGCATATTCATGTAGAAGGTCATTTATACACAGCATAAACAATAACAGACCAAGGACTATGTCTGATGGACCCCAACAGGACTAGGCTGAAAAAGAAGATTTAGTGCTTCTAGTAACAATATTTTGTTGGCAATTTGACAGCTTTGACCTAAGCCAAGTGACAGCGTTAGGTGATACACAGTATGCTGACAACTTATTACATAAAGTATCATGGTTGGCTGTCAAAAGCTTTCTTGGAATCCAGAAATATAGCTCTGGCCAATTTTTATGGCAGTGAAAATGTGTTCAGTAATTTCTACCAAGGCAGTTGTTGAGTGGGGAGGCTGAAAGACAGGACTGACGGAGAGTTATTTGATAACAACAACAAGTTGTCCACCTGCAATCGAGCAGGTTTATCCACATGGCTTTGTAACCTTCTTGGCAGTGACTCAGACATTATGATACAGTCCAGACAATTCCCCTTTTTCTCCAGGGAAAGACATAATCCCTGCAAAAATAACATGCAACCTATTTCCTTTTTAATCTAAAAATGAATTGGGAAGGAGTAGCAGTGCATGGGAATAATAAAGCAATGCCAGTCAGACTCTGTGCCTCCAAAATACAGGGCACCTCATTTTATGCCTTGAAACTGTGAGGACTGTGAGGGCCAGCGGGCATTGCTCACCCTTGTATGGCCATGGGAAGCTTAAGGACATTAGTAGAGCCAAGGATTTGGCTCCACAGGTCTCCTTTTTCAGTAATGATTTGGAAATACAAAATCACGGTTGCTCATATGTTTTATCTGAAGCTTTGCTTGCAGTAAAAAAGAGATGATTATTAGAATTAGACTATGCCATGCAGTTTTGTGAGGAGAAGTATAGGTATGACAAGAATGGTCACTTTTGGGCAGCAAAAGCCCTCCTCTTGCTTTCCTGAGCATTCCTCCCTTTGCCCCTGTTAAGGGAAGGGATCAGCACGTGCCCAAGTAGTCTAGGGAGTTAATTTAAATGAGTGCAATTTAGGCAGGGGGGAAAAAAAGGAGGTTCCACTACCCAGGGATGCATCAACAGAGAGCTGGCCCCCAGCTTTGGCCCATGGGGTTCGATAACTGTGCTTCGACCTGGCTTGCGGGATGCGATGGGGAAGCAAAGCGACACGAGCCGTGACTGAAGGGAAGGCACCGCGGTTATCGGCGAGGGCCTTTCCTTTCTGCTACAATGCCAACCCATATCGGTATAGCTTTATAAAATGAACCGGTATGACGAGTGAAGCAACCACAGGCAACTGTTTTTAACTGCCTGCACATGATCAGACACACAGACCCCTTCTTCTGGCATGTCTAGCACAGTCTTAATTAAGAAAGTCAGGAGCTGGAGTTGAAAATACGGTATCACATTTCCCATAATGTGCGAATTGATGGTTTCCTACAGTCAGAGCCGACAAAAATCTTCCCTTCCTCCCAGTTCAAAGTGACTGCTGAATATACAGATGGGCCGTATCTACACCTTTCCCCTCACAGCGAAAAGTGCTTTTGATGATTAAGAATTTAAACTGTATTGTGAGCAAGAATCTTGGCCGTTTTAAGGAATAAGGGTTTCCTTAGAAACCAGGAAAAGTAGTTTAGGAGCAGACGTTTATGAGGGCGAATATGTACACCATCAATTAACACCTTGTTTCTTTCACAAGTTCAGTTATATTTACAACACTGCTACAAAGCAGTGAAAGCAGACAGTTTTGTATGTGCATCAGGGCTGTGAAAGATAGACTCTGCGCTACCAGACAAACAGGGATTCACACCATATGGCTGGTTCAGGAGTTTTGACCGATTTAGAGCAAACGCATAGTAATTTCCCACCGGGGCCGGGTTAGGATGCATATTAATACAGATCAGAAATGGCAAACAGAGAAATGGACAAAGATTGTCCCCAGATTACATCCCCCCCCAACCTGACACTAGTTTTTAAAGCTGTTTTCTTGGCAAAGTCAGCGGTTTGCACCTGATTTCCATGGTACTTTACTTACGTCAGGTCTCCATAAAATCCCACCAAATGTTTCCAGCTCCGAGCGGCAGATCATCGGCTGCAATTTGATATCCAGAAGAGTTCATAGGCTGAACATGTTTAAAAAGCAGCCAAACAAGTCAAGAGCTCACAAGCTAACAGTGTTGAGGAGGCTGTAGACACCGAGCTTGGCACTGACAAACACTGCTGTCATTCCCACCTTTAGTGCCGGTTTTACCCAGAGCTGGTTTTATATCAAACGTGATGCTGGAATACCAGCACATTGCACATACATATCCTGAGAAGCTTCAGTACTAATACATTACAAATAACACAGCAGTTCAGCTGACAAGCAGAAGAGTAAACTATTGTGGACCCAGCTGGCATAAAATTAACCCTGGTTTTATCTTGCTTTCACTGAAGGAGATTTATTCCCCTTCTTTGCAAGGAGATAATTTAGAAGATAGTTTATAATTGCCTGTGAGAGTCTCCTCAATTCAATTTCTGATCAGCTTGTGTAGTGGAAATAATGATTAATTAGGTTTGAGCCAAAACTTGAGTTCCATATTCGGTGCTAAAATTGACATTATGAGTCACAGTCCTCCACCCGTCTTGTTCCAGAGAAGAGGCACTGCATTCATCTCCATGGAAAGCAAAGGTGCCATCATTTAAAGTACTGTTCCTCAGCTTCTGGAAGAAAGCCCTTTTGGAGATGATGACTGAATGAGGTTGTACCCCAACAGCTGAGTGGATCTGATCTAAATACTCACCACCTGCAGAAACATAACAGTGTAAGCCCCAGCTACGCCTAGGTTATGTTGATCCTCTGTATGGACAGATTCTTATTTCAGCTGACAAACTGTAACCATGTGAGTGGAAATTTTTCATTCAGTGGCTTATTTCAGGATGGCTGAGCTGAAAGAATTCAATTAAAAATGACTCAGCTAATTCTGAGGACAGGTTAGTAGAATGACTGTTTTCCTATGTTAAAAAAAAAATCATTTATTTGAGGAACTCTCTCACGAAAATGCTCTGGAGTGGTGCCTTCAAATTTGGCAGGATGCATGACTGTTCTATGCAAGATTTGTTTTTTGCAGTTATTCTGAATATTCTCATGCACACATCTTTTAAAAGCTGCAATTAATACATGCTGTCTAATATACAAGTTCGTTCTTTTTAAACTGAATTTATTAAGCATGTTGACACTGGGATTTTTTGTGACTTCTTCATTTTCTTTTTTATTCATTCTCTATTTGAATTTTGGGTACCATTGAGCTAGAGTATTCATGTCGTATGTATTTTACTTCCAAAGAGAATATATGAAGGAACATTAAGTTATGAATTCAGAACTTAGACAATACCCAGACAAGCTTAATTTTCCCTTGCCTACCCAACGTACATAAAAAATTGCGTGAAGACCAACTATCTCAGCAACTATGTGCAGTTTAATTTCCTCTTCCTTGTTTGGCATGCTTTATTTTCTATATGTTGTATTTTATAAATGTTGTTCACATTCTGGGCCAAAGGCAAGTTTTCTGATTTTCTCATGGCTTGCAAGATGTACCTCATGGGTGTATCTTCATGTTCCAAACTCAAACTTAATTTTTGCAATACTGTTGACATCAAAGAGGACTGAAAGGACTACCACAGCCTGGAAACCATCTCTTCTTGAGATCCATTGCTTCATCACTAGCCACCACTTCCACAGCAGAAGAGACAGAAGTCATCCAGACACTTGCTTTTTTTTTTACACAAGCTTGTTTCAAAATCTTCTGGCTGATTGTAGCATCAGTCTTGTGGCAAAAAATGCAGCCATGTAAGTAATACTTACTGCAGATGACTGCGAGGAATTCAAATTCAGGGTTTTCCAAACAATCTCAGCAGCTGCATAACCTACTTTTTAGAGTTTGATTTTCCCTCCTTTGAAATAGTCTCATTCAATGGCTGTGTAACAAGTAGACTATTTATCCATTAACAAAAGAAGAAAACATAACAGACCTAAAACCCATGTCATCAGAAAAAATGTCTGCACCAGCTTTAGATGCCAAAATGAAAGGCAATTCTGAGACATTTGTATTTACAGTAACATACAGGAGAGTAAAAAAAAAATATGACCAGGCTACAGTTTCTTTTGAGCTACTGCAAAATTGTTCCTTAAGAATAAATGCAGGTAAAGGGCCTCATCCAGAATGGGATATATGCAACTGCATCTTCTTGACTCTTTGCAAACATAAGACCTCAGCTTGCGAAAAATACAGTAGGCTTAAAAATCTGAGCAGTCCATCACAGTCGGGCTGAGACAGACTTGGTGAACTGCAGGACTTGCTTTTCAACGGCCGGGGCCATTGTTCACCTCCTGAACATTTCAATCAGCCCACTGGCAGATGTGCTTCCATACATGCCTGCACGCTCAGCCCCGCCGTGGCTTCCAGCATTGTTTGGCAGCACTGCGGCAGAAGCGAGACAAAGATAAATGGAAGTGCGAAAGCTATATTTACACAGCGTTTAAACATACCATATACTGGAGATTGAAGGGCTTGCTGATAGGTGACACTGCAGGTTTCAATAGCGAGCA
The DNA here is from genome assembly GCF_030463565.1 of Pelecanus crispus. Taxonomy (NCBI): domain Eukaryota; kingdom Metazoa; phylum Chordata; class Aves; order Pelecaniformes; family Pelecanidae; genus Pelecanus; species Pelecanus crispus. The sequence goes on from NC_134645.1 coordinate 86,132,207, forward strand.
CGTCTAGTAGAGCCCTTATGCCTCATTCAGGTCATGCGGCTCCCATGACTTTACCTAGGGTTGTTGTTTTGCCTGAAAAACAAGTTTTTTTGTGGGTAAAATCCAGCAACAGTGAAGTTTGATCCCTGATCTCAGCAAAGCAAGAACATTGCTCTCCCGGAAATAATATTCTTCAGCTATTCAAAGATCATCCAAAACTAAATAAGAAATAAATCAAATATGAAAAGGAACATGCACAGAAAGCAGAGAGCCAGCAAAAAAGTTACTTTAAAAATATGTTGATTTTGCTCATAAGCCAAAACCATGAAGCAAGAATAGAAGGATTACATTAATTTTTCATCGTTTGCCATTCAAATAACATCTCCGTTTGGCATACATTTAGACTTCAGTCTTACACTTCATAGAGTGTTAGTATTAAAGCTGGAAGAACAGGAAGCTGCAAGAAGTATTTGTAACAAAGCATATTTTCACTGAGATAGGCCTGTTTTCAAATTCATATAACACTGACAAAACTGGAGTAAATTTACGGCATTTTGAAGACTGTCAATCTATTTTTATCATAGAGTGACTTTGGAATTTTACGTTGAAGACTGGCATAAAGGAGATATCAAGAGATATTACAAGAGATGTCTTTAATGAACAATATTTTACTACATAGATATAAAGAAATCACCACACTTAGCATGTGTCTCCTTTCAAGAAATCCCTTTTGATTCTGTTGTGAGTCACTGACAGAGAATACAGAGCATAAATGGCAATAAACTCAGTGGTATAAAATAATAAATACATTTTCATTGTAAAAGATTATTTTAACCAGGTCTTTTTGGCTGGTGACTAGAATATTTGTGGCACCAAGGCAGTCAAAATCTTGATGTTACTGCTCCACGAGTGCGAGGGATGAAGGACTGTTAATGTTACCAGCATCTCTGTTAGACATTAAATATAGAAAGGGATGTGGGTCACGCATGTTAGTTGTACAAGCAGTGCCTAAGCACCCCAAAGAGGTGTATCGGTTGTTCCACCACAGCAAATGAGGTGGGATTCAGCTGCCTGGCTGTTCCCTGCAGGCAGGTCTGTAGAAGTTTGTAGGAACTCTGGGCATAGTTGTGGGGTGTTATTTTTTTCTCAAAAGGTGGTTCTGATCCTCAGAGGATGCAGTCCTCATGAGACTGTATGCCTGGAGAGGTGCAGGGGATGACTACGGAGAGGTATAGCGGCTCCCCCATCATATGCTGGGAGTTACAGACCCTTGGGCTCCTGCTATTCCTCCCTGCCCACGAAACTGTGCTGGCCTTATTGTAGTGCAAAATAATTCAGCAGAAATAAAAGTAAAATACTTCAACCAGATGAAATTTAAATAGTATAAAATTGTGATTTGTGAAGCAAAACTGCTGAATGAGTAAAAGAAAAAGAAGCATGAAAGATTTCTTATCAGTTTTTCCATTTCAAAAGGCTCGCCTGTGGAATGACCCATCCAGCATTCTTCAGGCTTTAATTAATTAAAAGCAGGGAGAAAGTTAGGATTTTGGCGCAGGATAAATATTCCAGACTTGAAGAGATGTTGCTTTAATGACCTGGACACTATCCAGGAAGTACGCAAAGGCTAGCAGGCACTTCTGACAGCTAATATATCTGATAAAAAAGAGCATTCTGGCCAATTAAAGAACTGGGGTAGAAATAATGGTTTGTCACCAAGTGTGTAACTGAGGCCAATTGGTCCAGATTAACCAATGGGTTATCCTTTGTAAGTGAATTTAAAGGTCACGATGAGCTGTCTTGGTGGGTAAAAGATAAAAATGTTAAATTAATATGGTGGCAAAAGATTTTCAAATGTGAGACGTGGAGATAAAAATTAGATTTGCAAATCATGCAAAATCACCTGGAGTGGACTAAGCAAATTGCTCTTATGGCAGAAGGTCATTAAGAAAAAAGTGTGAATAAAAGTATGAATTTCAAACCACCGTAGAAAGCAGAAACCTTCTTTAAGTATTCATAGGCAAATGTTCTCCTGAAGGACTTTATTATAAACTAACAGTTGGGAGCATATATATCTGTACATGGGGAGAGGTAGGTTGTTGTGGTTTAACCTGGCAGGCAGCTAAACACCACACAGCCATTCACTCACTTCCCCTGCTCCCCAGTGGGATGGGGGAGAGAATTGGGGAAAAAAAAGTAAGCTTCGTGGATTGAGATAAGGACAGTTTAATAGGACAGAAAAGGAAGGGGAAAAAAAAAAATAGAGAATATACAAAATAAGTGATACACAATGGAATTGCCCACCACCTGCTGACCGATGCCCAGCCAATTCCCAAGCAGCGGTCGCTGCCTCCCGGCCAGCTCCCCCATCTTACATACTGAGCATGACATCATATGGTATGGAATGTCCCTTTGGCCAGTTTAGGTCAGCTGTCCTGGCTGTGCCCCCTCCCAGTTTCTTGTGCACCTGGCAGAGCCTGGGAAGCTGAAAAGTCCTTGACTAGGGTAAGCACTGCTTAGCAACAACTAAACCATCAGTGTGTTACCAATATCATTCTCGTACTAAATCCAAACCACAGCACTATGCCAGCTACTAGGAAGAAAATTAACTCTATCCCAGCTGAAACCAGGACATAACGCTGTTTTAGGGCAATCTAGTTTCCACCTTCTACAATAAAACAACGGGTTATGTTATGGATAGATGACCTATACAATACTACTTGACCATGAAGATACTTTCTCTAATCTAGCTGTAAATTTCCATCATGCTGACTGTCCTGGGAACAAATCCCATCGAGGTGGATTTTTCCAACATGCTTTTCTCTACAATCTCCCATTGCACAGAGGCATAAAGTTTGATACTGACTCTGGGCAAAGAAGATGGTCACAGGCTTCAGGATCCCCACAAGACCTATAGGGATGTCCATGGGGATGGAGCTTTGGTGTCCCCGTTTTGGCTATGGCAGCCTGTGACAGAGCAGAGTCATTAAGGTTATGTGCCTGAGTATCCTGAACTACAACCAGGCACCTCGGGAGACAGAACTGAACCCAAAAGTTTGCACTGAGTGCTGGGAGGTGATATCTATTCCTCCCAGCCTTGGTCTTGGCCTTCTCCTTGCTCAGTCCTGCTTTCTCCCCACAGATTGATGTAGGTAGAGATGTAGTGGCCACTAATGGCATGAAAGAATGTTTACACTGTAAATGTCTGTCTTCCCAAATGCAAGAGAGCCTATTTAGACACAGTGTGATGTCTAGCTGAAAGCCAAAGCCTCTCCAAACTTGATTCTTCCCGTGGGGTCAAGGTAAGATGGCCTGTCCTCATGCCTGCCCCATGCATGGGGGATGTGGAGGCAGCCTCACGGCTCTGGCTCTCACCTACCAGCACTGGGGACACCCATCAGAGCACCCAGCTAGGCAGCTGCTGCTCACCGCAGGCCAGCCAGCTGCTTCTCATGGGCACCTCTGCCCCATCCCTCTCCAGAAAGTGCTGTTGTGCTTTTAACATTAGAGAGAGCCTGTCCACCAAACACTTCTGAATTCATGTCTGTCTCAGTCAGCAACTGTATTCAAATGGCTCTGTTTGCTGCTACTTGAGAGATAAGATTCCCCAAATAAGGCAATAAATATCCACAGTAGCTGTTGCTTATTTTTACAAGCACCTGCAATATGGAGGCCCCACATCATCACTGCAGTGCATAAAAATGTAGATGTTTATAGCAGGCAAAGTCTAGCCAGCCCCATAAGAAGGCCTTTTGGTGTTCACAGCCTCCCAGCTGTGCCTGGCGCTTCCTTCCCACCTAGAGGGGGTAACCCCCAGGCCCTCAACCAGGGGGGATGCTGCTTGCTGCCTCTTCTGGGTCCCTCTTTCAAGCAGATGAATAGCTTGGGAAGGAGCCTGCCTGCCACCCACCCTGCCTGGGGCTGAGCTGCTGGCGACTTGCAGGCGGGCACTTTCCTTGTCTTCCAGGGCTGCTGGCGAGGAGAAGAGGAGCAGTGACAGCCCAAGTACAGAAGCAAAGAGCAGGACCAAGGAGGCTGCAGCTGGCTGCCCCTTTCCTCCTGGCACAGTGCAAGTATTTGTCTTTTAGCTCCCTTCTTCCAGCCCCCGTTCTGACTTTGTGTGCACACTGCTGTTCTGGCAGGATTTAGGTGGCTTTGAAGCCACAGAAAACAGCAACAGCTCCGAGCTCAAGCACTGTTAAAAAGCATAGAGCTCCATTCCTGCACATAGCATTGCGATACTAGTGCTAGGCCATGAGATTTCGGGCCTTCAGAAATGGGTTATTACAAGTATATAACCAGTGATCATAAACGGTATTTATTTTTCTTTATGTGAGTACCTAAAATACCCAAAACACACATAAAGCAGCTGTTTATTTCTCTGAGGAGCATTTAAAATGCTTGTTCTTCCATGGATTACCCGTGTGAGTGAATGAACTTAAACCACTAAACAGCTGATTCTGAGCCAAATTTTCAATGGATATTAAAAAAGATGTACACATACCTAGGAAAGTGTGCATTGCCACATGAGGTAAATGCATGCAAATGAAGATATCCAAGTACAATGGCCATAAAGCATTGATGAAAGGTATTTTATTGACACTGAAGTAACCTTGTTGAATTGCAAATTTTGGCTTCATTTCCTTTTCTGTAACCACTGCAAAAGCAAAGAAAGGATCTGATTTCCTGGAAGCAGGTTTGTCTTATCTGTTAATATATAGTCCTACCTTTTACATTGGGTGAATATATTTGTCCTTGGTTGGCATAATTTGGGACAAAAAGGAGGAGATATCTTGATTTTTCAGAGAAAAGCAGCTATTTTGAGGACTAATTCTAGGGAAGTATTCTGACATTTCTATAAAGAAAATGTAGAAACAAATCATGTCTAGTCAGAGCATTAGCAAATTGCCCTTCTAGTGGAAGGAATTGCAGTACTGAAACTTTTAGCATACGGTTTCCTATAGGTAGACTACCTTATAGGGTTTTGCAGGAAGCGAGACAGCCAGTAGCTTGTACGTGAGATTCCTTAGGATGGGAACTTCAGAAATACTAAGCGGTGCCTGAGCTTCATTCCCATTTTTTAAAATGACCGAGCTTCGAAACATGAGAGTGTGTGGCAGCGCATGCTGGTGATGGTGTGGAGAATCCTGATGGCTGCTCCAGCTCTGGCTGTGACGGCATCCGCCGGGGTCTGCCTCTGCCTGCTGGTGTCTGTATGGCTGTGGCGGAGCTAGCCAGCTCTTCTGATACCTGCTGGCCAGGTTGGTTTCAAGGCTGTTCTCATGTGGTGCCATCTCAGGGACTTCTACACCATATTTAGTTGCACTAAGGTCCTGCCGATTCTCAGTTCAGTGTAGGCTCCCCAGTCCCTTACTCCCTTTTGAAGAATCACTTAGGAAGCTTCTGAAACTTTTACCTTAAGACTCTTTGCTGACACCGTGAGAAAGTGAGGGAGCAGACGCAAGTACCCATGTAAAATAAAAATATACCTTAAACAGGTATACAACATATTTGAAACATAAACATATTTGAAATTTCAGTGGAACCCCTATTCTGTTTAGAGATAGCACTGTCCAGTCGAGTGTTAGAGTGAGAAGCAACTCATCTCAAACCCACAGAGATGGCAAAATCGCCTCTTGAAATCACAGTATTTCTTTCACAAGGTGCAAAATATGGGGAAATAAAGCTCAGTCAAACTTTTCCTCCACTCCTGGTAAGTAACATGTAAAATAGAAAAAAATCCCCAACCAAACAACAAGCAGAGCCTTCTTGACCCAGCTGATTTCACTAGCTGGTGCCTTGTTTCTTCCCTTTCTTTAGCTGTCATTGCGTCTCGCCCCCTGTAAGCAGCTCAGTCTCATTAAAAGCAGTGTGGTGAAACTAGCCACATCATTATACTCACTTAGACAGAGTTCTTGTAGCCAGCACTTACCATTCACAGTAACTGCCACTTAGGATTTGTGAACCCCCTATTGGCACCTTCCTGGTCATTTGTTGGGTTTTTTTTTTTTTTTGTGTGTGTGTCTTACTTTGAAATTTACATGTCTTCAGAACAACTAAAATTCACAAGAACAAACTAATTAATGGATTCCAGTTTTGACAGCTACAAGAAGACAGATGAGAAAGTAACATGCTTCTGGCAGCGTGTTATCAATTGGGAGGCACCAGTGCATCGCCTCTATGTGGTACAGTGAGCTGGAACCGACACTGACAGATGACACAGCCCTTGACAGTGAAGCCTGTACGAGCTGACAGCTCCACTTGCACTCAGGCAGGTCCACGCTCGGCGCTGGAACTGAACCAGCTTGATGTGCAGAATATGCTTGCTTTTATCTTCCCCCCGGCTGCACAGTGGGCAGGCTGAACAGCACTGTCAGGTGGATCCCAGGACCTATCTTAGAAAGTTACAACTGTCACGAGTCTTAAGATTTTACCAGTAAAAGTAAACTAAACCAATGAACAAGTATCATTATATTCCGATCGGTGCTTTGCTCTCCTTTTTGGAAGCAGGGTGGCTCCCTGGCTGCTGGGACTAAAGGAGCCCAGTTTCCTACGGACCAGTGGCTGTCTCCCAGTTGGATTCTCAAGTGTCTACTAAGGGGCTTGCTCCGAGCGAGCCTCTGCCACAGCTGGGCACCCCGAGCCCCCCTCTGCCACATGGATTCGCCAGTGTCGAAGAAGGGCTGAACGCACACGGCTGCCTTTCTTTCAGGTGGATCTCTTTTCTCTGGGCAGCTTCCTGCTCTCACAGAACTGCAGGAGCTTGTGTCTTTGGGCTTGTTACCCCTGTGTCAAATTTGGTCAAAACTGGCCAAAGGTTTAAGTTCAGATGGTGCTGGGGGGTGGAGAGAGGGTGCAGATGCACATGCAAATACAAAGTATGACAACATAGACCTAATTTCCTTTGAAAACAAGGGTAATACAGCAAGGCTAGGGTTTCTTCACACTATACGTTCAAGACATATATCTACAATCTTAAGATTAAATTGAGTCTGAGTGTAGAGGCCCTGGCAGCCTTATCTAATTCTTCCCTAAGGGGACAGGGATGCTAGAGGCACCGGCATAACTGCTCTGTGCCGTGGTGAATTACAACCCTACAGCAAGTATCCCTTCACAGATTACCGTGATAGATCTTTGTTCCAGTCCTCCTCTCTTAGTGTACATAGATGAGCTCAGGAAGAGACCGTATGCTTTTAAAAGCAACAGAATACTGGAATGAATATTCTCTCATGGATTTAAGAGAATATTGTCTTAATGAAGAAACAGTCTGGTCAAATTAGTTTGAATCAGCCTAGATCTTCAAGAAGCTTCCTTTCCTTCATCTCTAATGCTGTAATTTTTTCAGCTCGCATTACAGAGGAACTGAGAGCCCTATTAAGGGGAAAATCCAAGTTTTATGGCTCCAGCGAGGGGATTTATTGCAGCCAACACATTTCTCTCCCTTGCTCCTTACAGCTCCATGTGGTCCTTCTGCCTGCTTCCCTCCTGTTCATTACAGTCTCCTTTGGCCCCCAGAGCAGCTGCCAGTGCTCCCTTGGCCTAACGCTGGGGTGACACAAGCAATAATACCGGCAGAAGCCAGAATGGCATTGGGCATACTTGTCCGCATTCAGCAGCTGTCAACAGGACCTATTTGAAAGATAGATGGGGGTTTCTATAGCTTTGTTTGTGCACATGTGCCTCAGAATACAGCGCTTAACTAGGAGGAACATAATTCCACTAGCTTCACTGGGACTATTCGTATCCTTAACATTATGCTCATGTTTTAGGGACTTTGCTGAATCGGGACCTAAATTTGTGAAATTTGTGTTGTGTGCACATTTGCTTGGATTTCTCTGCGCTGTGGCTACCCATGCATGCTGTCATTCCTGCTACTCAAGAGCTTGGTAGTACTATGTAACAGGAGGTACATTTCACACAGTCTGTTTTTGACTGTTTTAAAGTGTAAGAGGAGAAAGAAGTTCATTAGAAATTGGTCTATTAAAAGACAACTGGGCAATATTTTTGAAGTGCTTTTCTCTGTGAAGCTCTGTGAGGACAAAATTAAGTTTTTTCCAGATATTGATACTTTTGTTTACTGTTACACATCTATATGATGCATAAATAATAGATCTGCTGGAAGTCTTCAGAAAAAATTGTTTAATGAGGATCAAGATTAACAGGACTTCCCTTTAAGTCAACAAGAAGGAATTTACATTCCTTTTTCCAGGTAGCCTTTGTGCATCACCTTCCCTTTCCCTAGAAACCAAACAAAATCCACAGACTGAGTGGCTCCAACTTCTCAGGTGGATCGTATCATTGAGAAAACAGAAAAGCATGTAAGCATGATTATTATTTGCCTTATGCTAATGTTTAGACACTCTTATTCCAACTTCACAGTCAAGGAACAGTGAGGCAAAGAGAAGCAATTGTCTAAAGCAACATTATGGTCCCATGTTGAGCCATGAAGCTCCTATTTGCTCTGAAGCAATGGCATCAGTCACCCTAGAAAGCCACATTCTCATCTCACTTGGTCCCTCCTTCTCCCGCTGAGACAATCTGCCTGGGTAACAGCGTGACAGCTCGCAGGCACTAGCTCAGTCAAGGCAGCATGTTGGAGGGGAACATTGGAGGCACTGCCTGTCCGAGTCAGGCTGGTCATACAGGGGTGAAAGGCTTTGTTTTAACATTACAGCAGCACACTATAATTATGTTTGAGCAGACAGTTATCGCTAAGTTCTTGCTTTCAATACATTACACCCACCTGAAAAGTTACCTTTTAGAAAGAAATTCAAGTATCTCTTCTTAGCCTAAACGAGTTTGGAATTAACAGAATATAGAAAATAGGTGATTTTCACCGTAAAATTCTTTTCATAGGCAAGAACACTGTATTTCTTAGATCCAGATGTTTGAACATAAATATCGTATCAGATAATTTTTTAAAGAAAAAGCTTATAGAAAAGATGTGTTAAGGATATGTGGCCAGAGTTCTTTCGCTCTTCTTTCATACTGATTAAAACTAATTTCATATAAGCAAATAGAAAAACGTCACTGGTGTTCTTAATTTTTAGGTATTAAAAAAAACCTCCCTGGGGATAAAAATGTCTTATGGATACTGCTCCTGATTTAACAAAAGTCTTCCGAAGCACAGAACAAACATGCCGTGGGAGGTGCTCAGTAGTGTTATAACTGAGTGCCCTGGATGGTCTTCTGCAAAGGTCAAAAGAAATAGTTATTTAGAAACCAGGCCCTCACTTCAATCCCTCTAATATGAAATTGAGCAGTGAATTGACTACCCTTCATAATGCACCTTGCAGCAAGAATCTAGGGTGTTTGACTATTCAGAGCTGAAGGTATTGTCCTTCAGGGTTTTTTCCTTCGAGGTTTTTTGCTTCTATATTGGTTGTGAGAGTCACATCCTTCCACACTTACAAAACAAAGCAGGATCACTGAGCAGGCAATTTGTGAACTCGGCCTATCTAGGTTAGGAGCTGAATCCAAATTCAAACTAGATCTGGATGAAATATTTATGAGTATGCACAGATAGATATTTACACAGAGGGACGCGGATACAGACAAATTCAGATTATCTGTTTTACTCCTCCATGATCAGACTGTTCCTGGATTGCTCGCTTAGATATATTTTAAATGGCTTGCATTTATATTCATGGTGTTGCACATATCTGTGTTCTTGCTTTTTTAGATAGATTTTAAAATATCATACTGAAATTTTATAGAGCCTGATAAAGTTGGATAGCAAACTTTCTTAAACAGAATGAAATTGTACTGTCTAACATCATACAAGGCTATCCAAGATATTCTTTAACTTCCTTAAATACAACATTGAGCACACAGTTCTTTTTCTTTTACATTTTTTGAGCGAGTTATCTTCAAAAACCTCCATCATTTATATCTGGAACCCAGGAACACATGCAATATTTCTTTACAGCCTCATTTATCAAGAGAATCGGAAGTAGAGGAAGCTATGGTGAGCCAAATTTTCTGGTGGTGTGAGTGGGGAAGCTCACTGACCTCATGAAGGCTCTGGCAATTCATACTACTAGAGCCTGACTTTTCTGGTGTATCCACATTATGGTGATTAGCAAAACATACTTAAAATTTCAGCTGAGTATGTACTGTGATATTGTCAGCATGAAAAAAAGCATATTCTACACAAGGAAAAAGGAGCTTAAATTTTTTCTTAACATTTTCACTCCATTGACTCCATCCTGCATTCAGACAGGTAAATGTAGTGTCTCCGACTGTTTCTTGTTTCTGTTTTGGAGCCATCCATGGAAGAGAAATCCACTAAGGGCTGTGAAAAACAAAACACTCTCTCTGGCTCAGAAAGCCCCTGAGGTGCAAATTTGTGGTTGCTAGGAGAATATTTTGGGGAAATATCACTATGTGTTTTCTCTAGGCTCATACTTTTCTGTAGCCACCTGCCCTTGGACACTGCTGAAAACAGGGTCTTGGGCTAGATGGACCTTATATTGGTTACAGTCAAAGAGGCCAGGAGCAGACATGAACCCTCACCAGTTTAAATTCTCAAAGTTGTTCTATAAGTAGAAATGTCTGCTAAATCTCAGAGTGCATTAGATTCTGAGAATGACATTTTGCTCTTTTTTAGATGGCCCTGGGTCTTTTCCTCAGAGGTATATGTTTGTGTTTCTTTCTCAGAATTTACAATGAGTAATCAGACAAAACCTATTCAAAATATCCTACTCAGAATATCCTCATGGTGTCCCTTGTCCCTTCCTCATATCTGAGAAGGACTAGCACTTTGTTTTTTGTGACAAAATCATAGCTGGCATATGAGAAATGGGGTTCCATTCTGTGCATGGATTTTCTGCTGTAACTCTGGAAGACAGAAATGGGGAGCTGAAAGTGGTGAGGGCAGCAAGGGAGGAAGAGTTTTATTCCTCTGAGAGCATTAAACGCTAAATAAGAAACTAGAACTGTCTTTTTTTTTTTTTTTTAAATGGTGTTTTTTCACAGTAGATTAAGTGAGGAAGAGATTATCCAGTGGTTGAGTAACAGGGCTGAGATTCAGGACGTACAGCTTCAGTTTCTGCCCTATCCCAGCAACTTCTCACATGTCTGTAGGAGTCTGTCCACACCACTAAATGAATGAGGACCAAAGAAGAAGTTTTCACTCCAGGCCCCAGTTATGCACCCTGCTAATTGCTTTCCCACTCCTGGCTTTGATTTGGATCACTGCAGACAACTCATGCAAAGACAAGGCACACATACCTTCCCTGTTGAATTGACTCCGAGGTCTGTTCCTGAAACGCAGTATGGAGATGATTGCATTAGGTCTGGCTCCTCCTGCCTGGCACAGTTTTCCAGCACTATCTCCCCGACTTTGCACATCACCCTCCAGGACATGCTATGCGAAGCCCTCAGTTTTGTAAAAACACTGCTCTAATGAGTTGCAGAACAGGTTTCATATTATTCCAGCAGCTCAAATTGAAGAAATACATGGAGGGAGTCATGATTATATCTAAAATCTACAAAGGCACCACTTGGCCCAGAAGAGACTCAGGTGTCCTGTGAATAATCTGGAGAGACCTGAAAAAGAGTATCTCCTTCTGCTTTCCTCTCCAAGAAATCTGAGTCATCATCTGTCTTTAACAATGTTTTTAAGCAGCTAGATTAACAGCTGGAAACCCTAAGCACTACTGTAAGCTTAATAAATAATAGAAGTGAAGGTAGCTTTTTGATAAAGCAGTTCTGGTAGGAAAGAACAAGATTTTCCATTACTCCTCCTGAATGAGATGTCTTTTAAGGCCGGCTTATCGGAAATGTATATAGCAATTCTGTTTCAAGACATTCTCAAGAATTTCCTTAATTAGCCATCCATGTTTACTGTACTTGTCCCTTATAATACATGCAGTGTTATATTTGCTATCTGTAATCTCTTTGTTGATTTTGATTCTCCTGAAATGCATTTTTCCCTCCAATGAAAAGTACCAAAAGAGCTTTCATTCAAGAAAATATGCTCGGCATCTGAAAGTTTGGGATATGTGGGAGTCACATCCTTTTTGTACAGTTTCCTTTAGTACAGTGGGAGTTTAACTCCTTGCTGTCTCCTGCAAAATGAAGTCAAACTTATGGAGCTTGCAATGTAGGTGCCCAGGGGGAGGGGAAGGTTTCAAGAGAAAGCCCAGCAGCTACTCCTCCCTGGAGGGGGGGCAGATGGGAGGGAAGGAGAAGGAGCTCTACCTGTGCTGGCAGCGCTGTGTCCCGGAAAGGCAGAGCATTGCTCCTGCCACTGCACAGCAGCTAGCGCAGCTGTACAGAAGCTGTAATTTTGGTACAACAGCACCCATAACTTTGGTGCTGGATAGGGAGGACTCCCTGGAAGCACTTACCTTTCTGAGGCTGAAGACCTCCGCAGGCTTAATGGACTGCATTTTCAGTTGTTATAGATCAGTTTTTGTACTGTTAAGGATCAGGCATAACATCTCCATGTTAAGCTTTTTAAATAGCTCCCCTTTTATTTTCCAGTACTGTTCTGACTCCAGAGTCAGGTTAAAAGCTCTAGAAGCTGATGAGAAAATACTGGGTGCTGGACTGGAAAGAATATTAGCAATATTCTGATTTTGTCACCTTCTTAATTCTGGTTGATCTGTTGGCCACAGGGGCTCCTCTGCTCCCTGCTGTCTATAGCTGTTCTGCTTTGACAACCTTGCACAGTGGTTATGGTCTGTGCCACTATGCACACTTTGCACATTAAATACATTTTCTCTCACCCATGAGCCACCGTCTCCCTCTCTTGGCTACATTTGTTCATCTGAGGCTATATGGTACAGGCATAAGAGCAGTATAAATGTAGGAAATGTTGAGACTGCAGCACACCAGAGAGTTCTTCCCAGGTCCTGAGCTGGCTTAGCAACCAACCAAGGTCTGGACTGCACGGAAGCAAGGGAGCTGTGATGCTCTCCATGGCCCCTGAGGGCACCTGCCCTGGGGTACAGGCACAGCAATGGGGCTGTTTTACTCTTTTTGCACCTGAGGAATTGCCAGTGATCATTACAGACTTTTTACTCTGCAGGAGGAATATAAAAGAAGGCAGGAACCAGTATCTGGCTCACTGACAAAAAGATTTCAGGCCAAATGACTCACCTCTGGCGGAGTCAGACAAAGCTTTTCAGAGGACATGATTTACAAGGGAATTCAGTAGCTGGGATTTATTTATTTTCAGGGCTTGTTGAGCTTTTTTCAGCTCTTAAACAGTAAATCTGCATACAGAAAGAACATAGACTTCAGACTCATGAGGTTTGAGGACGGACTTCATAAGTGGTCACTTGTTGTGCCTTACCCACAGAGGAAGAGAAAGCAGGTTTTTAGAATCTTGTTGTTGCCCAGATCATAAGACCCTGATGCTCGTTTACATGAAGATGGCAAGCTGAGCATTTGCCTCTGGTTATAAACACATCATTTGTGAAAGCTACCATCCTGAAAGAGAGAAGTTTGCTTCTTATGAGAACTGTCTCCTTTTCCCCTCTGTTCTTCAGTTGAAGCTTTGCCAAAGAGGTCAAGTAGACAGTGGTCTCACAAAACTGAGAGTCACCTAATGTTCTTAGTGTATTCATAACTCTGACAGTTTCTAAATATATTGCTAGCGAAGGACCAGAGTGTTCAGGAAAAGACTACACTGAAAAAAATGTGAACATCCAGTACAAATAGCCAGACACAGAATAAGATGTAATACAATGGACTACTTGGAGCATAACTGTAAAGTTACATTGCCTTGAAATTCTTCACATTCTCTGCAATAGTTTATACATTAAGTCCTTCAAGCATCTCCTGAAGCATAAACTATGTACGTCAGAATAAACTCACAACTTACTCTGGGTATCACAGAAAATCACCTGGTGTGTTTGCCTGAAATCAGGGATATTATCATATGTGGTAATTCTAATTAAATGTTTACTTCTGCCATAATAACTAGAAGTGATTATACTATACAATTTTCAAGAACCTCCCCAGTGAATTAAAAGGATAGGAAATTGCTTAACATACAATGATATTTTTTCCCTTTGAGAAGTCATATAACAGATTTATTGGGTAGTTCGTTCTGTAACACTTTGCATCTTCAGAACAACCCCTTTTATATGGGATAGAGAATAATTTGATATCTGCTTGTGATAAAATTACAGGCTGCATATCATTGCTGCTTCACTGAAATATGACTTGAAATAGTCTGAATTAAACTCTAAAAACAACAGTTCCAGATTGACAGTTTTTGGGGACTTTTCAAGTCCATTTTTAAATAACCAGTTTTGCTATGATATTATAACTGCAAACAAAACACATTTACATAAAGCTTTTTTGTTTAGAGTTTTAAATCTACCAGTAAAAATCTTGCCAGAGCATTGGATTTAAAAAAAAAAAAAAAGCTGCTTTTTTTCTGTTCTGTAAGTGTTAATTGGGATTTCCTTGTCATAATGAAGGGTGATACAGAAGGTGATCTAAAGCACATTCTTATAATCCACCGTACCATTACTTACAGGTGGCTCTTTCACTACTACTAGTGGCCTGATTTACTCATTTCACTAGGTTTACATAGTATTTCTATGTTTTTCTGTTGCAGAAGTGAAGAACAGTCATAAATAATGTAGGAAGTCTCCTAATTATGAAGAAAAACATACATAAGAATTTAAGAAAATATTTTACCAATGGACTACAGCTACATTTTACAATTCCAAGGAACTGTAATGGTTTGATGAGCTAAATCATGTACCTTGTCTAAGCACAACAAAACTTCCTTCTGCAAATAGTTCTTGTACCAGGGACCAGATCTCATAGTCTACTACAAGGTAGAAATGGCAGCAGAAGAGGATGAGTGGGGAGATGTGAGGAAGGTGCTGGATGCCCAGGAAGCTGAGGTATACATAAATGGTCCTTTGCACGCTATTCTCCTGCCAGCAGCACTGTGCAGCATTAGGCAGGCACCTATTCTGCTTACATCTAAAGCCAACTCTGCTCAGGGTGCTCCAGTTTTGTTAGAGCTGGGATTTTCACCATTTCTGAGTTTGGAGACCTAAGGAAGGATTCAGATCAAGATATCTTTGTTTAGGGTTGCAGACATGGGTTTTAGTGGCATCTTGCCTGCACTAAACCTCCAGTTGCGGGTCCAGAGAGATGCAAGTAGCTCATAGCCCTGTGAAGATGCCTTAGATACCACAGAACATTTCAAATTAGTGCCAAGTGCCCATAGATACTATTTAGGTAACTAAACTGAGCCTTAGGTGTCTACATGGAGATTCCTACAGGTGATCAAGGTATCTAATCTTCCTTTGTAACCTGTGGAGATCTACTCTTTACGGTAAATGGAAACCTGTTCATCCTCCATGTTCCACTGACAGTATTGACAGGGTCTCTATTTACTGAGACAAGAGCTTAGACACCTTCCTCCTATGCAGACATCTAAACATATGTATCTATATCCAGAGCTGAATCCCACTCCAAATTCTGGTTTAAATTCTGGTTTGTTTTGTTCTCATCGAAACCGGACTTTTTTTATGGCTGTCTAAATTGTGGTGATGCCTAAGATCTATGCAGTTGGAGATTAAATAACTCATTAATTAAGTCAGCTTTAAAGTCTAGCTTGATGGTGGCAGAAACAGCACATTCACCTGTAGCACACTGGCAACGCGGTAACAATGTGATCTACTTACTACAGAAGACTACAGAGAGTGAACTATGAATTAAATGTTAGTGTGCAGGTTCTCTTCTTGCTGACTTGTAAAATGGACTGCTCTGGAAAGCAGTATTGCTTTTAACTGAGCTTTTACTGTCCTTCGTTGAAAGATGGCAAGCTCCTCTCACTCTATCAGAACACGGGACTACCAGGAGGTGTAGAAAATATTCTTTGCACTTGGTCATCTGTACATGGCTCCAGCCAATTCTGCTTGTTCTTTAGCTCTGTCAACACCAAATTGGATTAGAAATTAAAAAAACAAAACAAACTTGCCAGAAGTGAATTATTAAGGGATTTAGAATCATGGAATCGTTGAGGTTGGAAAAGAACTTTAAGATCATCGAGTCCAACCATTAACCTAACACTACCAAGTCCATTTCTTAATTTCCTTCTGATATTGCACCTGAGAAGCCAAAAAGTAAAATAAGAAATAGTCTATTTCATCTAGATACTGACCACAGATTAGAGAAACAGCAGGAGGAAATAAAAAATAACCCTGGTCTAGGCTGGACTTGAATGGTCTTGGCTGGGTGAAGAAGAAATGCCCATGGACAAACTTGGAAAGTTCAAAGACAGTGAACTTTATTTGCTTGGATTCAGCTTGCAAAGCTTGGTGCTTAAATAGGATATATAGACCCAAATTTGGGTGTTGTAATGGGCAATTATCCTTGGGTGAATAAAAATGAGGCAGAATTTGTGCCTCCTGTTGCAAATACCTAGTTATGAAAAGTTGGGTTCTAAATATTTGCCTTCCTGGCTCAGAACAATTATCAGACATTATATTTTAAGGAGTACACTTTATAGCTTGCAAATAACAGTCATGTGTTTTAATGTATTTAATTTTACTGGCCTGACTTTCACATATTTTAAGAGCTTTCTACCTCTCCTTGGCAGCATAAGAAATTTATCTTGCCAGAGGGATATAAAGGGTCTGTAAATGAAAATCAGGGCTCCGTTATGCTATTTCTGAACATCAAGGTCTCAGGTATTAGGCTGTTTCAGATTATTGTTACCTACCCTACCTTAATGTGAGAGTGAAATCATGCAGTGAATAATGGGCTGGGATGAGTGAAATATTCCCCCCTTCTGTTGTTGTGGGTTTTTTTCCTTGCAGTTAAGAGAAGCATAAAATGTGCAATTGAATCCTGTTTGGTTGATATTAAGATAATAATTTCCCGCACATACCCATACAAACAATGCTGCAATGAAAACTGAATACATTCCTGCAGCCTATGAACACCCATAGTAAATAGCCCTACTCTAAATTAACTAATAAAACTTTTCTAATTACGCACGGTAGAAAGGGTAAAGGAGAGTGATAGCAGGAAATTCCTTTTGCCTCATGCTATGGGTTTGGAAATGCAGTGACATCATTTCTATTGCCAGGCACTAGAGGAGATCATAATAGGATATAATTGTTGCTTGCTCATTTGATTGAACTCCAAAACTATATCAAATAACGCTTAATTATACACATAGAATATCATTACAGAAAAGGACTCAAAACTGAGAGCTCAGTGTAAGCAGAAGCATTTAATAATTATACAACTCCTGTAGATGTAAATAGATAACTTGCTGCTAATTAGTCTGGAATTTTATGCTCGCAATATCCTAAGTAAATCTAGTGAAAATTAGTTGGGAGCCTGAACATACAGTTTTGCTATAGCTCCATCTGGTACATGCCCTCCGATTACCCAGTACGTTGGCTAGCTGTTTGAGGGCCACTTTTGATATCTGGCCAAGTTTAAAGGTCTACTGGAGGTAAAACAATGCCCACCCTTTTACAAGGGGATCATTGTTGCTCAACAATAAAGCTCTCTGGCTTATTTGAATGTCAACAATTCAGAAAAGTTGATGTTTGGAGCCATCAAATAAAATGTTTTTGTGAAACAGTTTATTATTTCAGTGGTAATTATTTGAATCATTCATGGTAAAGGATGTTTGCTAATGAGAGCTTGGCTGCTGTAAATTCCAGGGAGACTGAATGCTCTTTGTGCTGACAAAAAGGCCCAAATCACTGGAGAGCGACTGACTGGACAAATCATTCATCTATGCAAATGCCAGCTGAAATGGTCAGATGCATTTATTACCCTCCTCATTATAGTAAACAAGGCAGAAATCGTGACTGGCAGTTATCAACTTGCCCTGAAGTGTGATTTGTTCTCCTACCACTATTTAAATGAGAGGAAGAAAGGCATGCCACCAGGGACTTTGTTGGTTTATAAAAGAGTAAATGTCACATAGCCCAGTGCTTAAAGACTTTTGATTGACAAATGTTTTATTTGACATATCAAACAATAAAGGTTTTCATATCAAATAGTCCATATTTGTTAGCAGAAATTTAACCCTTGGAAGAGTGAGAACTGATTTTTCAGAATGCTCTGAATCCAGATAGAAAGTTACAAGTAAAAAGAAACTCTTTAACTGGGTGGGCTGGAAAGACTCACACAGTACTGTAGTAAGATGTTTTTAATGGAGACTTCAAATGAACTGTTGTCTTAGTTGCTTCAAGAAAGCATCTCACATCGGGAAGGCTAATAGCATGTAACAGAAGGAAATAAAACAGTGATTTATTATTTTTTTTCCTAAAGGAAATATAACAGCAGTTTGAGAAATCTAAACAGGAACTGCCTCATCCTCAAACTATGTTCCTAGGACATTTATGCTTGTATTAGGACAGGATATAGCCCAACTTGTTTGAGGAATGTATGGGTTTGATAACCAGAAGTATTGCTGAAAAAAATAAAAACAACCAAAAAACAAGCAAACAAGAACACAAATCAAAATTGTTATTTGTATTAGGAGTGTGTATTTGTTGCTACCTTTCATTTTAACAAGCACAGGCTTTTGTGTTGGTGATCTGTCATTATTGAATATGAAACTATTATTATATAGGCAGTTTTAAGATCCTGTATAAATATTTACACAAATCATATGTCCTATGGTGTTAAACAAGAAAGAAATTACATGTGATTAAATGATGCTTCACATCATTGCCTGATGATGTCTTTTCATCTCTGTCAGTTGGTGCAAGGACCAGATGGAAAAAGCATGTATGCTCTATCCAAATGTGAATGTACACTTTGATTGTTTGAGAATGATCTCTTTCAGCTTTATAGAAGCGGGAGGACAAACTCTGAGTGCGATCCTTTAAACCTTTTCCATCCAGAACAGGAAACTGGGTCTGAAGAATGAGATCCTGAAGCTGAGTAAAAAGGAGAGATCATTAGGTATTGTAAAAGGAGAATAAAGCTCTTTGATCATGACTTTTGGGGGGCAGGGGGAACGATCCTACCTGCCTATATCTTCTAACATACGCATTCTGCAATCCAAGTAGCCTGGCAGAGAAATACTAAGTGGAAAAGAAGCTAGAAAAAGCATGTTGGAAAGATGTTTTGGGTTATCTGGGAAATATAATGTGATTTTAACAATAATATGAATATGAATAATACTGCTTATTAGCTAGCATGATAGAGGGAGGAATTAAAAACAAACAATGTCTATATAATGCTTTATGGCTTCTGTGAATCAAACATTAACTGATTCATTTTCTCATTAGCTCTGTGAAGTAGCATCATTAATCCTCCTTTGTGATGGGAGAGCATCTGCATACATAGATAGGTGATAGATATTTAAGGTCACTCAGCTGGCTGCAGCAGACCTGGGTGTTACTACCTAGAGCATCTGATTTCCACTTGTGTGCATAGCTATTACTGTATGCTAGGACTATGTACAGAGACACTTCCTACGTGCTGAAATGGATCACCACAGCATTTACTTGTACTGCATACCTCTGCTATTAACACTTAAAGGTCCCTGCCTTTTAACATCACAAAAAAGCACTTGTCATCGTGGTTATCACTACTGTCATTAGAAATACAGGATTTTCCATTCCAACCTGAAATAAGGATTCTTAATTGCAGTATCCAGTATGTGGAGGCAGGTCAGCCTAGCACTTCAGAGTAACATCCTTGGCCAAGTCAGGCTGTGCTGCCTTGCATACGGAAGGAAAAATCCTCCATATCCTGGAACCACAAGGACATCTGGTGAGATATATACCTTGCAGGCAGAGGACTACAAACATTCTTGCCGATCACAAAATAATCCAACAGCAGTATTTGATTTTCTGACATTATACAAAGATATCAGAAGATAATTATTGCAAATATAGGGAAGAAAATATTCCCATTTTTTTCTAACATAGCTTCTACTATTAGATCTAAGTGCTCCCTTGCATTCTGTTCTTAATGTAGTCTGAATACACATATAAAAAATAAAAAGTCATTGTTACTGGCATCCTCTTTATAGGCATTTTGAGATTACCCTTCTGTCTTGGGATGCGGCCAGCTCTTATTTATGGGAGTCCCTGCTTCTCTTCCCTCCTATGCCCCCATATTCCCCTTTTATCATCCTCACACTCCTAATTTCTTCCTCAGTCTCTCAGAAGCTGGTGTGTTTAAATGGTGCCATCGGTCCACCATTCTGGCTGCCATCAATCTCCTTCAGACCTGCCACATCATTCCAGATCCGTGCCTTCTGCAGGTCTTGAGGGTGCTGTCACCAGGGGCTGATTTAACGCGGTGGAAGAGGCAGACAAATGGTGAGCTGCAGAGACAGGACAGGCCAACAGAGCTTCGTAAAAGCTATAAATAGCGTTCCTGGTTTTGAGGATTTTGGAGCTTAAGAAGAAAGGCAAGGTGCTAATGAGGCAGGGAGAGGCACCTGCTCTTCGATGACATTGCTGGCCTCCACCTTCTCCACTGGAGAAAAAGTTAAAGGAGTTGATTAATATAGTTCAGGAAGGTTTCAGGATTAATTTTCAGGAATGTGAAGTAATCAACATTTTCTCAAGCAGTTAGTACCTTCAGTCAATAACAATGCCACCTTCAGGACTAACTATGTGCCCAGAATAAGTGATCATCAGGAAGCCAGGGACAGGACAACACTCAGTCTAAAGGGTTATAATAGCAGAAGAGGGAAAAATCTCGCTAACAACGCTGAATATCTTTCATTAATGCATACTGGAAGCTAACAGCAGGCAGCAAAAAAACCTCTTTCATTGTGCCAGTTATTCCAAGTAACTTGGTGTCCTCTGCGTGGAGGTGAGTGGGCTGCATGCTCATAAACAGTTTTCTGTGCATCCCAAGCCTCCTTAATCCATGCAGGAGCTGCAGATGTCACTGCAGCTTCAGGCTTGGACTGATGACCCCTAGCTATGTCCTCCAAACAGTAAGGAAAGCTTTTGGTGCTGGGAAGCAGAGAAATCAATACATTAAAAAAAAAACAGATTCAAACCAAACAGCACTCTTCTAGTGAAATTGCTGTATTTAAAAGCTAAGAATGAAATTGCTCTGCCATGAAAAATATATTCCAGTGATCTTAGCAACTGCACCCTGTTATATTGTCTTTGGATGAACTAATTAATTACAGCACCAGCAACTTGCTGGTAAATCTCAGGCATGATATGTCGGAGGAAAACGCTCCAGGAAGAACTGACCAACCTACGATCTTCCTTAAGAGGCTTTATAATGGGGTAATTCCAGTCACTTCAAAGGAGTTACCCTCATTCAGAAGTGTACAAATCAGTACAGAAGTAGGCCAAATATTTTGTATATATTTGTAGTCAAAAACTGTTTAACAGTCATAATTATGTGAAATCATTGGCAGATGTGCTGAATAGCCTGAAACTGAAGGGAGAATGGAACAAATAAAACAAACTGTGAAGACATTTCTACATTAAAAAAAAATGTTCCTTACACAATCTGATCTGTATCCAATACAAAGATATTAATACCAGTCTTTTCATTATTCAGAACTGTTTCAGCAACTGCATCCAAATTAACATAACCATCTATTTCCATGTGAGCAGGAATTCATGCTAATTGTACATTAATTCCCAGGATGAATAATTGAGGTATCAGATGCAACTGCTCAAAAACCTAAATCTTGTTCAGTGCTAAAGTAACAAGTTCTAAGCCTTAAGTTAATCAAGAAAACTACACATAGGTCTTCATTAACATAGAGGGAATCAATCCACAGCTGATAAAATCACAGACCATGCAGGTTTAACAGCGTGCGACTCTATCATACTTAACTCAGTCTGAACACATCTGTGTCTTTAAAGTTTCACAGCGCTGGCAATTTTATAGCTAGGAACCATCACCTCTCATTACGCTAACAGACCTCTTTCCAAAGCAATAATGTTGTGCGGATGTGGAAAAGGAATTATTTTAACATGATGCCTAATTTTTCGTGTTTGGGATCAGCTAGCATTTACTCCCGCTTCCCTGTATTTCTCCCTGGCAATGTTGGATAGAGAACTTATATGTAGATGTCCTGGCTGTTACGATTCCTCTGCATACTAGTATGACACTGTGTTGCTTGATAGTGCTGCCTATTCATGCTCTCTCTGTAAATATTACCTAGATCACAACCCTACTTCATCAAATATGGAAACCAGCCAAATTCCTGCAAGAAAATACAGTCATTTCAAACGCTAAAACATGCAAAACAGAAGGGAGCTAGCTAAATAAGCTAAGACCCAAGGGTTGGAGAATTACTTGTAACTAACAGCTCGTTTGTTTCTGACTAGCTCTAAGATGGAAATAGAGCATCCAGCTCACTAAGGTAGAAAATTCCAGTATAATTACTAGACAGGAATGGACACCCACCCCCCCCCACCCCCCACCCCACCCCACCCCACCCCCAGATTCTTGGCTTTTATATTCTGTTTGAATGCCAACGAGGTATCCATGCATATGTCAGAACTGACTTAGTCGTTGTTTCTATTGCTGTAGCAAAGTCATTCCTAAACAGAGAATGCTTGGGTGAGACACCTGGCTGTGTTATTTTGTATTTGCACAGTATCCATACTCAAGAGACTTTTACAAATTAAGGAGAACAAAAGTGTTTCCTGCAGTGGGGGCAGGGTCTATGTGGGTGTGTGGAGGTGTGTGTGGTTGGGGGTGAGTGTACACATATGCATATTACAAGCACGCACACACAGTGTCACTTTTAGCTGTCGGTATAGCAGGGAAAGGAAGGTGGCTACAAGCTTCTAGTTGGAAGCTGAAGCTCATTAAGTCTTTCCTGAAATCGGCTGCTAACAGGTTATATATTTAGGGAAGTAGCAGTCTCTTTTCTTACACATTACCTGCTGGAAACAAAAAGCAGAAAGAACATAACTAGAGACTTCTTGCCAGTTTTACACACCCGACCCAGCAGTATGAACCCCCTTTCTCAACCCATTCTAGTTTGCTCTATATTCCGGAAAAATGCTTGAATGACAAACACGGCTGAATGACCTGAAGCCATTTATCCTCAGCTCTGGGAGGACTGAACTTCTGCTGATGAATAGACCTTATCTCTGTGAGAAGATAGGTTCCTTTTTTGTGCCCTTGCTTTCTGAAGAGGACTCATTAGGTTAACCAAGAGGTCATTAGGTCATTAACTGCCCAAGTTGTGGTAGATTTCCCATGATGTTTTAGGGCTTGTATACATTTTGAACTCCCAGACTTTCCCTTACTAAAATTCAGGAATAAGTTGCTTTAGAAGGCTGCAACAAAATAAGATGCTGAATTCTAATACATATTCTGAACCATTCCATCACGAAATAAGCTTTGCAATGTGCTATGTCTATTTCTGCGCCCCCCCCCCCCCCCCCCCCCGCCTTTTTTAAATAAAACACAGCAAGCAGTAAAGCCTCCTTAATTTTTTATGGGTAAATTTTCTTATATTGACTTTTAATACATCACTTTTACTTTTTATACTTGTATGATAGCTTTAGCAGTGGAGAAAAGTACTAAATAAGCACATGGTTTTACTGTTGGCATATTTACATGGCTGAAAGCAGCTTTTCTGCGTGCAGTGGATGCACATGCTATTTCTGAAAGAAAACTTTAGCACATCTGATCCATCATGTTGGCAGCCTAAGACATCAGTTGCAAAGCATCACCAACAACTTCTCCATTCATTGCCACTGATAACAATGCTCACATTGATCTGATTGGAACAGCGATATGAACTTCAATGTACTTCTCATAGTTTTCCAGGTTTCTAACCCTTGGGTGGAATCATCTTACTGTTTAGCATCTGTAACTCTTCAGCTCTGCTGAGCTCTGGTTTGATTGATCATGCCATTGTGAAATGTGGCAGCAGTGGATGAGCCACAGGCAGCTTTGTAGCCATGGAACACAACTGACCTATAAAAGTATCTCTGGTCATATGAACATATTATAAAGGGTTTAAAATTGTTATGTGATGCTTGATGAGAGGCTAACAATGTCTTTTTGTTAGGCTAAATTACATATCTCTATTGAAATCAATATGGCTCAGATCTGCAAACACTGAAGTACTGCACTGCAGCTGTATCTATTCCCTTGGCTTTTGTGCTAAAAAATGGCACAGTGTGGACATTACACACGTCTATCTCAAAACTACCAGTCATCTGCTCCTTGCTGCCAGTCAGTTCATACAGCCATCATGCAAGAAAACATGAAATGGCTGATACATTTCTAAAGAAAAACTACTGGCATGATAAAGGAGACTTGAGCTGATTAACAATTACTACCAATCAATATCATAAGCCTGATAAAACAGAGAGTCCCGCTAACTATTAGAACTTTCCCTTCGTCATGAAATTACAATAAGACCTTGTTCAAATGTATCTTGCAGTTCTCTAGTTGTTACAAAGACGGAATCAATTGTCCCTGCTCCTTGAGCGTACATGCCTGTGATACTCTTCTGCACTCCTAGCAGGCTGCAAGGAAAGCCTAGAGACTAGAAGCAGCCAACAGTGCACCAGAAGCACTTAGCTTTAGAAATCTGACATTCAGAAGGTTAAAGCAACGGGCCCGGTTTGAAGAAAGTAGGTGCTTTGCCAGAATTGCCTCTGGGAACGTTTTTATGGCACAGACACCTAGAGCATTTACTTGTCTGCTGGAACAGAAAAATGGCGGTAGCCCAAGGGCTAAGGGAATTTCCTACTTACTCTTTCAACTGTTATTCAGGTTTCAATGTTACTGTATATCTTGCTAAAATGTTATACAGGTTTTACATTCCCACTCTTAAGTTTCAATTGAACGTAGCAACAAGCTGTGCAGTGTCAACACAAAAGCTTAATAAGATTGTATCTATCTCTGTCTCTTTAGATCCCTATATGAAACCTATTGCTGTTTAAATTAGCATATTATCCTTACTGGATCCTACTGCTGCTGACAAAGGATTCTGATTTAAAACTTGTCTGAAGATTCTTGCACAACAACCTCCTTGTATACAGTAGATTTTACTATCTCAGATTCCCTAATCCTCATTAAAAACCTCACAAAGACTTCAGTCAGCACATCCTTTCCAGGCTTTAGGATTATCGCTCATGAGTATATTTCTGCAGAAAGATAAAAAGGAAAGAGGAAAGATTTTTAACTGTGATATGTCCAGGAAATTCTGTATTTTGATAAATTAGGATTTTCTCATTCTTTATGGTTTTTTTCTTAAAGCTTAATTACATATCATGCAGAGGGCTTCCACAGTAAGGGCAGTGCCTAGCCAAATGCTGAAACTGTTACTGTTATATAATTTGATAATACATACTAAGTACTTCATAGAAGACATAGCAAGACATTGCCCTTGTCCCAGTGAGTCTATAATCTAAATTCTGTGTGATCTACCAAGAACCAGTGCCAAGCAGCAGAGATAGATGAAATACTGCAGCAGTTTAATTGTGCATAAAATTTAAGCACAAACTTGTATTGTGGCACATTCTTCTCTTTATTTTTTTAATAAAAATGCAGGAAAATAAAGATAAAATGCAGCAAATATGATTAACTATGCAATATGGCGTTTTCATAGGGCATCGCAGAGAGAGGATGCTACGCAAAATATTGTTACATGACAAAAATCCCCACAGGGAATAAAAAATTTCCTCTGGAAAAAAACAGAGTTCAAGCTGACACAGAAACCAATGACTTGTTAGGTCTGGCTCATGGAAACACCTACAAACATGTTTAAATTTACTCAGTGAGGAGTCTCATTGACTTAGTATACTTTCTCTTCCACTTCGAAGAATCTATGTAATTTCACATATCAAAAAGCAGTAATGCCGGTCCAAGAGGCAGTGAGATGTTTCCCACGCTGGGTTAATATCCTGGGATGCAGAGGAAGCCAGAGAGAACAACTCACACCAATGGCAACGGTGTTATGCATAGGCACTCAGTGCTGCTTTGTGGTTAACACTTGGCTAAGTTGGTTGTATTAAAAACAACTCTCTGATCAAAATTATTTCATTATTTTTAGGGTTCAATTTAACACTTTAAAATACAAAGCTTTGCAAAGTGATAACAAAATTCAGATCAGTCTCCTGCTGGGAGTGGGAACTGGTGACTTACAAGCCAGGTAGTTTTTTGCATGATTTCTTTATTTACAAAATGTTTTCTCAACCAGTATGTTAGAAATAGCAACACAGGCCTCTCTTTTTTTGCAAACTTAACTAAGGTATTACCCTGTTTTCAGGAGGAGCTGCCTCCTAACTTTCTACCCAAGACTCAGGTAAGCTTCATTGCTTAATAAGCAGATCCTTCGTTGTCACTAAAAATCCCTTTGTTACATGTGCTTTTTCAAAGACCACCTTGCCTGGAAAAGTGGATCTGGATGTCTTCTGGGAGTGCAAAACATAAAAGAACCTTGGAGCTCCAACTGCCAGACACCATAGCTGATGTGGTGGGATCTTTACCTCCTCCCATGGAAGCTTCCTTCTGGACATTTTTATCACAACGGTGGCTTGTGGTGATGAGCTAAAGGATCCAACCGTGGGTCCAAGACCCAGCCATATGCCTTGGGAATCAAAAGCAATTGAAATGTCACTAGCCATATCATTCCTTTACCTGCCTTTGGTATAGACACAGACATAACTTCATCACATTTAATGATACCAGTTATATGGCCTTTCCATTCTTTACACCTAATTTTGAAATAACAAAATTCCTACTGACTTCAGTAAGATTTCCCCCTAATGAGCTAGCCGTTGCACCACTTATCATAATGAGCAAAAGCTGAAGGAGAACACTGTTAGGACCTGAATTTGGTGATTACAAAGTTTGATTAACACACAGAAGATAAGTCTCACTCTTACCTTCCAAACAGAAGGTTTCCTGTACTGTTCTACCACTGTATTTCCTTTTAACACAAAGGACCATTTCTGGAACATATACTATGTCTAGTTTTACCGCTGATGTGTATACAGAAATATGTATAAAGTGTTCCTGAGGCATAGCTCACTGGAAATTATCTGTCATTTCCAGATGTGGATAACTGTTGAATAAAAACAGATCATCAACTGATTCTTACAAAGGCTGTGGAATGACAATTTGACAGTAATTTGGAGCACATCTTGAATGCACATAGCTTGAATGTGAGACAGCAGCCTAGACAAAAAGGACACTGTCACCCAATGTCCTCTGTCCCCTTCAATAAATACTAGTCTCTCTGCAGCTTTAAAATACTACCTGCTGTTGGACAACCTCTGTGAATAACGATGAAGTTGGTTCTGTAATTCGTCTAGCTTGGTAAGGATATGTTCATGCATAGCACATCATATGATTTGCTGTCTGAAAGGTTGGGGATGGGCTATGCTAAGTGCAGAGAGGTGTACCTCCGAACAGTGGTATCTTCTGCGTATCTTTGGCACCTGTCATAGGAGCTGGGATAGGCTGGATCACCTGGAGGCAGCCGTGTCTCCCCATGAAATATAGAATGAGGCTAGCAGACTAGATCAAACACATAACCTTTACAAAGCTAAATTTAAGTGATAATTCCAGCATTTGTGACCTGGAGGGGGAGTGGACTGAGAGAAAAACTTTTCATATCCTTCCATCTTCTGCACTGACACAGATCTCAATCTCAATATGGTCTTAAAATAAACAATATGGTCTTAAAAAAAACACCTGTTCCTAGGTGATACATTGCATGCGAAAGCAGAAGTCTTAAGTGAGTGAGATAAATTGTGCCTTCGAAGTGTTCCCTTTCTTTTCATTTAGTTCAGAAAGGGAGGATAGCATGATACATACAGAAACCAAAATGAAAACAAGCAAATAAACCAAATAAAACACAAAAATTCAGCTTCATGTCTAACCTATTTTCTGACTCATCAAACTTATTCACAGTCCTATTTTTTTTTTTTTTTTGCATTTTTATGAATTTAAATTTTAAGGTGGCCACTGTCTGGGAAGGTAGGTATTGAAAGCACCTTTATAAGCTCTCTGTAGCTAGCCCCTAACTCTATGGTAGGAGTGAGGGAGTGAGGCTAAATGATGCAGAAAGGCACACTACACCACTGGCACTGGAACCTGAAAAGCCTACCTTTCTCTTCTGTAAAAGTAATGCCTTAAAAGTCAGGGTTTAAAATGTTATTTTTAAAATATTGTGTATGGTGCAGTGGCATCTTATGCATATAAAATATGTCTGTACATATGTGTATTTCTGCATGTGCACACACATGTGCATGCAGGTACATGAATCGGCTATAAACTGGTCACCCTGGCATGTCTGCTTGTGGAAAGCAGGGTTGTGTAGTGGCCTGGCTGCCACTACAGTTAGCAGCAGAGAAGCACTCTATCCTAAATGTATAGATTTATGTATTTGGAATTTATTATAAATGTATGGAATTTATATTAAAGCATTATACAAGAAGTACCTTAGATACAAGGTATTCTTTACCTTCTCTGGATTTTTAGAATTATTTTTTGACCACCTAGTCAAAGTCAGCATCACTGTTTTCTACCGTAACTGCATAGTCCCAGGTACCATCTAATGTGGAGCATCACAGAGACATGAGGGGACAAGACGGAGCGGCAGCAATTTTGGCGATCATCGCAGGAGCTGGAAGGGGAAACCACGGTTGAGAGAGAAAGCACAAGTGGTTGGGCATGCGTTTCAAATTAGAGGATGTGGAAGCAAAACATGACACTTCCTTTGCAATATGCCAGTTCGGGACCCAAGAGGCACTACAATTCGCTGGAGCAAGTACTCATTAAGGCAAATTAAAATCAGAACTGCCCTTATGACATGCAGGGGACTCAAAGCACCACGTTTTAAATGCACGACCCTGTTGGGCTGGGGCTAGGGCGAGACTTTTAAGCTGCCTGTTAAAAAGCTTTGGGAGAAAAGAGGCTGGGGCGGCTGGGCTTCCAGCGGGCGGCTCACCGCAGCCCTCCGTGGCTGCAGGGGTAAAGCGGTGCAAGCCAGAGAGGGCTGGAGTCACAAAACACCACAAAACAGTAACCCCCCACCGCCCTTCACTTGGCTTTGCAATTACAACAAAGAGCAGGACCGCGGGCTGCGCCGACAGCTCTCACCGGGCCCGGGCCACCGCTCCCCTCAGCCCTCTGCTCCCCTCATAGCCCTCAGCCCTCAGGCCCCCTCAGCCCCCAGCTCCACTCAGCCGCCCTCAGCCCTGCGCTCCCCTCATCGCCCTCAGCCCCCAGGCCCCCTCAGCCACCAGGCCCCCCCAGCTCCGCTCAGCCGCCCTCAGCCCTCCGCTCCCCTCAGACCACCGCTCTCCTCAGCCACCCTCAGACCCCTACTCCGCTCCCCTCAGCCCTCCGCTCCCCTCATCGCCCCCAGCTCCCCTCATCATCCCCAGCTCCCCCCATAGCCCTCAGACTTCCTCAGCCGCCCTCAGCCCCCAGCTCCCCTCATCGCCCTCAGCCTCCAGCTCCCCTCATTGTCCCCAGCTCCCCTCATCACCCTCAGCTCTCCTCAGCTGCCCTCAGCCCCCCTCAGCCCTCTGCTCCCCTCATCGCCCCCAGCTCCCCTCATCACCCTCAGCTCCCTTCATTGCCCTCAGCCCCCAGGCCCCCTCAGCCCCCAGGTTCCCTCAGCCCCCAGCTCTGCTCAGCCGCCCTCAGCCCTCCACTCTCCTCAGCCCTCCACTCCCCTCATCGCCCTCAGCCCCCAGCTCCCCTCATCGCCCTCAGCTCTCCTCAGCCGCCCTCAGCCCCTCTCAGCACCCCGCTCCACTCCCCTCAGCCCTC
Organism: Pelecanus crispus; assembly: GCF_030463565.1. NCBI lineage: Eukaryota > Metazoa > Chordata > Aves > Pelecaniformes > Pelecanidae > Pelecanus > Pelecanus crispus. Next base: position 86,161,895 of record NC_134645.1, read on the forward strand.
TGCTCCCCTCATCGCCCCCAGCTCCCCTCATCACCCTCAGCCCTCAGCTCCCCTCATCGCCCCCAGCTCCCCTCATCGCCCTCAGCTGCCCTCAGCCCCCAGCTCCCCTCATTGCCCTCAGCTCTCCTCTGCTGCCCTCAGCCCCCCTCAGCACCCTGCTCCGCTCCCCTCAGCCCCCAGCTCCCCTCATCGCCCCCAGCTCCCCTCATCGCCCTCAGCCCCTCTCAGGCCCCAGCTCCCCTCATTGCCCTCAGCTCTCCTCAGCCACCCTCAGCCCGCCTCAGCTGCCCTCAGCCCCCCGCTCCGCTCCCCTCAGCCCTCCGCTCCCCTCATCGCCCCCAGCTCCCCTCATCGCCCCCAGCTCCCCTCATCGCCCTCAGCCCCTCTCAGGCCCCAGCTCCCCTCATTGCCCTCAGCTCTCCTCAGCCGCCCTCAGCCCGCCTCAGCTGCCCTCAGCCCCCCGCTCCGCTCCCCTCAGCCCTCCGCTCCCCTCATCGCCCTCCGCTCCTCTCATCGCCCTCAGCCCCCCTCAGCTGCCCTCAGCACCCCGCTCCGCTCCCCTCATCGCCTCCAGCTCCCCTCATCACCCCCAGCCCCCCTCATAGCCCTGAGCTCCCCTCAGCTCCCCTCATCGCCCTCCGCTCCCCTCATCCCGCCGCGCGCTGAGGCGGGGGCGCGCGCAGCTGGCGGCCGCGCGCAGCTGGCGGCCCCGCCCCTCCACGGCCACGGCCGCCACCGCCCCCCGCCACCGCCGCCACCGCCGCTGCCGCTGCCGCCGCCGCGCCTCTTCCTCCGGCGCCCCGCCCCCGCCGCCGTGCGGGCCTTCCGGCGGCGCCTGGCGCGGCGGCGGCGGAGCGCGGCCCGGGCTGCTCCGCCCTCCGACGGGGTAGGGTGGCGGCTCCGCGCGGGGCGCGGGGGGGAGGGAGCCGCGCTGCCGACCGGGGCCCCTCCCCTCGGGACGCGGCCGGCGGGAGGGGGTCGCCTCGCTTCGCCTCGGCGGAGGCGGAGGCGGGCGGTGCCGGGCGGCCCCCTCCGCCCTCCACCTCCCTCCCTCCCGCCCGGCCTGGCAGCGCTGCGCCGGGCCCGGCAGCGGCCCGCTGCGGGCGCCGGTCCTGCGCGGCGGAGGAAGCGGGGGCCGGGCCGCGGGGCCGGCGCCCCGGCGGTGGCTGGCGGGGCCGGGGCCGGCTGCTGCCGGGGAGGGGACGCGGGGGGCAGCGCGGCGCCAGGCGGCCCCGCCCGCTCGGGGGGGTGGGTGGGCCTCGGCGAGACCTGCCCCTGGGGAGGGCCCCTGTGGGCAAAGAGCGCGGGTGGCCCGCGGGCTGCGATATTGGGGCGGGGAGAGGGAGCGGAGCGGTGACGGGGGCGGGCAGGGCTGGGGCGCGGGTTGTGCGTCCTCCCCCGCGCCGGTGCCCTCGGTGGCAGCTGCTGCGCCGTCCCGGTCGCGCCACGCGAGTTACGCCTCCTTGCCCCAGTTGCCCAAATCACAACACGACAGAAGCAGGGGAGCAGCTTAGCTAGCAGCATTTATTTATTTTATTTTTTTTTTTCTAGGTACGTACCTCGGGGTGCTTCGCTCCATGTGAATTGTTATTTATTGTCGGTGCAGGCTGATGAATGGACAGTGCGAGGTAACTACATGGCCTAAGAGCTACGGCTAGTGCAGTGAGGTGGCAGGGCACCAGCAAGTAAATGCTCTGCAGAATATGACTGCACGGAGAGGCAGTACAACATTGTGAAGAGAAAAATGAGAAGACGGATGCGCTTGAGTTATTTATTGAAAGTAGTATTGAATGGGGATATATCTGGGTGGCTTTTTTGGCATGAGGAGGAGAGTTTCACTGTAGCTGGAAGGGTAGTCATTCAAAATGAAGTGGTATAATGCCAGCGACTTTAGGCTTTCTATAGAGTGGGTCATTTTTAAACGGGGCTACCTGATAGATTTACACATATTGAAAAACAACTTCTGTTATGTTATATGTGAAGACAACCTCCAGAAGGCAGGGTGGTCACCTGGACCATATAGTAGATGCCAAAAGAAAATTTGTCTCTGTTACACTGCACTGCTAAACCATGCAGTGAGTTCTGGTCCTAGCAGGAAGCAACAGTCAAATCAGTGAAGTAATCTGAAATTCTTGGATTTTGCATGTTTTGATGCTCATGACGGCAACACAAGCAAGATTTTAAGTAGGTAGAATTGTCACAATGTTCCCTTTTTTTTTTTCCCAAAGTGTAAATTTATAAGTTGCAAATATGTAAAATGGCTATGTTTATAGTGCCAGAACACATTACAGGAAGAAACACAGCAAGTCGGGCCCGAGTTTAAAGTATGCTGTAAGAGCTTATTAATGTTTAATTAATATTAGCTTCTAGTTTCAACAAGTTGAGTGTAAATGTTGGTATAATCTAGGTAATTAACAGCGAGAGACGCTAACCTGTGGTGAAAATACAGGTTTTAGCCTGTAATGTAAGGTCGCTGTATTCCCTCTGTGCATTAACGTGCAAAGATAATTAAGAGATTTCCCATTTACCATCTTTTATCTAAGACGCATATATTAAATTGCATTAATCTTTCTTCAGAGATAATACAATCTATTGTTTTTGTCATTTATACATTCTTTGTAATTTGTCAGTGTTGCTTGTTTCTTTTATAGTCAAATGAAAGAAAACTCTGCACAGTACTCCCAAGTGTGAGATTAGCAAAGCTGGTGTAAAGAGGAATTATTACCTCTCTGGCTTTAAAAATCAAACCAGGTATATACATGACTTGTATATACAGCATTTGCTTCCCTTGAAAGAGTATGAACTCTTGTCTAACGCATGCATTGCCAGGGACGGCTCAGGCATGAAATATGCCATCTTTCATTTTTTTTCTATGTCTAATATCTGTTACTTGTTACGTTTTTACACACATCCTTCACTTTGCAGCCCCTCCAAATCCCCAGTATTTTTCTGTACATTTCCCACCTTTTCTCAGCAGTCTGGTTGGTGAGTAACTATGTAACTGTGTCCTGTTTCTGCTCTCATGGGATGAAATCGTGAATACTGGGGAGCTGCGTTTGCAAAACCAACCAAAATGAATAGGTACAATAATCATTAACAGAATGGGTTGCTTGGAAGCTGGAAAATAGATTTGTGTACATAAACTCCCTGTAAAAAGAGGCAAAATAGACTGAAGAGAACTAGTGCTTTTGAGTGCTTTAGTTTAATTAGTGCCTGTTCCCATGAAATCTGTACAGAAACCATAAGAGTTTTTGCTTTATCAAGGTTTGTTGTGTTTAAAGAAGGAAATAGTGAATTACAGTCTTAGAAGGCTTTCTGTATGCATAGCATAAAGGGAAGAAGGGTTAATCATAGCAGAATAAGGGAATTTGCCCATATAATTGAAATAGTTGTCAATTAAACAATGATCTGAACAGGAGAGATTGTAAATAATGTGATGGGCTCTAATGTATGTTGAAAGGAGGTAGCATCTCCTTCTCTTAGGGAAGTTTTACTCCAGGTCTAGTCCAGTCTGGTTCTCTGGAGTCCTGTCTGTCTTATAAAACTAGAGGTAACATTTCCGTGGCCCTTTGAGCTGGTCTGACTTGGGGCTCTCGCAGTCTCACTGCCCCTTTGAGCCAGCACTGACTTCATGTGAACCGGCAGGGAGTTGGTTCCCGGGAGACGAACAGACTGCAGAACTACACTTGCTTGCAGGAGTGGTTGGTGTCTGGCTGGATGAGCCCCAGCAGTCATCTGGCTCCCCAGCAGAGCCGGCTGGAGAGGTGGCTGTGAAGCGGAGAGGGATGGGTCTGCATGGGCCATCAGACGGGAGGGCAGAGCTCCAGCAGCCCCGAGAGAGGCTGGGGACGGGATCCAGTCTGGAAGCGCAGAATGGGCGTGTAGGCATAGGGCAGCACCTCACAGCATCACTGTATGTTCATAGGGCATTGCTTTTTGTTTCTAACCAAACCGCTAACGCCTGCTGTGCTAGTCTGTGGTGGCTGCTGAAGGTCCTGGTATTTAATAGTGCCATTTCAGTCCATTTAATGGTATCCTGACAGAAAAAAATTGTGATATAAAAGAAACCAAATAAAGGAAAGAAGTAGAAGGCTGCTGCTTGGGAGGAGGATAGTAATATAAGTTTAAAAGAAACCTTTATTAAGCTTCAGTTTGGCATAATTTTGCCTGTACAAAAGAAAATGAATAATATACAACAGGCCAACGATGCTGCCAGAGATTGGAAGGTATAGTTGCATAGGCCCAAATGCATCTCTTAAAAATAATCAACCAGTTTGGGGGAGGGGGGGGTTCCACATAAACTTTGCATGTGCATGAACTGCTCTGCTCCAGAGCTGTTTATCTTGATGCTTTGCATAGGCCTGAGTCTGCATTTTTATCTTTTCTTTTTTTTTTTGCACAGTTAAATCCCTTTAATTGGAAATCAGCTTGACCTGTGGTAGTTCCTGAAAAAATCTCTCTATATCATCTGGCCCTACTGAACTGTATTTAATGTAATTCTTTCACTAGCTTATTATCCTTTAACCTCCTGAGCAATTTTTCTTTGGTCTTTTAACTCCACACAACTCTTAATGCTTCTTTTAAAATGCCAGAGGAAGAGTTCCTATTTGTGTTGTAGTCCTAATGCTTATTTATCCTTCTTTTATAATAGTTTTCTGCTTTCTCTTACTTGTTATAAACTACTAAATCCCGTATTGCTTTTAACTCCATAGAAGTAATTTACCTCCACTTGTACTGTTTGGACTAATACATTTTTGCAAAAGCTGTATGCTCTTCCCTGTTTCTTCCTACTTACTTTTGAACCTGTTGACCAACGTCAGCCAAAATTGACAAAGCGGTGTCAGTGTCAAGGACATCAAATTTGTACAGCTTTTATGAAAATCATCAAGTTGGTAGAGGGGGAATGACCCAAATTAATGTTTCTGCTAACTTGAATGCTGCAGATTTTCCATTATCTGCTCTGTTAGACCTGACTTAAACTGGCCCGCTTGTTGACGTACAGCTCTGAACCAGCCGGCGGTTGTGCTGCTCTTTGACAAGCTGATAGGGAGTGCAGCTGGGTTTTGCAACAGCGCTGCAGAGCTCCAGGCTGTGGCCAGAGGAAGCCTGGAGTTTGCAGTGCAGACGTGCAGTTGTGTAGGATGCGTACGTGAGAGAACTGATTCGCACCTGATCTTGGAAGTACCACAGCTGAATGATTCTTAAAATTGAGCTCTGTAAAGCCGTAACTTCCATGGAGCAGCCTTCAAACCATGTTAATCAGTGAATTTTTTTAGTTAGAAGCTGGTGGATATGCTGGTCTACACATGATACCAGGGCTTGACAGCAGTAAGTTTGTTGAAGTTTAACGTCTGTTGGCATATTCTGTAAATAGGTTTTTCTTTTTAAGAGGGAAAAAAATCCAGAAGGAGAATACATTTGTAATCTTCACTTATATCTTACAGCAGCTCCACGCTGAAAAGATAAAATAAGAATTTTCAGTTTGGAGTTGGGTTTTTTGGTTGTTGTTTTTGGGGTGGCTTTTTTTTTTTTTTTAAGGAGGAGAGACTGGGAGTTGTGCTGCTTTTTTCCCCAGTGCCTTTTCTAAAAGGTGGTTCAGCAGGATGTTTGGGGGAAATGTGACATTATTGGGTTTTGGCATTCCAGGAGAGCTTGAAGTGGATCCAGCATATCATCTTATGCATTCCCTTCTGCACTGAATGTCAGGAGTAATTCATGTTGTTGACAGCTATGTCAACATGTGAAACTGAATGAAGGACAGGAACTAAACAAAAAGCTAATAATAGAAGAGGCAAGAAAGTGAGAAGTGAACACTTCATTAGTAAACTTTCTCGCTGTCACAAGTAAGAGGGTCAAATAGTGCAGCCTGTCCTTATCTGTTACCACAAGCGCCTTCTTGTTGGCAACGTTCAAGCGAAAGAGAGCTGTTTGTACATCTGTGTGCGTTTTGTGAGTATGGGAAACAAGCGATTTACCCAAGAAACACGCACAGTGGATTTATGTAGAGCATGCAAAAGTCACGTGGATTTGTCTCCATTTCTTTAATTATTTACCCTGCTTTAAGCTTATGCTTCCAAAAACTCTGTAAAGTATGGTCTCGCCTGTACCCATTGCAACCATTAAATATGGGGTTTGTCTGCCAGGCAACATGAGGCATCATGTTAGTTGTTGTTTGATGTGTCTTCTGCAATAGAATCGTTACCTCTGTTGGTTCAGTGATTACCACAGTATGTATCCTGTGGTAAACTAACCGGCAACTCCAGTACAGGCTGTTGAAGAAACGTTTATTCTATTTTGAGACATGCTTAGTCATCCCTGTTTTGGCCTCTAACAGGTTATGGGCATTAGTCCTTATTTTTTCCAAGTAAAGCTGATGAACAAGTTAATCAGAAGTCCCGTTTGTGAGAAACAGTTTGTGGTACCAGAGGACGTGAATTCTGGAGTGCTGTGTTATTGGCCCAAGCGTGTTGTGTACTGCTAGCAGAAATCAGAGAATACGTTCCACGTTTCGTTGTGTGTTGGTAAATATAAAGTTTACATCACGCAGGTATGGGCAGCTGCTAAATATGGGACAAGCATATGTAAGAGGATCTTTATTAGTAGGGAATATGATACGGCCCTTCCGTGTCCCGAAGACAACATTCAGCTAGAAATATTTCTTCACTGTTGTAAATAGGAAACTTTAATAAAGAGACTTACCTCTAATTTGGCTTTTTCTAATTGTTAAACCTGCTTGGTTGGTTGTTTTACTTGTGATTTGGTGTAGGCTGTGTAAAACACATCAGTATCCTTAATTATTAGTATGTTTTGTGTTGATTTTTTAGGAGGCCTGGCAGTACACAGATCTGGTACATTTTGTGTTTAACTGAATTGTTACATAAATGAAAATATTTTCTCTTGTCAGAAGTAAAATGCTTTCGATGGGGACTTCTGCTTCTGATGCCAGGACAGTTTCGAAGACTTACTTTGTTGCTTGGCTAAAAGGAAGATGATGTCGTTAATGAATTCTGAGCATCCTTCAGGAGGCTGGTGACCCTTCTATCATTGGTGAATGCTGTCATGGACAACCTCAAAGGGTAAAGACAATATTATTGTGAGTCTGTTTCAGGCTAGTGCTCTGATACAGGAAGCAGTGGGTTAAGTTTTTGGTTTAGATTAACTGCCCAAGGCTCGCTCTTTTCAGTCTTAAAACCAGTCACAAATTATGGGAACAAATTAGACAAAACAATTTGCTGGAGTAGCTGTCCAACTTTCTATATGAGCTGTCTTTGAACGGTGTATTTACTCTCCAGATTATATATATTAATATAATATAGATATACTTGAGCTAGTTTTGAGTGAACTAATTTGGGTCTGGGAGCAGTCTTACTGCAAAATATAAGCAGTAAAGTAACTTAGATTTTGTTGGGCTGTATACTACTGCAGCCTGATTAGGTACCCGAGTACTTTGTTTAAAAGCCAGCTTTAGTTTAAGTATTGCAAAACTATACTACGGATAATTTTAGCTGTACCTTCAGACACTCTTCTGGAGTTGTTTACTGCAAGGGCCAGATTTCGTTTCATACTTGATTTCATTTCCATCAGTCAGTGCAAGATTTTTTTCTATTAGTAAATCCCTGAAAATAATACTTAATTTAACCATTAGTCTTTTTGTTGCTCAAGGACTAGTTTTGGCTAATGTTTCTTCATAGTATTCTCTTTTTTTTAACCACAGTAAATGGGAAGCCACATTTAGTAGCCTCCAACTAAATAATTGTCTTAAAATAAAATGTAATAGTTTGTTAATGTTTTAGTAGCAGTGCTTTGTTTAAGAGGATATTCAAAAGAGTACAGTTTGCTTTCTAAGAATGTTTTTATCTGCTCACTATGTTTATTCATTCTGTTTTGTCAGCTCTTTTCCAAAACACCACAAGCAGTTAATGCACCTTATAAAGGACACCTGACCTTTCGCATCTTCCGAAGTCACATCTAGATGCCACCAGTGTTTCCCATGTTAACAGTTCTGAGCATGTTTTACTATATGTGCCTTCGGCGCCGAGCTAGGACAGCGACAAGAGGAGAAATGAACAGCCGGAGGGCTATTGAATCAAACACCCGAGCCTTACCAATCAATGTTGAAATAGTTCAGTATGCCAAAGAAGTGTTGGATTTCAGCTCTCACTATGGCAGTGAGAACAGCATGTCGTATACCATGTGGAATTTAGCAGGTATTCCAAACGTGTACCCTAGTTCTGGTGACTTTACTCAGACTGCCGTCTTTCGGACTTATGGGACCTGGTGGGATCGTTGCCCTAGCGCTCGGCTGCCGTTCAAGAGGACGCCACCCACCTTCTGTAGCCAGGACTATGTGGAACTCGCTTTTGAGGAACCAGTTTATCCCACTGCAGTGCACATTCTGGAAACGTACCATCCTGGAGCTGTGGTCAGGATTTTGGCATGCTCTGCAAATCCTTATTCACAAAATCCACCAGCTGAAGTAAGGTAATTTTTTTTTCTCCTTTATGCTTTCCTGCAAGACGTTAAATGCTACAAATAATGCTGTTTAGCAAACTTTACTTCCTAGTGTTTCTCTGTTTTGTATCTGACCCACTAACGTGTTCTTTATTTCTGCATGTTTTTAAAACTATGGTGACATGTTTTTATAGCAACGTCAGACGTGGATTTTTTTTGTAGGAATTAATGCAGATCTTAATATCAGATTTAATTTGTGTAATGATAGTTTTTGTGTTGGAGTTTTTATGACCAATAATTATTACGTAAGTACAGAAATCACTTTTGAAATGGCAGTTCTGAGGAGTTCTGTTTCTCCAATAAGAAAAGCAAATTGTGTAGAAGAGGCTGAGGATTCACTGTTTCTATATCATCCTGCTTCAAGTAGCCATAAACTCTTTCTTCTCTCTGCATGCTTTAGGTTGTATGTATAGTACAGACACTGTAACTATTCATATGGAAATGAGGCCAACACCAGAAGCACAGAACAGTCAGACAAAAGGTGGTGCCATTTGTCTGATCTTTATTTTTGGCGTGATCAAAGGGTGTGAGCCGCACTTCACTTTTACACTTGCTTCATAGACTAGAAGAAGCTGATTTGATCCTGTTGGTTTTCCTCATAGTACAAACTCCTGATGAAATTCCAGTTGCGGGGGGGGCAGAAAGATGGGGACCTGGGAAATGGTAAGATAATAAAGAAAAACCACTGTGTATGAGGTGTGAAGCTCTTAGTCAGGAGGTGAGGAAGTAGAAATGGAAGGAGAAAGAGAACAGGTAAAAGCACATATTGGGGTTAAAACATTGGGAAAAGCTATCAGTATATGCAATCAAAGTATTCCATATACATCAAAAAGAGATGAAATAATACCAAACCCATAAAGGAAAGGAAAGAACTGATAGAAGAAAGACTTAACAAAAAGTATCCTATAGAAAATAATAAGCCAACAAATACTGTATTCCTTTAAAATGCATGCTTTGGCAGTATAAGCAGTGTTAGCTTGGATGCTGGGTGTTTTTTCCTTGACCTGCCTTTTACAGGTACAGCTAAAAAGCATACTTTTAGGTCTAACTTAGTATCCCATGCTTCCTAATACTAGGCCACTGATGGTTAGTCAAAACCCTGAGAAAATCAGGTGTCATGTTATATATTAAAAATTCCCAATTAATATAGTTTGTGTGTTTCTGTCATCTACTGTTGTTTAGTGTAGTTGTTTGTTTTACAGTGCTCTAGTAAAATAGCTCTAAAGTAAACATCCGAATTCAAGGAATAGTGATAGGTCAAACTAATAATAATAGGCCGCCTAACTTCAGAAGTAGGAGTGCATTTGGCACTGTAGTACAGAACTTATTTATAGGATTGTATGTGGTGAAGGCAGCTTTTAAGACTTTTGAACTTAGAACCTAATGTAGAATGACTTTTGGCTAATTACTCTCTGACCTTTCATTTTATTTTTTTTTATTTTACGATGTAGCACAGATTTATGTAGAGATTATTTCTGTAACTTGATAAAATTGCATTAGAGAAATAATAATAAGTGTGCTGCAGGGCAATACAAGGATATAATTCTGAGTAATAAGCTAATGCTATTTTATAAAAATGTCTGTTTAGGTTTTGGTTCTTATAACAATACACTTTTTTTAGTTTTGTGTAAAGACCAAGAAGTGTTGAAGGAAAGCTCAAGAAGTGTTAACTGAAGGAGCTATTTATTAAGGTGCACTAAAAAAAAAAAAAAAAAGAGTGAATTGTTCAGTGACCTAAAAAAAGATGGAAGAGAAATTACCAATATAAAACTTTTTGGGATGTGCTTTATTGACTCCTCTTGGGGTGTGGTCAGAGCTCAGACTTACCCGTCATAAAAAAGGATGAAGTTTCTGTAGGACCCTGCTTTTTAATTTGTAGGCAGGAGTATCTTCTGTTCTGCCTATCTAGGTTAACAACATTTTTGGTTAGAAGAAGGTTGTCTCAGGGAGCCTCAGAACCAGTTGACTGTGCTGCATCTTCAGTACTTGCCAGTCTTGATGCTAAAGAAGTGTTGGAGGGACTTTTTTTTTTTTTTTTTTGCTTATTTCCCTCAGCAGGACTTGTCTGCTCAGAGCCGTGCATTTGGTTTGTCTCCTTCTTTCCTCTGAAAGAGACAAGCATATCTTATGCACGGTGTCTTGAAAGGGAAGATGAAGGAATCCTTTCTGTGCGAGGTGTGCAGTGGTTTTCGATGGTTTGGACTTGGAGAACTGCCATACTGTTTTCTTCTGTTAAAAAAGGCCATGTCCCAGTTACTCGAAGGGTACTTAGAACCTTGTTTTCCTCTTCTAACTATTTTGATACTCCATTTTAAATCACCTTATTACCTAAAACCTTCAAGTGCTGCTTTGTTTTACCTGCTGACTCTGGATCTGTTTCTTTCTGAACACCAGTGTAGAAAGGGCAGGTCTTTCGAAAGGTTCCTTTTCACCAGTTCTTACTTTGATATTAAAAGAAGGCCAAATTAATGGTGGAGTCGGAACTGTTGAGAGGAAAAGATCTGTTGAGACTTGTTTAAATGTTATGCTTAGTGGATTATACTAGTCCAGCTGAGTAATTTTTTTTTTCTCTTTGTTTAGTATTTAAAACATCAGCTCATCCAAGATTTTGCTGGGTGTAAAAGCTTCTAACCTACAAGAGGCTCTGTAAGGACTTGGTGTACCTCAGTGCTTGCTCAAGAGGACTTTATATATTCTTGTAGAAAAATGGCTATAGCCCACATAGTTGGCTAGTGTGTTGCTCTGTTGCTCATTTTATGCTTCTGTTGCATGCAAGATCAACTGTGCAGATGTTCAGAAAAAGGTCTTTAGTCATGTTCCTCTGTTGCTGGTGCATTGAATACTGCTATCAGTTACAGCTTTGTATGATGCTGTCAGATCAGCTTTATTCAGAGTCTTTTTAGAGGTAGGATCAGCTCTTCATGGAATGGGAATAAGCATTTATTTTTCAGAATGGAATGTAATTGTTCCTAAATAATTCTAATGCTTAAAACACAGCAGTTAATTTGAAGCTTCTTCATTATGGTTTAACTGGCTTCCAGCAATCCGAGGATTCTCTGTCCTCTCATATCTTTTGCTACTTTAAACACAGAAGACATTACATCACTCTCCTCTGCATAAAACAATTTTTAAAAATCATAAATGTCAGAGAAACTGCTGTCTTTACACATGGAGACCTTTTATGCTTTTCATTAGTGCCACTCACACCTTAACTGGTGAGAAGTGTTTGGTAATTTCTTAAACTTTAGTAACGTATGTTAGTATCCATGTACAGATTTGTTAAATGAATTATCTGAGTGCAGAAAATCCAAGCAAAAATTAATAATCTGAGATTAAGACTACATGCTACAATATTCCCTTAGTTCTTATGGAGGAAATCCCTCCCTATTTTGTATTGTGTTGTGCTATGATTACTATACTAGTGTTGCCTTGAGATTTTGTACTACGGTGCATGTTCTGTGTACTTAGGGTTTGGTGACAACGATGAGTCCCTCTTTGGCCAGTGGAAGAGGCAGAGCTCCACACAGGTGTGATGGGGATGCTGCATCTGGCAGTGGCGTGAGCTGAACCCAACCAAGAGAATTTCCTTTGTTTCTCATAGTGTGTTGGACTGATGGATAAGATACAGCTAGCTTCTGTGATGAGGAAAATGTTTTCTTTCCTGTTTCCTTTTCCTCCTCATTTACCCAGAAGGCTTACTCTTGGTGATTCCCTAATGGATTCTTTGGCGTCAGCCCTGTTAAAACATTTTGATACTCCTAATAGTTAGCTGCTGTCAGACAGGAAGAGTTTGTGTGTTTAAATGGGAGCTTTCAAGTCAGAAATAATTTTTTCAGAAGTTTTTCAACTTTTCCCTTTTAAAAAAATAACTTTGCTTTTTAAATTTGGAATATAAAGGAAAAAATCGGTCCCTGTTCTTCTTCTGTTGTGGTCTTTTTTTAACTTAATTTGACAGTTTCTCTTATCTCATGTACATTATAGTGACACCACATATTCATGTGCTTTTATGAAAGCTCAAAACCAGAGATTCCTAACTAGTCTGGGATGTGTGGCAGTGCTTGGGGTGATGTTTCATAGCATATGCCCTTACTGCTATGCAATGATCACTTCTTTGGTAGATTGGAGATTGCTTTGTTGATTATGTTTTTCTTGTTTTCTACAGGTAAAGTGTAACACTGATTAGGTTATTTCTCACAGGTGAGATACCATGATCATTTGGCTGGCTGGGAGCAGTTCCATTCTGCCTTGTGTGTTCCCACCATTTATTCCTATTTAACTTAATTTCTTTCATGTTGTTGAGAATTTTGCTAGATGCTCTTTAGAACAAAATTCTGAGTTTGATTTGTAGATGAACAGCTTGGCTCAGTATTTCCTAGCTTCGCTGTTTGCTGCATGTGAGGTTCCTTTCTCTTTCTGAAGTCTTGGAAGCCTGTAGAGGCAGAAGCTGCTGCAACCAGAGGAGCGGACTAAGGAAGACAGACAAAGTAAAAGGCTCCCTCCTTCCATTAGGAAGTTCATTGTATTTGGCCAATACAATGCTAATCTAGGTGGGAATGTTGCGGATTTGTTTGCTGGCAGCCAGGATAGGGATCAAAATGTTTGATGAAAAAAAATCCCCCCCTTCTGATAAAGGGAGTGAAACCAGAAAGGCAGTGTACTGAATGTAAAATATGGTGAGTCTCTGGCTTCTAGAGAGTGGCATTCAGATGGTTCTTTCACTCTACCTTTTATTCCTTGTGAATCTCTGATGAAGGCACCCAAAACACTGCTGATACCATCAACACATTAGAGTGTGATAAAGGACCTTCAGGGCTGTATCTCACCTATGTGTAACACACAACTTAAGTTATAGCCGTTTGCATCCTTACTTATAACTTGTTTTGACATCTTCAGGGAAACAGCCTTTTCTTGTGCAGATGACTGTCATAGAAGAATGAATTCTGGGTTCATGGGGCACAGTCATTTTTGAGAAACCCATAAAAAGCTCATGTGGACAGGGCAGTTATTTGAAGTACCTTTTGCTGTTTTAAATGCCCTGAGCATTTTGGGAGTCCTGTCTGCTCTCTCTGATATTTCAGAATTGAACTCTCAAAGCAGAAATGAAAATCTGCTGCATATTACCCCATAGTAATTAGACTGCTGTGAACTCTGCTTATCACCTTGATCTGAATGGTTCTAAAATTGTTCTCATGATCAGTCTTCCCTGCCTTTTGTATTTACAGACTCACAGCTGTGGTCAGGGGTGTACTTTCCAGGTTATGTTGAACCAAGTGTGCTAAAGCATTCCTGGCTTGTTAGCAGGCAGGAGACATTTTCTTCTAGGTAGCCTACAGATTATTTACACAGCACTTGCTTGGATAAGAGCAGATGGGATGTATTATAATCACGTATCATGATTATAATTGTTGCAGAAGTTGCAATTTCAGCAAAAGTGTGGTCATACTATTCTCTGAGTTTCCTTATGTTCTCCTTGTTGGTCTATCTGAAACTTCCCATTCTTTTGGCTTTTAACACAGCTATAAGTTTCTTGGGACAGGGCATTTATTTTTTTGTGCTTGAATTGCACGTAGTGCTTTATTCACTTTCTACACCAATCTCAATTTTACAATGCAAGAAATCTCAACAGATTGCATGCAAAGTTTAATCTTGTCTCACTGGAGAGAAATCTGATTCCTTTTCCTAGGAGCCACTTTTCCAAAGAATCTTTCTTCTTATATGTTTTCTTCAGAAGTAACCAGGTCTACTCAGGCATCATTTTAGCCATTAAAAAGCTTTCCAACAGCATTGGGTCAACAAAAAATTAAACAAGCATTAAATATGTGCTCTCATTTGACACAAACCTTGCAAGTATGTTTCTCAGCCTAAAAATTGCTAGACTGTATTTTCCTTCACAGTGAGGGAAGGAAAATGGGAATTCCCCCCCCCCCAGGTGTATTGAGTCTTTTAGTATCAGAAATTTGAGCAGAATGAGTTCCTGGCTATCTTCATGAGGTAGAGAAATCTAACGGGAAAACTGAGTCCATTAAAGCTGAATGGAAAAACTTAAAGTCCGCATTTTCTTCAATCGCTAGAGAAAATAATACAGATGTTACTGCCTCCCATTCAGGCTTTGCATGGCAATGTAAAGACCGAGGCTTTCTAGCACATTGCTGGTGAAACCTTATCAAAGCACTCGCAGTGCAACATCTTTGATCCTCTGTTACTGTATGTCTGCAAGACTTGAGGACAAACAATGTCCTACCTTCAGTCATTTAATTCTGCTTGATTTTTTTGAGAGCTACCTAATTAATTCAAAGGAGAGGAGACGAAAATTCCTTTGACTTCTCCACAGGTATTTGTTGGGATTGAGTTTCTCTTCGGTTTGGGTTAAATAGTTTATTGAGCATCTTAAGCTTGGAACAAATGCAGGCAACCTTACTAGGGAAGCTGATTTTGGTACGCATCCTCAAACCAGGACTGACTGTCAAAACCCCTTTCTTCTGAAGGATTTTGAAGTGGATGACCACAATAAAAAAATGCTCCAGAACAGAAGAAATGCAGTTCTTACTGAAGCCTCTTGGAAATTTAGACTTTTTTGATCCATTTCCAACTGTGGAGTCTTCACTCCCATTCAGATAACATGTAGCCCATTTAAGTGTCAAAGTGCTGATCCTAGATGAAGAGACCACTTCCAGTTTCAGTAATGGGTGTATTAAGAGTATGCCTACACTTGGGAAGAACTTACCAGCCCTGACTCAGAGCAATTGCTATGGCCTGTTCTTGTGTGCGGTGCCACCAAGGCAGAGAAGAATGTCAAATCAATCTGATACGCTTGAGGCATTAGCACTTGGTATGTAATTTGGAGTTTCACAAGATTGTAAAGTCATGCTACGTGTCTTTCCTTTTCTCTAGTTTATTACAGAGACTGGAAACTAGAGACGCTACTTGCTGAAGGAGGTTATTGCTCTGCCAGTTGATGAACCTAGACCTTCAGATGCATTATTTTTTTCCAGAGCTCTGCTACTGCTGGATAATCCTCTCTCCAGGGCACCAAAGGAGAAGTCAATAACTGAGACACATTCTGTTAAAAGTTGATGGTCCAGCGTGTGCTAAATTAGTGAAGAAATAGCCTTGAGTTTCCCTAAGGATAGTTTGAGTGGGTATATGAAAGTGTCTAAGCAAAATGTCAGATGGTGATCTGGATGTATTCAAGAAAGGTCATGTGCATTGCCAACACTAAGTATTTGCTTAGGGAATCGACCTATGTGAGAGGGTGTGACAGTGGGACTACATCTGTTACTTTTTGCCATGAGTTGACATTAATTTCCTAAATGAATGAAATCTTCTCGTAGTAATAAGTCTCTCATAAAAATTGTTAACCTTAGGGTAGAGTTGTTCACTCTCCTATGTCGGTACTTTCTGATGTGCCATATATTCACCAGTCCTGCATGTTTGTTTTTAGTTCATGACTTTTTTTTTTTTCTTCCTTTGACAGAAGACTTCTGCAGGCCTCCCATTCTACTGTAAGGTATTTATGGAGAGTGGCATGAGGTAGGATAGGAAAGTTTATCTGGGCATACCTGAAAATGTCCATCATGAAATGGAAGTTTCAGCCGATATGGATTAATTTTCCTATCCTTGAAATAGTAGCAAATATTAAGCTTCTAAGCCTTATTTATACTGTATGCTATGTTTTAATGGAAGTCCTTACATATGTTTTACTTTGTCATGATGGACAAAGTTTAAGCATTTGGTTCTGGAAAATAATAAGCATGTTTGATTTTGGTTTTTTTTTTTTAAAATGAATTTTTTTACCCCCTGTGTGTTCTGCAGTACATGTCAGTGTTGAGCAATACTTGCAAGTTCAGAGTAGTGGTATCTGGTAGGGAAAGCCAAGATGCTGAGGTACTAGGGAGCAGATGCAGCATTTCTGAGACCCCTGTGACAGGATAAGTAGCCTGAAAGAAATCCTTGAAGCTGGGACAAGGGCAATCGGAAAGAGATGGAGTAGATGTGGATGTGCCTGGGTTATGCACACTGGATGCAGAGATCGCTGTAAGCGTACTGTCAAAGGGAGTAGCAGCAGTGGCTGCTGGAGGCTTCCTTCTTTAGGAATTAACTAGACTTGAGGGAGGAAAAGATGGGCATCAGTGACTGAAGGACCTCTAAGATCCATTTGCTGGATGAGGATCCATGCAGATATAAAGAGCATGTTTCTGTTTTCAGGCCTTTTGGCAAGTTTGGAAGCACTGAAGACCTAATGAATATAAGACTTGATTCTCCAGATTACTCAATTGGCAGCAGGTTTCACTTACTGGAGGAGATTTGAGGTCTGTGTGTGAAAGTAAGGATGTATGTCTGGAAGTTCTGTGCATGCCCTGAACCTCCTTCTGTCACTGGACTAAAGAGGAGAAAAAATTTTCAGTTTAGCAGTTCGGAAATTCTAATGTTTCTTGCAAAGGACCCTTTAAAATGACTTGAAGATTCTATTTTCTTTGGTAATTTGATGGTGAATTACTTTTACAAGGAATAGTTTGTTTGCCTAGACAGATGAACAAAGTAAAGTTTAGATTATTTTTTTTAATAATTTGCAATGCTGCAATTTGAACAAGTTTGATATTAAAGAGTCTGAGCTGTGGGGTTTTTCTTCTTTTTTTATATTTTTGTGAAAACCTTTTGTGAGAAATGAGAGGTCAGCTGACTGTATGTTTGGGTTACATGGCAGGACTGTTCCCTGCATAGTTACACTAACACGCCATCATTGTGAAGACATCTGTAATCCATTTGTTAAGATTACCTTACAACTTGTTAGAACAACTTGTGCATGAATAATGGTACTCTAACACAAGTGCATGTCTATAAGTATACAGCTTGTTTTGTTGGTTAGCAATGCAGAGAAAATATGCTAAGGTCATGAATTAGTGTGCCCTGTTAAATTCATCCTTAGGATATTTACCAAATCTAGGGAAAACATAATTTTCATTGTCTTTTCAACCATGTTTTACACTTGTTAAATACTTCTGACAAAGAAGCACTCTTGCTATGTTCAGGAATTGCTCTAGTAACTTTGATTTTAATCCCTATACTGTCTGTGTGTGCATTTTTTCTTTCACAGATGGGAAATCCTTTGGTCTGAGGCACCTACAAAGGTGAATGGTCCTCAGGCTCGGCAATTCACGCCTTGTATCAAACAGATAAACTTTCCCACAAACTTAATCCGACTGGAAGTGAATAGCTCTCTTCTCGACTATTACACTGAATTGGATGCAGTAGTACTACACGGTGTGAAAGAGAGACCTGTGCTTTCACTTAAGACTTCGATGATTGATATGAACGATATTGATGAAGATGAGGATGAAGAAAAGTATGGCTGTGGAATGGACACCCTTAATAAACAGTTCAGCATTGTTACCCTCAGGGAATGGCCGACAAACGGATATTTTGATAAACTGCCTTATGAGGTGAGAAAAGCATGTTTGTGCGTGATGTATTTGTCTTGATCATTAAGGGTGCCAAGGTACTTTATAGGGTACTGGTCAAGACTGTTGTTTTTACTGATTAGAGTTCCTTGCATTCTTTTGTGAATCTCCTGCAGTTATTGTATGGTTATGCCTGAATTATGTAAGTCTGTCTACTTCCACGGATGGATATTAGCAAACCACTTTGCTGGTATTTGCATAGTTATTGCACTTTTATTTCTCAAGAATCTGTCCACTCACACATAGTTTTTTACACCAGTTACTCTAACCTTGAATTTCTAGCTCTTGAATTTAGAAGCTTCTGGCAGTTTTCTAGTACTTTTAGTCCTCATGCTTGACGAAGAAGATATATAAAAGAAATACGAAAAGATCAAACCAAGATCTGGAAGTGGAAATAGTTTGTAATAGGCTAAAAGTTTCTTTTCCTGTCATCTCTCTCACAAAAACTGAGAACTTTGTTCTTAAAACTGCCATAATATTTTCATATTATGAAATAAGCTTCTTCCATCCAGCTAAGTTTTGAATCATGGTGCAGGTAAAAAGTGTTATAGCTGGACTTCTGTACACTGTCTTGTTTTGATGTTTGCTACTTTTTATTCTATTGTTAGCACAGAAAACAGTTGTGGAGAAACTACTCCTTTCAGATCCCCTGGCAGTGGGGCAGTTGCAAGTGTGCTCAGAGTCAGTGTAGATAAATATTTTCTTTCCTGTAATTGCCAGTATAATGAGATTGTGAAGTATTAGTGCTGAATATTGTGTGCAGGCCAGGAAATTCTCAGTGGGGTGTAGCTGTTTATGGAGGCTGATACCCTAGTTAGAGTAAGAATTGAGAGACGTAATAGTTGTCTTCTCTCCTGAAATAAACTGGGTTTGCACATAGTGGAAAGGAGCCTTTACTTGCCGGTCAGACCTCTGGACTTGGGCAGAGACATGATTGTTCCTGCTCTTCAGTGTACTGCAGTCTGGCAAAAGAAGCAAGTGTTTGTTTACTGTGGTAACTCATCAAATGCTCAGAGTGCTTGTGGCTTGAATCAGACTCGCTTTTGAAAGCGATGGGAGGATGGTGAGAGATGCTGTCACTGATTGCAGGGTACTTTCAGAAATATGTGATCTGATCAAATAGTATTTTGGTTTTGTCACATCTGTTGTCTCTCAGTACCCCAGTTTGGCAGGTGAAGGCCATAGTTGGGTGTGAGTGTGCCCTAGTAACTTACAGAAGTTTGCTGTGCTTGTAAAGAGGAAAGAGAGAGAAAGAGAATGTAACAAGTCTCTATCTTTCTCCTGTCTATTTATCTTCTCTTTCAAGTCTTTTTCAGTTCTTGGGTTTTTTTTGTTGCTGCAGTGGAATAATAAATAAGGATACTAACTTCATCTTGAGTTAGCTCTAGTGGTGTTTTTTTTTTCCCCCCCCAGAGTCCATTTAGTGTTTAATATATTTTACTGTCAGTGTTTGTGTATCAGTACTGAAGTAAAGAAAGTACCTTGCATGTGCAAAGGAGCAGTTGATTCCAGAACATCTTAAAACATGTAACTGTTTCAAAGTTTGAAAACTGTGTTGGTTTTAGTCATTCAAAGAAATTACTGTAGACAAAACTTGATTTAAATCTAGCAAGTCTTGTTTGAAAAGGCTGGATAAATGGATGTGTAGTATAGTAGAGAGAGAGATTACTAGAGAGATTAATCAATCTCTTTTCTGTTCCACATGATTATACATATTAAAATTATAATTTAGGAAGTATTTGTGTAGTCCTGTTACTCCTGTGAACTCCTGCCTTCTTGTACTTTACATTGTGCTTTTCTGCTTTCCTGTTTGTGTACCAGCTTCCTTTCTTATCCATTTTTAACATGTTTGGTTTCATGAATGCATTTATATGGTCTATCAATACCAAGCACATTTTTTTCCTTCTGCCTTGGTTTAAAGAAACTGAAAATGTGGGTGGAATATTTATCAGAAAACTACAAAAGACTATTTCTGGACTGGTTTTGTGACAGCAAAAATCCCAGTCTCCTGCTTTCTTGGTCCAGCTGGAAGGTCTGGGTATCAGAACAACGAAAATGTTGTACTTCGTAGTATGACAGTTTTTTATCGCATCAGATATGGGAACAGTACTCTGCATGCTGTCTTCGAGACTGACAAGTGTCAGATTTTTCTGGGAAGTGTTCGAACCTTGTAATGATGAAGCAAGGCAACTGCTGACTCCTTCCAGTTTTGATTGATACGCTACATGAAAAATTGTATCTTCTTATACGTTTTCATGTTGATTGTGAACGTGTAACTGTCCTAAGTCTTCATACAGATGCCTATTCCTTATTTGAGCTGTTTCAGGCTTTTTCATACTACCCTCCATAATTTACAAAATACACGGGCTGAATGGTCTTCTGTGCTAATCTTAAAGTAGGCAGCAGTTCCTCCAGCCTTTGTTTTGCCTCTGTTGTCTTTCTGAAACTTCCATAGACTATGCTTTCATAGACTGTGTTGTTCCTTAAAATGGCATTAGGAATGGCTTGCTGCAGCATGAGCTCTAAAAACATTGTAAGAGTCTAGATCTCTCCTGCCAACAAAAGAGAAAAATGCTCCTGGGGCACAGACTTCGTTAGAAGAAAGTGTGAAATCTTGGATGAACTAGGTGAGAGAATTTTCCTTCCCTGCTCATGGACGGTGTTAACCAGCCCTTAGTAGCTGTGAAATACTGTACTATCATCTGTTCTCCAGGAAGGATTTTCTAGGCCACACTTCATGTCCTTGTGTTCTTCCCAGTTATCTTTGACTAACTTGCACTGCTTGTAAAGTGAAGGAGTAGGGCCTTAGTCTTAGTTGGCTTTGCAGGAATGCTTGAGACCTGAAGGCCTGAACAAGTTAAAAGCCTTTGAGAAAGGTGAGGAATACCTGCCACAGCATACTTGTGGTGCAGCTTGAGACTCACCAAGATGTGCCAGGTACCAAGAACCTAACTTTTGTTCTTCGCAGAGGAGAGTCAGGAGAAATCCTGCATGCTGCAGTCCAAAAGATATTTTTTTATATAAATTTTTATCTAAAAAGATACGACATCTTTGTCATTCCTTGAAGCCAGTTCTTCCTAAAGCTGCCTACAAGATTTATGAGCTGTTCATGTCTACTGGGGAAGTGAATTTCACCACTAAATGTGGATTTGGCACCTATGTTCCAGGAAAACGGGTCTTGAATGTAAGATCTGCATCCCTTAAATGATACTTAGAAGAGTTGCAGCAATAAGCAGGAGCATTTTTAAGTGTCATACACTTTTTTCTCTCAACAGTAAACTACTTACATCTTTCCAGAACAAATATTTGTAGGCTTTCAGATAATCAGCAAGATTTTATGCCTCTCTTTGGAAAGAGAAACTCGCGAGGGTCTTAAAAGCTGTCTTAACAGCTAATAACCATACGGCACAAGATTCCCTTCAGTTAATGGCCAATATACTGCCAGTTGCTATAGCAGACTAGCCTCTGAGCAATGGCACATGGAGAAGATCTCTCCAGCTTTCATCCTCCTGGATTCTCAATTATTTGACTGTGCAGTCTGTCAGTAAGATCCTTTTCTGTTCTTTGAACCAACAAGGGGCTTAAAACCTTTGCAGCCTTTCACTGCTGAGAGGATCGGAGCCTGTAGCCTGGTGATGTAAAGCCCACTCTGCCAAAGCATATTAACTGAGTAGAATAAAGAAGAGAGAGACTTAAATTATTGTGTTTTGTGAAACTGTTGCAAGATCCACTTTTCACGTGTTCATGTGCGCTATTAAATGTGTATGCGTTTGCTGGTGCAAGCTGTAGGATCGTGCAGCTAGGGACTGTGTTTTCTTAAACTATGTTGAGGAATGTCAGAAGCCCTAGAATACTGCCTTCTCCTTCCTGCCTTCTCCCTTTGCCTTTTTGTGCACTTATCCTTTGTCCTTTGTCTGAGCATGTCTTAGTATCAATTCTAATTAATTAGTGTCTAAGCTGTGGCAGCTCTGGCTGCAGAATGAAAAAAATTGCAAGTCATTCATTTGTGTGTTTCTGAATGAGTGGTTTGCTTAGACCAATATATTTTCATATTGGAGGGACTCATGTTGAAGAACTGAAAGAGGAAATCTGTAGAAAGTGAAGATATTCTAGGTTTGACCAGCATCCAGGCAATATTTTCTGGCCAAATCAAGTTCTGCATTATTGTCCTCTAGCCACAGAAAGTATTTTATGGGGTACAAATGGTTATTGCTTGGTGTTATTCAGCAAAAAAGCTTAAAAAAAATGGAGAAACTTTTGGGTAGGTAAGTACTATTAGAAGCTACACCATTAGTAAAGTTTTACCCCATGTATTAAAGAGTGTGACGGAGATCCTGTCTGAGCTTATAAGCAAACTTTGATGCAATGGGTGAGATGTCTGGTTTTTTTAAGATGTTATATTTTTTAATTTATAATTCAAAATATATGCATATATGTAAGATGCTGCAATCAGGGACTGTGATGATGATAAAACACACACGGATCAGGTACTAATCAGGATCTTTTTTGTGCTCAAACAGCACACAAGGAATTTGTATACTGTTGTTGAATTGTTGTGGAGACTTATGATTTGGAAACCAGTTTTTGGAGGTTTTCACTGTAGTGGGTGTCGATCTCACCATGTCTCTAAAGCGGTATATGCCATGTCTGCCCTGGAAATGGGAGAGAAAGTACTTTTGTGCTTTTGGTCCATCACGGCCTAAAAAAGGCAATCAGTGCTGTATCAATTACATTTTGTTTTCCTCTTTATATTCCTTTGTATTGTTTTTCCAATAATCTTTGTTTTTACTGGTGGATTTATAAGAAAGTGTGAAACAATAATGGTTGCCATAATTTTTCATAAATACAGAGTAAAAACAGTTTGTGAGAAACTGCGTTAGAGAATTAGTTTTCAAAGCAGCTACGTAATTCTGTAGCATTCTTGGAATTGCCATGAACACGGTATAGCACGATACAGCACATCATGCCACATACTCATTATGGTATCAAATTGTACTTTATGCTAGGATACACATACATAAAGATCAGATTTCTGAGAGACACCAGACTCCAGATTAACAGTGATTAATGGTTATTAGCCTGTAGGTTTGGAACCTGTTATCTGTGTTTAATCAAAAGCCAGGAAAAAAGTGCTTTGTATCTTAATGTCATAGTAGTGACATTTCATTATATTTTTTTCATTCTAGATATTATGAAGTAGCATAATTTCAGTGAAAAATAAAGAAGGATTATTTTTTCTGATTAAGACATTCATGTGGTAAGAGATTTCATATCAGATGTGGAAAGATTGCAACATCCTGTATGTTATGAAATAGTCATTGAAATCATCAGTTAGTGTAAAGGGACATTGGTGAGGCATTTATAGTTTCATTCACCATTATCTTCACTGTTCAGAAGTCACAAAATAACTTTTTTTCCCCCCACTGAACAAAATTTGTTACTTTGTTTTTATCAGACATTACTATGCCACATTAATTGTAGACATAAATTTAGCTAACTGCAGCCTTTGCTGCTGCACACTCTGCTCTAGAAAACTTACTAAATAAGCATGGGAAAAATCTGAGGGAAAAGACATTCATAAAATAGATATTTAGGTGGCTTACAGAGTGTGAAATAGCTGAAAGATTGCAGAATAGTTTGGAGCTGTCTTTCAGAATACTGAAAATTATTTAAAGTGAATTGATGGCCCTAGAGAAATAGGTATATGTTTAGGTATCTACTATTAGAATGACAAACAAAACTGTGCTAAGTAACTTCTGAGCTGAAGTATGGGTCTAAGCCAAGCAAAAAATCAAGATATTAACTTGGGATTGTATCTATGTTAGTTCCTAGTTAGTTTGCTCTCTCTCAGATACCAAAATGCCAACAAACTAAATGTCAGTTGGGAGCAAACTTTGTTGATTACAATATATTAACTGCAGTTACTATGTATATTTTTTAAAAATATATATATATATATTGCTGTTACATTGAAATGACTACGCAGATCCTCTGCATCAAGCTGAGGTGAGAGTTCCAGGCACCTGCAGAGACAAAAAGCCTGGGTTGTTTTTAGGAGGAAGGAGGAGCGAGGAGAAGGGAGGAGGGAAGGCTTGAGATCAAGCTTGAGAGAAACTGGAGTATATGCAAACACTGTATTTTGGCATTGGATTTGAAGTTAAATTTTTTAGAGAGTCGTAGATTTGTGTTTGAAATCCAAATACTAAATCTGGAGCTGAGTAGGAAGTAACATTTTTCATTTTGCAGGAAGTTGGATTGTTTTCTTATTTCTTCTCTTCCAAAAATGAAGGGGGGAGGAGGGGAGGCGGAAGCTAGCTGCATAAACTGGTACGTTGGAAGTACAATCTGTTTGGATCTCACAAACAGCTTCGTTTTCATTTTATGTCAAGCATTTTATTCTGATTTTTGGCGGGTTTGTCTTATGAATCCTTATAAGACATTAAAATGAAACATTGTGGTATTTTGAAAGGGCCAGAGGACTCTCTTCAGTTTAAGCTGGTTTGTGGGTTGGGTTTTTTTTTTCTTTTTTAATTTACACTGATTCATTTCAGCAAGTTATTGTTTCCCACTCTGCTTGAAAACACTTAGCCAATTTTAGTTACATAACTTGAGTGCAGGTACTTATAGCTGTTAAAGACAGTCCTGGTAAAGTAAACATTAATTTTTAGATTTCATTTTTCAAGTGCATTTTCTCTCAGGAGATTTTTTTTGTTGTTGTTGAGCGTTTTTATTATTTCCTTAAGTGGGTATTTATGTGTCTGTGTTGATCTTCCTTTAGAAAGGAAAACAGAGCATGATAGGAGTCAGGATATTTCTTAATTTCTGAGTGTGAGATAAGTCATTATAAAAACGTGTACTGGTGCTAGTCAGAAGGGCTAGTGATTATTCTGAAGCTAAGATGATTCAATCTGATAAAGGTAAAAAAGGGGTTTTGCCTTTCAGGTTTGCCTCTGACATAGAACAAAAATGCTCTCAGAGAATTTCAGCAAAGAAGAGATTACTTTTTAAAAGGAGATCTGAGTATGTTGAATTTTTTTACGTAGTTGCATAGTCCAGCATGGATGGGAGAGGATATAAGGTAGAAGACAAAACACTGATTTTTAAAGCAGGGAGCAGAGGAATAAATCTGAAATCAGCTCAGGGTTTGGGGAAACTGGGACATGGTATGGTTTTTCCATGTACTCTGCAAATATTCTGCCATCTTAAAAACCAAATCCAGAGAAGAAAGAGGATGCCAATTCAGTGTTCTGATCAACTGCAGTGCAGACATTGTGAAGGGAAATATGTAAACATGGTGTTTACATATATATCTCTGTTTAAATTAGCATGGGTAAAGAAACTTCTAATTTGAAAGCTTCCTGTCACTTTCATATGCTGATCTGCTTTTTCGTTTCTTGTTTAATGTGTTGTCAAATTGAGAAGGCAGTGCCAGTCCTATTTAACAGTTAATAAATGATTTATTTCAGAAGTTACTTTTAAGTAAAAGGATTTACTTTTCTTTGAAGTTAGAACATCTTTTCTTATTTCTTTGCAGTTTTCTCTTAACATTTCAAGTGCTATATGACCATCTATGACTTTTTTTCTGTTTTTAATATAGCTCATCCAGTTGATTTTGAGTCACCTTACAGTTCCAGACCTGTGTAGACTAGCGCAAACTTGTAAGCTACTATATCAACATTGCTGTGATCCTCTACAGTACATTCATCTCAGTTTACAACCTTACTGGGCAAGGATTAATGACACGTCTCTGGAATACCTACAGTCTCGCTGCACTCTCATCCAGTGGCTGAATTTATCTTGGACTGGAAACAGGGGAGCCATCTCTGTTTCTGGATTTAGCAGGTCAGTGCTAAACGTACTGAAGTATTTTGACTAGCTCTGTTTGCAGAGCTGCTGTTACTAAGTATTTGAAACCTTATTAAAAGACAGTAAATGTCTTTGATTTACTATAAAGGGTGTGATTGTTATGATGTAAAAAAAAACAACGGCTAAAACAGTAAGAGATAGTAGATATAGCAGAAGTCTGTTTCAGTATGTTGAGTCTGCATGTGCCAAACTACCTGTGACTGAAAGGCTTCTTCCAGGGGGAGCAGTGTTTTGCTTTCGCTTGGGCTTCTAAAAGACTCCACTGGAACCAAGCTGTCAAAAATCCGTCTCACGAAGAGAAGGTTTGTGGTTGTTCTTTGTACAGATGAGTCATCAGTAGGGCTGTATTAGAATGGCTGCAGTAATAAACTGATCACAGTGCATGCTTACAAGGTATGGGCCCTCAGTAATCACTGGAGTGCAATGTAAATGCAAATATTTTCATAAAAATGATTTAAAACATTAGCCCTGTTGGGAAACAGGGAGCTTGCATGTGCATCTTCCACGGAGCTGAAAATATGACTGTGCTGTAGGTCATTAAAATAGCAAATTCGCAGGGATTCTTGTCTGTATAACAGCCGTGTTCTCTGCTTTCTTAACATATCATTTCTTGCTTCTTTGCTTGTTTGCATTAGTTAAACAGCATCTTTCAATGCATTTCATTTAAGCAAAAATTGCTGCTTCAACTAAGAGGTAATCAGCAATGGCAGGTGAAAGCACAACTTGACTGATAAGAAACAGAAATGTTTAATATATCTAAAAAAAATTGTCTTAACTCTCATTTGTTTTCTGAATAACAAGGTTAAATCAAGTATTCAAATGTTTTCTTTCCGTTGGTGCCTGGGTGCCTTCCCTGGGGAAGTATAATAATTTGAAGCAATACTTTGTCAAGATGAGAATGTCGCTTTCTTTTTTCTGACCTTCCAGTATAATCCAAGAGCCCTATGCTCTTTTGTGCTTGTTGGTAGAAAAAGGAGATAGACATCAGCTAGTTGTTGAATGGGGTACAAACATTTGTCCTAAATTTGGATTTCATTTTAGATACATTATGCAGAGGATAAATATGTAACCTTTAATTGAGAATTCAACTCTGAATTCATGAAGTGCTTGCTTTCTGATGCTTAGCTATTAAATCTGTCTTTTGAAAACTTAAAGTATGTGCATCTTCATGGCAATTTTTTAAAATTGTCTTTTTTTTTTTTTGAACATGCAGTACTGCTAAAAATTTTTGTAGGCTTGAAAGAAATTAATGTCCAAATTCAGAGAATTATAAACTTTGCAATTCTGGCATTTCTGACTTCCAGTTAGTTGAAAATGGCTTTATTGCTAATGACTTTTTTTTTTACTTCAGTGCTGAACTAATAACAGCACTTACGTGTAGTCAGTATTTCTAAAATAATAAATATTCATTGTTTGACTATTAATAATCTGTGAATATACATGGTCAATTTGTATTCATTATTACAGGTGATATTTATTTGTAAAAAGGGGGAAAAGTGTTCTTGGACACTGATACAATTGTGAAGGTATCTGTATTTCTAGGAAAAAGTATTTCTTGGAAGAGATACAAACAGTCTGGGAATGGAAGATGCAGTTCAATCAAATTTTTGAAACAAAGTTGTAAGCTAAATAATTTTCAGGTGTGACTTCTGCTCAGAATTTTCACATCTGAATCAAAAATTCTCCACTGTAACTAGGTCTGGTTTTGAAAGTTTTCTTTTTCCTAATACAGAAATAATTTTGCAACTCTTTGTTCTGTAGAAGTGTCTTTCTAGTAGTATCTCCAAACACAAATTTTCCTTTTGACATTCTTCATCAGCAGGTTTGTCAAATTTGCTGGCCTCCAGGAAAGGAAAAATCTGCCGCTCATTTGCTATGGAAGTATCTATCAATACAGGAGACTTATTAGAACAACACTTGCTTTTCAAAAGCATTAATGTAACTTTCTTCAAAAAAGTAGTTTCCTGGTAAGAGATATTGTTCCTCAAAGTAATGTTTTAGTTTTATTGCACTGGCTGTCATTAAGAAACCACCACCATGTGGATATTGCAGCATCTAGGACACGTAGTCATGAAGTCCCACAATTTTTCCTTTTGGAACTCTAGATGTTCCTCACCCAGCCTGACTTTTGGGACATATGCAAAACAGAGTTTCCAAAGAATGGCGGTACTTTGACTTCCCTATGAATTCTATTTCACACTTAAATTTTCTTTCTAGTTTACTCTTCAGAATATGAGTCTTGCAGAGGAGGTTCTCCATTGGCTGGGGAGAGTGCATTGCTGCTTTTATCAGTTACCTGCTGGTGTTAACTGTTACTGAAAACTTAATCAGATTTTCAGACTCTAATTGTCTTTTGCAGAAATTAAATATGTATTTCTGTCTGTCTCTGTACGTAACAGTAGAAGACATGTACCACTACATTTATTAGTGTAAAATCTTCTCTTGCTGCTTCCTGCATGAATGTTTCTAAATCAGTTTGTTGTGTTTTCTTTATCCTGCTCTCTTCGGCTCCCTCTCTGGTCTTGGTATTCTCTATTTCTTTTTGCAACAGAAATTTTTAAATAAGGCAATAAGGTGTGCCTATACAGTACCAAGCTGCATCTTTTATTTTGGATTTAATTGGTGAAAAAGTTGTCTTGTAACTTGAGGTTGAGTTCAAACAAGCCTAAATTGCTTATTTCAATACTTCAAGTTTATAAATTTTGTGGTAAGTCGCTGCATAAGCGACCATGAATGGCTGTCAAACCAACTACTTGGAGGTGTAAAGAATTCTGCCTAGAAGTTGTAACAATTTGAAGGACTCCGTTATGCTGTTTTCAAAAGGCCAACCTATATTTGTCAATTCAAGGAGAAAAAACATTATTTGCTAAATAGAATTTGTAAATAACTTCTTCGCAAACACTACAAATGGCTGCAGTACAGAAACAGCAAAATGCTAAAACAAAAATACCTTTTCCTCACAGATAACAGAATTTCACTTTTACAGGGCCTGTTTTTTATTTTGTTTTCTTTATTTTTGCACTTTTCGCTGCAGTTGGCACTGCTGAAATCAAAACTTGTATAGTTAGTTTCATTCTTACAATTATACACTTTAGGTTATGATTTCTGCAACTCAGGGCATATTTAAATGCTACTTTTGCTTGAATTTTATTTTGGCAAATATCTTTCAGAAATGTTTATCTGTGGTTTCCTATGACAGTCTTGAAGGAAGTAGCTTGTGTAAATTTGTGTGTTGTCTTTAAAAGGTGCGTGTAGACATGATTGTAAGAAATAATTGAAAATATGTATTTTCTTGCAAAAATGTATTCAAGTAGAAAATTTTTAAGAGTAATTTTAAGAAATGTGACTGAAGCAAGTACTGTATTATCATGAGGAGATAGAATGCTTCAGGCATATGAACATCCTGAGGCAAAGCTGAAGGTGTTTTAACTTATTGATAACATCTACTCCTTAGGGCTAAAAATGACTATCATAAAGTTTTCATTTCAGCATACAATATAAATTAACTAAACTTTATCATTCAGATTGAACTAAAAGTATATGGAAAAGTGAAAGACAAATGAGTATCTGAGCAGTCTCAAGTGTCTGGAATGCAAAGTGGCAGGGAATAAACAAAGATTTCACAGCAAGCATTACATAAGCAACACTGCATTTCTCTTGGCATTAGAGGTATGGTGAATTTCTTCATGCCAGGGGAATATCAGCGTTGGAGGATAAGACCTATATAAGAAAAGTGAGGCAAGTTGACTGGAGGCATACTAAATATCAAGACGCTGAATAAATGCTCTAAGGTTTAAACAGCTCAAGAATGATGACAGTTTAAAAACAGAGTTCTGCACATGGATTTCTTTGTATCACTGATAATGTCATTAGATTGTCTAAACTATTTTGCTTTAAATATCTGAGGTGTTAGGATTTATATTTCTAATATTTTATACTGTGAAAATGAATCAATAGTGTTTTGTTTTCAGGTTAGTGATGCCGTGTTTGCATGTCAAGCATATCCAGGAATATTTCTTTAACAATTTTGTTGCTGTTAACATTTGAAGGCTTTAGTTGCTGTTTAATAGAGGTGTATTTTGACAACGTTTGACTTGGTGAGGCTTTGCTACGAATCAAACTAGCAGGAAGGTCAGAGAAATTACTGAAACATGCATCAAATACTCAGTCACAGAAGATAGGAGTAACATGTGACTTGACAGGCATTCTCAATTAAAAATCATGTCTGCCTCTCTTTTTTAATTTCCACAGTTTTTAGTAAAACCTAGGGTTGCTGTAACTGAGATTAAGTAATAATGTTTGTTTTGTATGTTTTTATTGAAATAGCTCAATCTGTGTTGAGAAAAGCACAAGATCAGGTACTTACTATTCTCCTTACTTGTGTGAAATGTTTTAAGGTTTGCTGGCAAAAAAAAAAAGTTTAATACATGCTAGAGTAGAAAATAACATGTCTTACAGGAAGGGAAGGTGACTTCATTTAAAAAAAAAAAAATGTTACTCAGTCTCACTCTCAGGCGTGCATACTTGGATGCACCAAGACAACCAATGTGTCCAAACCAATTTGTCCAGCGTGTAGTCTCGCCATTCTGTGCCACCTCCGTCCTTCATCTCCTAATTTGCATGTCCTGAGAAACTGCACATTCAAGGACCTTGATGACCTGCTAATTTAACTTCCACTAACAGATGCTGCTCTACCAGCCCTCACTTTGCTGTTTCTTCTTTCTCGTGCTTCTACACCTGTGTCTACCCATTTGTTCTCCAGTCATAGCAGTCTTAACACTTCTGTTAAAATTATCTGTACTACATGCTGCTGCTGCTGCTGTGTTACACAGTAGTCCCAAAAGGAAAAATGTCATTGTGAGTATAGAAATATCTGGACATGACTTTAAGAAATATGTTAAAATGTAATTCCACAAGCCAAATCTCATTGTTTTAAATTACGTAAGTAAATCTGTCAAAGTTCCTTTAGGTCCTCAGATCTCTGCTGTAAGGCTGGTATAGCATGTTATGATCCAGAGTCAATTAGACACTTGGAATTTTTTATATTAATTACACTATCAGTGCAAAGCCCATGATCCCAGAAGTTGGTGTCTGCTGATGAATGGAAGTATCAAAAGCCGCCATGCATATATGCAGTCACCACAACTTTGGAAACTACCTAGAGTGGAAAACAACTCACTGAAAGGAGGAGGAATGTGTTTCAGTGTTTGGGGAGAGAAAACGGAAAAGTGCATGAAGTTTAAAGTTTCGTAGAACATTAGGTGTTGATTTTATTCAAATATGTAAGCCTTCTGTGTAAAGTGAGTAAACCATCTCCTTAATTAGGAAGACTGAAGGGAAAATAGAAGATTTTAGAGCAGTAGACAATAGAAGCTGCCAGGGATACAGGAATGGTACCTCTGGTATGGCCTTGGATTAAATGCAAGACTGTAACTGCAAGACAGGTTGGGATTATGAAGTTCTCTGCCAAATCTGTGCGAGTAATAATATTGACAGAGTTGTAGTAAGAAAGAGATGACCTCAAGATCTAGAATCATAGAATCGTAGAATCGTTTAGGTTGGAAAAGACCTTTAAGATCATCCAGTCCAACCATTAACCTACACTACCAAGTCCACACTAAACCAGTCAAGGGCAGGCTAGACTAAACCATGTCCCAAAGTGCCATGTCTACCCGTTTTTTGAAAGCTTCCAGGTATGGTGACTCCACCACCTCTCTGGACAGCCTGTTCCAATGCTTGACTACCCTTTCCGTGAAGAAATTTTTCCTAATTTCCAACCTAAACCTCCCCTGGCGCAGCTTGAGCCCATTTCCTCTCGTCCTATCGCTAACTACGTGGGAAGTGAAATGAGGAAGAATATCCAATTGGTTGGGTTGAGGGGGGTGTGCGTGTGTGATATTATTCTTGTCTGGTAGCTGGCTCTGGAAAGCAGACCTAAGTAGCTGGAGGGAGCGTGTAATTGACTTGAAGCAAACTGCAACAGTTGTTTTAATGAAATACTGGTTCTAGGAGGGTGATACCAAGGAGGGTTAGGCAAATAGGGCAACGTTATATCTGTCAAGTAATGGAGGTAACATCCCTGACTTGGATGCTAGCATGAGGTAACACTACAAGGGAAAGTGCTAAAGGAAAGAAAGCAATCTGTC
Source organism: Pelecanus crispus (assembly GCF_030463565.1). NCBI lineage: Eukaryota > Metazoa > Chordata > Aves > Pelecaniformes > Pelecanidae > Pelecanus > Pelecanus crispus. The sequence goes on from NC_134645.1 coordinate 86,193,876, forward strand.
CAACCCTATGTTGTTCATAGATGGAAGGTGCTTCCCCCCACACTCTTGTACACCAAATTCAGCAGTTTATATGTCAATGACTACAAAATGAGTACCTAAGATTTTCACTGAAAATAGATTTGGTAAAAACAGCATGATTGAAACCTGTGGGGATAATTGTACTAAAGGAATATAAAATGAGGTAGCTATTCGTGTTTAGGAATGATGAGTAGATGAGAGAGAACTGGACTGTGATCCCTACTTGTTGTACAGTTTTCAGTAACTTTGAACTGTGGGATATCAAGTAAGCAAGGATCATTATGCTGTAAGTTTTGGATCCAGTGCAGTTCCATTAGAAACCATTGGAGCAAATGTGATGTGTTCAGTACCCTCATAAGCATACATCTAAAGGTATTTTAAGAATTTTGTTTGTGAGGTCTTATGCAGCCACTGCTGACATGAAGGGTGCTGTCTCTTGTACCTTGGTATTTTAAGTTTGGATCTTCTTTGGCTCATCGGATTTGCTTATGATAGAGACATGAATTACAAGATTGGAAGTTGTTAATAGACTAAGTGACCCCATGATCATGATGGGTTTAACATCAGCATGAGCAAATTAGCGTCCTAATAGATATATTTAATGTTTCAGAACGATTTCAGTAGGACTAACTTACTTCTCAAAAGCTGAAGATGAAGGGTAGGGAAAATAAGCAGCAGTTCTTTAGAGCAGGCAGAAGGTAATGGAAAGTGAGTTTGCTTTTTTTATTAAAAAATCCCAAAACAACAAAACCAAAAAACCCAAACCAAACAAAAAACACCACCCCCACCCCCCAAAAAAAACCCCACAATGCCAAAAAACAAAAAAACCAGCAAGCAAAAAAACCCCTGAAATACTGCAGTCTAGAATGCAGATGAACTTAGAGGGAAAGGCCCAATCCACTGTCTAGCAAAATAAATGTACATGTTCACATTATTCTGGGTTGTTTAGTCAGTCATATTTCATAACAAACATGAGGGGAAATCACTTCAGAAATTGTGTGTATAAAATATTGACAATAAAAGCAAAACCAAAGGGATGGATGACTGCAGAAAGGAGGAGACACTAAAACCAGGAACCAGTCAGTCCTCAGTGATTAAAGGAGAGATATGTGAAGAAATGTTGATTTGGGTAGCAGGTGCTTTTTTGGGGGATTGTTTTCAAATGAACTAAATCAGAGCCAGGCATCCAGTGAAGTATGAGAACACATGTCCTACCTTGCCATATGGCTTTGGAGATCCATGTGGAAAGACGTTGGCAAAAGCTTCTGTCCTGAGCAGCCTGTTAAGTGCAAACAAAGATTGGGGTGGCTTGATCATTCAGAGAACTCTGCAGTTCTGCCCAATGTTCTCTGCCCTGTGCTGGTTGCTGACTTCCTCAAATTCCTCCTCCTGTTTCTGTTCGTACCTGTACTTCGTGCCTGTCAGCTTGTTCTTGTACCCTGCTGCATGTCCTTTATCCCCTTGCCTTTGTGTTTAATGTCTCCTAAATAACCTTTTCCAAAAAAGCAGCAAAGCCACAAAGTGCAGTGCTTGTTGCTATCACTGTGTTTGCTCTGCCTGTGTGTTTCAAGTGTAATGAATTTAAATAAAATGTTATGAAGATAATAACTCCTCAAGCTGGTGAGCCTGGAGTTCTTCTACAAGTCTAGGAGGTGAAATGAGTGTTTCCCTGACCTGGTAATGTTAACTTTTAATAGACCTAGAAGAAGAAAAGCGTTGATCTGTACCAACACTTATAACAGCCAAGCCCTGTTAAATTATATGGCAGTTAACCTAACAGCCATTATTGTAATGGAGTAATTCATAAAATATTTATCTGTTAGCAAATTAAAAGCTAGAGGTTTAATAAGTGGCGATTGACAAGGTTTTGTGGAAAATACCACCATTCAAACAAACCTGGTAATTTGTTGATGAAAGAAGTTGTGTGAATGTATTGTTAAAGCACTCATTAAATAGAGAAATTGGCTAATTGGTAATCAGCAATGAATTCGTATGTCTCTACTCTGATTTCCAGGGGATTTCTGTCCTGTGTTTCTCCATGGCAGTGTTGAATTGTATTGCTAGCCTAAAACAGCAGTCTAATGTTTAAATACCTGATGTTGATTGCTGTGAATTGTCATATCATTTCAGCTGACACTCCCATAAGAAGACTTACCAGTCTAGGTGAATGCACTGTATCCAGTATGAAAACAGCAAATAAGTTATTGGTGTTTGATAAACTCTGATTTTACAAGCTAAAATAGATCCCAAAGAGAGACTGCAGAGTTAGACAAAAATAGTGGAAGAGTAGATTTGAAGACCATCCTTGGCAGAACCCCTGTGGCTCTGGGGCTTATGTCTCCCCTTTCATGTCTCAGACCCTCTTTTTGTTTCTGTTTGCATAGGCTCATAGAAATGTTGGATGTTAGGGATCTCTGAAGGTCATCTACTCCAAGCTCCCACTTGAAGTGCCAGTGTCCCCAGTGCTAGATCGGATTAGTCAAGGTTTCACGTGACTCTTGGAAACCTCCAGGGATGGAGATGCCACCCTGGAATCTCCTTTCCCCTCCATATTGCATAGGATCTGCATAATCAAAGGCCATGCAATGCCCAAGATGAAAGGAATAAAGAAAGGTGATGATGAATGGCAAGTATGACTTGAGTGAGTAATGAAAAAATAAGGAAAAGAGGAGGTTTGAAAACTTGGCTCTTGAAAGATGGACTTCAAGTCCTGTGCTGCCGTTAGTGTCATTAAGGAATGCCTCCCTGAATGTGTCTGCTTTTAAGACCAGCAGCTATTTCATCCTAAGTTTCAGCAGGAGCAAAGTCTTAGGAAGGCTAGTACCTGTTTACTTGTAGCAATAGGTGTTTTTGTGCAAGCAGAAGCGTCTTGTCTCTCTGGCATTTCTGTTGTATTGGTTAAACCCAAAAAGTAATACTAACTTTGTGGTGAAAGTGTCATAACCTAAAGCTGCTTTGTCTGCACAAAGGTTTTTGTAGGCTAGGACTGGTAATAGAGCAGATCAGAATATTTATTATGAGAAACTACTTCATGCTCTCTCACAAGTAGCTCCATTGTTCTAGGGAGTTACAAGGGCAACTCATTGCAGCCCATAGGTTAGGAACTCATTTTTTTCTACTGGAGAAACTTAAAAGTATAATAAACTCACTGCAAACATGTGAGGGTTTTTTCCCCTAATAAATATCAAACTTACAAGCCTAGTGATTGATTCACAGTTTGAAGGTTATCTTTGCAATAAAAAGGGACATAAGCGTATGTGGTTTTAATTAAAGCTTGGATTAGATGTAATAGAACTTGAATTTCTGACAAAAGATCTTTGACAGAAAGTGTAATTCATGCAGAGACCGTCAAAGTTTCTAAATTTTGGATATTTTGTCTTCTAATATCTTAACTTTCATTGGAATTATAAAAAGTTATGTGAAATAGTCCTTAGGAGTTTCTGTGTTCTAGAACAGCTACAAAGTGTTGATTTTGACTTATTTGTTAATGAAAGGAATGAGATGTTTTTCTGAAAGTCTTAAAATAAAGTCTCCTGAATATTTCATCCGTTTAAAAGTATTTGCTTAACCTCATTTTTACATTTGCAGATTTTTCTGAGATAAAGAGAAATATGAAATTATTGGTGGAAACTTGCCAGCCATTGTCAAAATTGGCTTTGGGGACTGTTTAAAAGCATTTCAAACATCTGTGTTGTACTTTTCTCCGTTGTCTCAGAGTAAATGGCAAGAAGAAAGCATGTTCTAACTTTCTAAACAGAAACAGAGTTTTCAAGACTAATGTTAATTTAATAAAAAGCCCTCTCTATACTGTTCTCACCTCCAATGATTCTTTTGTAATTAATTTTCAAGGTAGAATTGCTTTTTAAGGCTGCTTTAGTGACATTAGCCTCCTTATGCCATGTATAACATTATATAGCCTTCTTGTGTTTCTTAAAATGTATGTAGTCAAATATTCCTTTGTACAAAACATTGTATAATATCTAGGTTATGTACGGTATCAAGTTAATGTTGATGAAACAGCCTTGACTCTCAGACTGTCTTTGGTTTTTTGAATATTGCCGTCTAACTCAAAACCTAGTTTGGTCTCTTCTGGATTTGTACAGATTTGATTTGGAAGTAACTTCGTCAGAGTGGTTATGATTAATTTACTTTAACCTAATCATGTCTTTTGTTAGTCAGCTGAGGTGACATAAGAGCTGTGGTCTGCAAGCTTTTCACTGTTGAAAGGAACTGTTCCCTGGTTTACGTGCTTAAAGTTTTGGCAGTGTGCAGACTCTCACTTGAAAGTATGTTTATTTTTCACTTGAAATGTGTTTTTTACAGGTTCTTGAAAGTTTGTGGCTCTGAACTAGTACGTCTTGAGTTGTCTTGTGGCCATTTCCTCAATGAAACATGCTTGGAGGTCATTACTGAAATGTGTCCAAATCTTCAGGAATTAAATCTCTCATCATGTGATAAAATACCACCTCAGGCTTTCAACCACATAGCCAAAGTGGGCAGCCTAAAGCGTCTCATTCTCTACCGAACAAAAGTGGAGGTAGGAACAAGTTTTTTTAACCTTTGCAATAAATCCTTTCAATCCTGGTAAAGTTGTTTTTTTTGTTTTTTTTTTTCCATTAATGAAGAAGTGAATTAGAATTTTGCATGTAAATTTGAAGGTAAATTAAGAAAATTCAAAGATAGTTTCAAAAACCATAGGAATTTTTTTTTTAATTTTCAAAATAGCTTCTGGATTTAACAAAAATAAATAAAAAGCCTGCATGTATTAACTTTTGTGGAAGATTGATGATTTTTCGCCAGCTGTTTTAAGCAATGTAGTGAAATGACAAATGTGAAAGCTTTTCTCTTGTTTTGAAGTGTACTCCAGACGGACTGTATTTGGCAATATAATTGGGAATTATCCTGTTCAGTAACTTACTGTAATTATCAACATTCTCTCCTTTAGAATGACTTACTAATTACTAGATCCCTACTGTCTTTGTATGTCAGCAGTATTTGAGACATGGAACACAAATTTTTTAAAATACTTTTCATTTACAGCGTAAAAATTACTTCTTTATACAGTTATTCAACTCCCCGACTCAGGGTTATTATTGTTTGCTGAAACATATTTGCTCTCTAAGATGGAGTGGTTTTACATGCTACAGTTGAGAAGACTGCTGTAGTTTACTACATTTTACAAATGTCGTATCCTAGTAAATTCAGCAATTTGAATCGGAAGCAATTCCATTACTTCTCACTAGCTACATTACTTATGTATTACAACCTTGCTACTCTGTTTTACATGGAAGCTCTCATAGCTGTGCTTCTCTTGTTGCAAAAGCTACTGTTTAGTAGAGTGCCAAAATGGGGGGCAAACATGTCTCTGCAGTTTTTTTTCTGGCTTTTATTTCTACGTTAAACATTTTAAGAAGAGTTTGCTCATGTTCGTTTGCAGAAGAGTTACTTCTGCTTACGCTTTTGGTACACAGAAGTGAGGTTATGGCGCTGGATTTTGTGGGGTGTTAAGCTGTAGTGTAATAGAAGAACTGAAGCTGGAACAGTAGGTTCTGTCTACTAGATATCTAAGGGGCATCTGAAGTTACAGAACCTTATTTCATTTATAAGCAGTTCATACCGAACACACATGCTACAAAGTTAGTTACATCTTCTTGTCCTTTTTTTGGTAAATCATATGTATGTTTGTGTCCAAGGTCTAGCTAGCTCTCTGTAATGATTTAGTAATGGAAGGTAGTTAGCTTAAAGGGTGGGCTACCTGGAGTGATTGGCATTTGCCGTGGAGTGTGCAGGCAGGCAGTCACCATGAAGCCAGTGCCCCTCAGTAACTTGTTATTTTGTGGTAGTTGCTCTGTGTATTGAAGCGATTATTATTTTCTTCAAATGAAAAAATAATGTGGTGAGCCCTGCTTTGAAGTGCCTTTTGCGTAGAGCTCTGAACAAGTACCTTGGGCATATCTGTTCTGTTTGTATCTCACTAGACTTTCTGTAAATCTTGGATAAATCTCCTTACCTCACTTTGAGCGTGTGCTCTGTACTTCACTAGGCTTTTTCATATCCAAAAAAGATCATTGTATCAGAGGTAAAGATTGTATAACTTTTTTTTTTCTTTCTTTACTGTTGATTGATCATGATCTGCTTGATTCTACTCAGGTATCTTCTCAAGTTTGAGACTTTGTGTTTATAATAGTGCAGCAGCTGAGGTATACTCTGAAAATGATTGGTAACTGTCATTTCTCAGCTATCACTTTGCTGAGCAGAACTTGTAATTAGATTGAATGTAGGTAGTAAAGATTTCCTGACTTTGAAGCCCTTAAATTGTGAAGATTCGTTTCTGTCTTTCATGTGTATGGACGTGCATCTGCTTGTAGCTGACAAGGACATTCATTCATAATCAAGCTTACTTAAGATTGTGCTTCCATTGTATACATAAGTATAAACAAAAGGCACTGTTCCTAACAAACCATGGAAGAGAAATTTCTAGAAATTTAAACAGGTAAATTGGAGAGGATGTTTTTGTGTTGCTTGTTAATATGAAGCCACTTAATATACATTGTGCATCACAGGTAGAAAAGTAAAAGCAAAAGAATGAAGATGTAGAATAGGATTTGAATTAAGAGGATCAGAGTTACAAAAGTCACAGATTTATAGAAATAACATTACCTTTCTCACCATTAGTTTCTCTTAATGCAAATCTTTATTTTTCTGTACAAAACAGGCTGCTGCTCTTTCTGTACTCTTCAGCTGGTACAGAGATGTTAAGTAGTAACTGATGTCTAGATGCAAAAAAGACAAGACAGAGAAATTCATCAAGCATGCTCTGGAGTTATTTAGACTTCTCTAAAACTTACCAAAGAACCGTAACATAGCAGTGTTCTTGATTTTTGTGAAATTTCTGCTACTATTGGTTCTTCATTGTTGGAGCTTCTAAGGAGCAAACAAGGGAACAAAGCTAATGTTTAATCAAGAGCTTGGTGTTGTATTGTTGCCAGCTGGACCTGCTCAGAGAAAAGAATCTGAGGCCATAAATCCACTCAGGAAAACTGCTAACTGATGACAAGTACGTGATTATTAACAGAAAGTAAGAAAGAAGGTGAGAAGAACAGAGCTGATGTGTGTGTTATGGTCCTCTGTAAGTTATGTCTCAAAAAGAAAAAAAAAAAAAGAAACCAAAAGAAAAATCCGTTTATTCCATTTAGACCACTGTTTTCCTAAATAATCAGTGGTTTGCTTTTTTTTTTCCCCTTAAAAATAAACCAAAGAACAAGCAAAATAAAGCACCAAGTCTTTTGATCTAAATTTTCTTCTTGCATCATATTCTAGAATGGCAAAGGTACAAGTCCTACCATAATTATCAATGTGTTGTCATTTTTTGTGACAGAAGGATGGCATCCCTGTGTATCCTGTGTTAACCGCCTTGTTGTAAAAATGGGGTGATTGTGCTTCTGATATTTCTGGGGATTTTGAGGTAATTACCAAAACGTGAAGAGGGAATGAATATGCAGAGAACAAGTAGGTAAAAAGTTGACCAGAATGAGTTCTCCAATGGGGTATCATAGTTTTCTTTGTGTGTATCTTACTGCACAATTAGAGGCAGTCACTGGAATTGAAGCATAGTAAAATTAGATCAAATGAGGAGGGGGACTACCTTTTATGCTTGTAAACAGTCTGAATTTATTGTTACAGCTGATCAGGGTAAACACTTAAGTTGAATTATTTAAGGGAATTGATCGTATTTTTTAAAGAGGGCAACACTAAAGAGAACAAAAAAAGCAAAGCAGGACTTAATGGTCTAATTGACTTATAAAGGAGGGCCCCTCTCTGCATGTTATTTGTGATGCCAGTGAAATGGAAAAGGGGTCATTTTCTACTCCACAGTTGTCAACCTCTGTTGAAAACGCAGTGTTGTGTTAGAGAACATCTGGGTAAATAGTACAACTTGTGCTTTTGGTTGTGAATTTGGGCATGTGATTAAATAGGATATGGAATGAAGATTCTTCATCCTTCTTGTCAGTGTGTTGGTAAAGCTGTTTGTGGTTTTGCATGATGCTTTGCAAAGTACAGGATTAATATTTTACTAAAAGAAATGGTGTTTTGATTAAATGAAAACAAACTCCCATGGACCTGCCCAGGTGTAGGATCTCCCTACTCAGACTACATCTTGCAGTACTCTTTCCTTTTATTTTTGGGGGGTTTTTTAATGCCAAAAATTGCTTTTAAGATTTAAAGTATTTGTTGTACTTTTCTGTTTATATAGATTATTATGATGCTTATATGATTATTATGATGCTAATAGATGAATTCTGAGAAAATACTCCGCAGAAGATTGACTACTGTTAATTATTTTTACCTGTTAGGTACAGAAAAACAGATTTTGAGGAAAACAGAAACTTAATAAAATTGACAACATATTATGTAAGCATCTGAGCAATTGTTATGACAGTTCCTTGTTATTTTAGCTGTTTTCTTTGTATAGGTTTTGTATTTAAAAATATTCCCATTGTCTCTGTAATCAAAGCTTGAAAGTGTATATTTTTAGTGTAATGGACAATTCTGGTGTTCTGCTACTGACTGTCTCTGGCACCAAAACCACTGCATTGCTATTTTGGAAGGTAGCCGTACCATCTGGAGGAGTTTATGGTCTTTGGTCCTAACTCTGCTGATTCTTAGAGACCATATATAATGTTATTTCCATGACTTATTGAGTGCAAGTTTCTGTGTACAAAATCAGTTTCAAACCTCTGAAGGGAAGCTTCCAACTCCCTTGAATTATTCCAGCCTCTCTGTTACAAGGAGGAAAGTCCAGTGACTTTCAGTAACTTGTTCCAGGCCAAACAAGAAAAAAAAAAAAACAGGAAAAAAGTTGTCCTGCACCACTATATTCCTCCCTACTAAATGCAGCTCATTTTTCCAGTGCTTTAAGTTCATTCTTAAAGGTTGTTAGATTCTGTATATGCTGGAAATAATCTGTAACTTGCTTTGAGAAACTAATGCCAGCATTTTAGAAATGTAATTTCTGCTAGCTCAAGACCACTATTATACTTGTGGGATTTTTGTGGTGGTTTTGGTATTTGCTGATACATGACTCCTTAATGTTTATTCATTGAGAGTGTATTCACAGCATAATTTAAGCACTTGTTGGCATTGGTACATTTAAAGAATGCAATGAACAATGGAGGTATTATTGTATACAGTAATTGGCAGTGCACATCTTTATGGTTTGAGTATGAATATTATCTTGATTTAATGCTTAATCATGAAGTATCCCATCCATGTAAATAATGCAGCCAAAACTGTATTTTAAAGAAACCAATGCCACAATTACAGTAGGAGAACTTGACAGTCTCCTTATGGCTGGGTGTAAATTTTAATGTAAGATCATATATTTCATGTTGCATAATATCCTGAATTCTTTATAATGTGTGAAGAAAAGGTTTTTAAAGTTAATATTACAATTATGATTGAAATACAAAATGAACTAAATTTAAATCAAATTACAATGGACAAAGGACTCTGTTTTGCACACATTTTAAAGCAAGTGTTGTATTTCTAAATTATATCTATGATATCTTTGACCAAGAGCAAATTTGGAACTTGGGTAGCTGTAAGAGAGGACATTGGAAATTGTAGATACCCAGAAGAGGCATAAGAATCTTAGCAGTAAATATAACAGCTCTTACTTTCTTATGCTGTGAGCAATGAAAGAGTTAATGCTGCTGTAAAATCATTCTACGGCGTTTTCAGAAATAACCTGGTATGGGTTATGTTACACTTCTGAGAGCTATGGTCTGAAGTTTTTCAACTTGGACGAAACTTCATTGGCTTGGGTACAAATCTTCGGGATTAAGAGTTACAAACAAATAGCGGGGGTGAAAAGTGAAAGCCTTTAGCTAGAAAGTAGATTCTTGGAAGGAGGTTGAGCTGGTGACAAATAATTATGCAATACAGGGCCTTGGTGGTGCCTTCTGATCCAATGTCAGGCTCATAGGGCTGAATTTGGTCACTTGAGCCCATAAAGTGGAGAGTGAGGGGGAAGAATGAAGGTGTAAAACAGATTTGCAGACATAAGGGAGGGCATAATTTGACCAAATGAAGCAAAACCAAAATACAGTGATTGAATTAACTACAGAGACTATTACTTTCATTGAATTAATTCAGTAGTTGCCGTGTTGCTGTGTCCCAGTCCCTGCTGTGTCCCTGGCACTGCCGAGTAACTGTAGGTAACAAAACGGTTCCCCTGTACCTCCTGAATCCCAGCTTGCAAATTACATTGTGCCTATTTGTGAGGAGGCAAGTGTTTTGACTTTTGGAAGGCTATATCTGCACTCAGTAATAAGGTTCATTCCACCTTCCTTTCCACATACTCTTTTTCTTCTCTTACCTGATGCTCATACAGTGTTTATATTGCATCTGGTTTTAAACTTGTGTCATAAAGTTTTGGAGGCAAAAGTTTTATCACTGTCCAGTTCTTCATCTCAAAAATGGTCCAATAATCCAAGTACTGTGGGGGGGGGAGGAAGGGGGAGCTGATTTTTAACAAATATATTCCAATTCTCACCCTTTTAATCATGTTTCTTTCCATGATATATCTTCCAAGGTGATAGCTGTGTGGATGCTCAAGGGAGAACAGACTTCCTATTCTAATGCCAGCTTATACTGTAGAGGAAAATGGGTGTGCTGCCATATTTATTTTGAATCTGTAGGTGAAAATTGTCTACGTTAATGTCTCTATCCAGAAGGCATCACTTAAATACACTTGTGTTTGTGCTAATAAAGGGCAGGGGATGGTTATCCACTTCTGCAAACATTAGTTGAGAAGGTGTGAAAGGGACTGGCTCCTTCATCTGTTGACAGCTTTTTTCAGTCTGGTTGGCAAGGCCAGTGGAGCTGGAGCCAGGTGGGCTGGGCTAAACAGTCTCCAGAAGTCCCTTCCAACACTCAGCTCTTCTGTGATTCTGTGACTTGGTGCCGATACTAACGGAGGACTTAACCCATGAGCTTTGTTCTCCTGATCTGTGACCAGGACAACAGCCAGTTGTGAGATGCGCTGCTTCTGTATGCCACACTTCCCCCATCAGTAAAATTTGCATAATAGCAACTTTCTCGTTTTGTAGCTGTGATAATGAGGATGGAAATACAGAAGACACTGAGATTCTCTGATAAGTATGATAACAGATAGGCTACTCTACGTAGGGATGTGTATAAGGACTTGAAATACTGTACCTTGATAACATGCTTTTCTAAGTTGCAGGAAGTTCAGTTCGTTACAAAGCTCAGCCTTTTTCCTCTGGAAAAATTGAGAAAAGGATTGCTAAAGAAAGCTTCCTCAGGAGGTACAAACATTTCTGTGAATTAAGTGATTGGAGACTTTCAGGGATTATCTCTGTCTGGGACTACATGGGTATCTTGTTCTTCCCTAAGGCCACAAAAAGTACCTTGTAAAGGATGAGGTGACCTCTTCTGTTTGCTTCCTCAAGAAATGGCACCAGTTAGCTGAGGGAACTGAAGGACTTAAGCATGAAACAAATTTTGCCACGATTTAGTTCTAATTTGGCATATGATTCCCTGCTATTTTCTGTCAATGACATTTTCTGTAACATTTCATTTAACTGAAAACTAACATAGAGAAGTGAAAATAGATTAAACCAAAAGAAGGTGAACGACTTGAATAGTTTTGTAGGCCTCTAGATCCAATTTTAGTTCCCAGAAACAGGATATTATGTATTTCGTGTGTTACTGAATGTTCATGTACTATCCCAAGACGTGTTCTTTCTGTCAAAAATAAGATACTGAGGATAAGTCTTTATCCTTAGAACTCAAAATCTTCGAAGTAGTCTGAAAATGGGTGCTTTCCAGGAAGCTAACAGATATGAAAACTTTCCTGAAAACTCAAGCTGGCACTCTGTAAGTATCTAAAATTCATTTTGTGTTGTTTTTTTAACTGGTTAACCCAATGACTTACAAGCACACATCTCATCTCTCTAAACCTCTCAAATTCCCTTGGATCTTTAACATTGTTGTTTCAATGTTGTTTCAAAGTATCATAGTACCAACACGTGCATACCTGAAATTATCTTATGATTCCTTAAAATACCGTTTGGGGGAGGGGAAAAAAAAAGATGACCAGAAGCATGTTTTACAGTTTCTTTGCTGGAGCAGATTTAGATAAGAATTGTATTTCACCATTACTATACCTTTTGTTTCTGCATTATTGATGTATTACATTCTTCTTTCTGTGAGAAGAATTGCTTTTTGGGACTACTGTAGGTTGGTTTTTAGATGCTGAGGTACAATATTTTGAAATTTGTGAAGTAGATTTTTTTTTTTTTTACCTTTTTATAGGCAATATTGATTTGACCTGTTACACCTTTCAAAATGAAGGGTTTAATGGGTTTACAGAATTCTGGCTTTGCATCTGATGTGTTTTTTAATTACTGTATTAGAATAGCAGATGTCAAGTAATTTCTGACATAGTTCTTTCACAGACTGTGCCAAAAAAAGCCCCACACCCAAAAAGTTGATTTTTGGTTTTCTTCCTGTGCTATAAAATGCTAAAGGGAGGAAAAAAAAGTATTCTGAGTTTATATAGATTTTGAATTACTTTTGACAATCTTAACAAGATTACCTTTTATATTTGCATGAGGTATTTGTAATTACAAATATTTATAGCAGTATTGGCACTCAGATTGAAATAAGATTGTCTGCTTTCATCTGAGGTTTTTCTTGTTTGGTTGGTTGGGTTTTTTTACCACACGTAGTTCTAGTATGGTAAAACTTTTTGGTGTAGTACCTATGAAATAGAACTTCACTGGCTTAAGATAAAGACTGTGATAAATTATAATTGTATATTTTCAAATAGTTGATGGAAAACACCAATAACAATGTTGCTGCAGTATTTTTGCTACTAGAAGCCAAAATTGGAGGGAAGAACTTTCTGTTGCTGAGCTGTGTTATTGGGGGGGGGGAGAGGATTGGTTGCTGTTTTTTTTTATTTTTCAAGGAGTCTTACTAGAACCTCCTTTTATCCAGTTTTACATACGGAAGTCAATTGCTGTTCCAAAGATACCTTAGTCACATACAGTAATAGCTGTAGTCTTAAAAAAAATGAATCCAGTGATGTGCTGTCATCAAGATTCCTTGTCTCTGCTTTACACAGGAAGACATAGCAGATGCTATTCACTACGGTGTTTCTGGAAGTCCTGAAGCAGAATAATTGAGACACGTAACTAAATGTTAATTCTCCTTGAAATCAGAAGTAATTTGGTTCATTTTCTAAAATAACTTGGCAAAAGTTGTATACATCAGTTTGTAGTAAAGAGAGGGGAAGCTGCCGTACAAAAGAGGACAGTTGAGGATGTTTCCTTTGGTTGACCTTTGGAGGAGGAGCTCTCCCTCCAAAGGCTCGGCAGTAGACCACAGCAGCGTTTTTTCTGTCCGAAGGGTTCATGTTAAGAGATGTGGGGCGCGGCAGGAAAACTCCTGCTGCCAGCCCTTGCGTGAGAGCGCCTGAGGGAGGTGGACGGGCTTCAGGAATGCTTGCTTTCCGGCTGGTGGGGCCGTGCCCAGCTACAGCAGTGCTCTGCTATCTGTCGCTTCTCTGGCCATTGCTCAAGCTCTGCTGCCAGTCACCTGGTATTTTGCTCTGCTAGCCATCATTATTACCCTGTTTTTCCATTTTTCACTTTTGATTGGTTTGTCTGACTTTGAGTAATCTGAGGAGGGTAGCGATAATGATGGAGATGTAACTGCCCTGAAAGAGACAGTGAGGGTGTTCCCCTTAGGAGGTTTCTGTCAGGTGTGCAGTCTTGCAGATGAAGCAGCTGAATTTGGTTGGTGATAAAGCAGTATTTCTTGTAAGAATTCAGAGTGGATGCATGTACACAGGGACTTAATGCACACTGTTGAAATACCCAGAGACCTCATATGACGTGGATGATGTTTTAAAGCCATCTTAAAAGCCATCACATCTCTCAGGTGATGATCACACCATACGTGTGACCTGTCTGTATTAAACCAGCTTATATTTACAGGTGCCTGCATGTGTCCCCTCTGTTACGTTAATTCTTATGGGGGGAAACTGCTTTGCTGCCCACAGAATCACTAGCCATCCTTAGTGAAAAGCAGGATATGGCTGTTAAATAGGACAGATCTTACCATTTGAACTGTTGGTGTGAAATTGGGAAGTTGCTAGTCTGCCCTTCCAAAAAGTTTGGCCTCAATTCTGGTAGTCAGGCCATTCTATAAAAACTTCCAAGTACCCTTTTGATTCAGATTACTTGATCCCAATAAATAACCTGTGTGAGACAATTATCTCAATGTCAAGTGGTCAGTACCATGCGCATGATTTATCTTCTTGATTTGCCAAGAGCTTGTTCATAGTTTTCTTAAAGCAAGTGGTGGTTTCCTTCCTCTCTGCTTTCCCATCAACTTGGTAGTCAGCTTTTTGTTTCACCGTGGGGTTCTCCATGTGTGGATGTTCAGCATTAAGAGGTTTGGTTTTACTTGTGATAACTTGGCAGATCTTTTTTTATTATTATTTTAAGAAAGGACTTCTTAACCTGTTCGGCATGTTAACTTGCTAACTTCTGTATCATATTTACTTTGTAACTATATCCAGAAAGACCTGATTCAGACTTCTTATGTCTTTTGTATGTGTGGTATGTCTTGGTTCTCCAACAGGAGGATTCTAGTCTGTGGCGTGCTGGAGGCCTTGCGTTACCTACAAGGAGAATTGCCAAAGTCATTTTATACACAGTAATGTGCATGCAGTAATACTTGTGTGAAGGACAAGGCAGTTGTGCGGGCAGGGAGTTTGTATCTGCAGCGGTAGAAGTAGCACTCATGATGTGTGTGCTGAACTTTGAGACATTTTGGTCTAATCTGTTCCCACAGCTGTGCATTTGTCTGGCTGAGTCAGCTGGTCCCAACCTCCCTTGCTGTAAATTTAAACCTTTTGGGAACAAAAGGGAAGCTCCTGCCCAGATCATGAACAGATGAACCTTTCTGTGCAGTTCTGAGAATATTTTGATTTCTCTGCTGAAGGATCAGCTTCTAAGAATACGGATGTGACTGATGGACCGAGAGACATATGGAAGATTTCACTGGCCTGGCCTTAGCCTGTAGTTCTCCAGTTCTCCTTTCCATCTGCTTCTCAGGTTCCAAGAATTTTAAGGAATTCATTCAAAAGTCATTGACTACAACTTCTATTAGGAAGACAGAATACTTGGAGTACCCTGCAGAGTTACCTTCTCATTACCACATTTACCCCTCCTCATTTAGTCAAGGTTGAATTTTCTGTCTTGGATTTTCACTCAGATTATTAGTTGTTACTAAATGGAATAAATTGTCAGGTGTTCTGTCAGAGAAATAGGGCTCCCAAAATATAAGTGCATAGTATCAAATGTATACTGACTGTTTGATGTCCTGTAGTAATTGCCTAATTGCTGTATCAACTTTTAGCTAAATATGTTGAGAAACATAAATTTGATTTGTACACAAACAGCATGTGGTAGCTGGTGATTGGGTACTGCATATTCAGGATTCCACAATTCTTTACTAGCCGGCTGATCAAATCTTTTGATACTTTTCCTGTTTGTCTTATGAAAAGGTGATTGTGGAATAAGCTCGTCTAAATATGTTATCCATTATAATTGGTTAATATAGTCCTAAAGACCCTGATTCTAACCTAAAAGCAAATATTTTGTACAATATTTTAACATAGATCTGTAGATTAAGATGAAAATGCTACCTAGAAACATGGCTAAATGCTGTGATAGAACTTGTTATTAAATATAACAGCCTCATAAATTTATATGCAAAGGCAACTCACTGCAAAGACTCTTCAAGATGCATTTTCTGATGGAGAGATAAGTAACCAAAATATGAAAAAGGAATTGTGGTCTTTAGGAATGTTGTTATATTAATTCTTTGATATTGTGGAAAAATGCAATATTCTTGTTGTGGTGAGCTTGCAAATATAGGCATGTTATCTGATATCTGCCTGTGACTAACTTTTATATAAGTATTTGAATGTAAGTGGAGACAACAGGGTCTGGGTGGGGATAGGGCAGGAAGGGCTAGAGATGTCACCATTTGGAAATGATAAGAAAAAAGAATACAGCTTTGGTTGTCCTCTCATATAATGGAATCGGGGGGTGGGTGTTAAAGGATTTTTTTTTTTTTTTCCTACCCCTAACTTAAATTTTTAATGTTAAAAAACCTAAAACTTAAGTCTTGCGTAATTCAATTTTTTCTTGAGCAAAGAGGTTAACTGGAGAATTAGTAACTCTGTGATTAAAAACATAGCAAGCAGGGGAAACCATATTTGAAGAAGGGAGGAAGCAGTCTTTAATGAGACCTTAAGATTACTTTCTCTCAGCATCCACTTCATTGAAAAATTTGAAGAAAAAATTGCAGGAGAACAAAAGTCTTGTAAAAGATTTAGGCTCTCAAGTTGTTTCATTGAGAGGCTAGAAGAATTCCCAACTTATGTCAGACAGTTCTTCTGAGAAGGGGAAAAACCAGCCCGTTGTTTGTTCCCAGCATAAAAAGTAATAATTTTAAAAGTAGTTTTTAAGATTTCTCTATAAAAAGAAAGTTTATAAAAAGGTGCAGGCTGTTTCTTCCCTATCCCAACCCTAAAAGTAAAACTTTGTTGTTTTTCTTAAGCTCTTCCTTTAATCTTCCAGGGGCACACTGTGGTGCACTAATTTTCATGCCTTTATGTGATAGCCATATTACAGTGCATCATTTGTACTTTTTAAACTTTTTTTTTAATATTGGACTACATGACAATGAAACTGCAATGAGTGAGCCACATCTGCCATAGACAGACGTGTTTTCTGTTTGAATGGATATTGAGCTCAGGCAATCTGTTGGATGCTTTCCTTATCATACCAACTCCCTGCTGGATCACGAACGCAAAAATCCTGAAAAAAGTCAAGGAAGATTCAGTCTTGCCCAGTGTATTACTCTGGTACCAGTATTTGGTTTCTCCACTGATGCGTTGTCTGTTCAAACCAGCAACACTCTTGCAACATCTAAGTCAAAACTTAAGTGTGATGTCTAATGTCTTTACAAAGATGGGTAGGATACAAGTTAGTCCAGTATTGGCTATTTAGTTGAAATATACACAGCACATAAATGTCTTCCAGGCTGGCCTGTATTACAGAGCGGAGGACTTTGATGTTTGGGCAGACGTCTCACCTGTCTGATGTGGAGTAAGTCAGGATTTCAAGCGGTAATCTCTTCTCTTGTCCAAGGCAGGATCAACCCTGTTGATGTCCTTTCTGACAGATGTTTGTCTGACCTGTTCATAAAGACTTCAGAGGCTCTTCAGGCAGTTTGCTTCCCTTTTCTGAGGTTTAGGACTAACTGCCATGCCCTAAAATATTTCTGTAATCTGCTCTGTAAGGTCGTGTTTAGCAGCAGTATCATATACTTCTGATCAGTTTGATGTCAGAGTCTTCTCTCTTAAAGCAACTCCTGCACTGTATGTTTTCCTCAGCCAAAAACACCTTTCCCACCTTTGCTGGGAATGGGCAATTGCCTTGCTCTTCTCCTTTGCTTAAGTAGGAGTGTTATCATTCATCTTGTATTGCAAGTCAGAGATGAATTGCACAGACAGATGGCTTGAAACAGACAAGTTATTACAATGATAGTCCTTCTATATGTAGTGCATATGGATTCTGTGAGCTGCCATTCTCTCCTGCTATTTTCATGTCCTTTGCCACCTGGATTCTCAATTGACTGAGGCACAACTAGGCATGCACAAAGGGTTTTTTCTTCTTTCTTGACATATGCAAACCCCACCTCAGTTACAGAAGAACAGACACTGCTTCTGAAAGAAATCTGATTTGGGGTGGGGGAGCATGTATGCGCCCCAGAAGAGGAATTAATATAGCCAGTATGACTAATGTTTAGTAAGTAGGTGTTTACTCTTGGGCTGACTTTGCATGATTCGTGATGGTATGACATGGTGTTCTACCAAGCTCCCCTTCCATTACCCACTTTCCTAATGCTTTTTAAAATTTTTGTGGTTTTTTTTTAAATAATTGTTTCAAATAATACTTTAGGTTTTATAGGTTATGAAAAGATATTTGAAAATGTGAACTCAATGCACATCTATACAGGAAATTCAGGTATATATATACATAATACAGGTCTCAAATTAGAGAGGGACTAAAAAAGGTATCCTGAGAGATGCATCACATTCCTGTTAAAGTTAACAAAAGTAGCTCAGTTGTCTAATCAAGATAACTATGAATATTAGTCTTCCTACCTGTTTCACCCCTCTCTGAAGAAGAGGAAGTAAGGAACTGATCTCACATCCTACAAGCTCTTCAGAGTGACTGTTCACTTTTGCGCTGTTTTGTGTCATTTAAGGAAAGATATTGCTGCTTCCCATCGTTTCAGGCCAGCATTTAAATTCCAGTCTGGAAACCGTTACTAAAAAACATGGTGGAATGCAGCAAGGTATTCAGCTTTCCTGTGGAGTCACCTGAATACCTGCAGAAACCCTGTTTAGAACTGTGTGTGCAGTCAGACACTAATTTATTTAGTTCTGATATTTAAGGTTTTTAAAGAGGGGTTTGGGGATTTTGCTTTTAATTTGTGCACCTGGGTAGGTTCTAAAGCTCATAGCTTTCACTGAGTTAAATAGTAAAGACTTATGTCTCATTCTCTTGGAGTTACTTGTTTATTCAGGTTTAATGATCCAAATGAAGCATTTGCTTAATAAGTACGTTATTTAAAACGTATTGGATATTAACACATGTATTAGCTTTGAAGTGTTCTTAAGTGTTACCTCCTTCATAATGACTTTTTAATGCTCTTGTGTTTAATTCCCTAGCTACCTTTTTCTTTAAAAACATGAATGAAAGTAAAGCAAGCAAGCGGGCAGTGGCTTTGTAAGACCTCTGCAAAGATATACGTGAGGAAGGCTTACTCATAGCATCTACTTTTAGGCTGCCTTTGGGAAATCAAATATTAGAAGGCCAAGTTGGAAGCTGAGGTTCCATACGTGTCAAGTGTTGGGTATTTCTAATTGCTCCCTGGAGACACCTAAATTAGATGTCTGAAATGGTCTCTGTGAATACCACATGCTATGTCCCTGTTCTGTGTCTACCAGCCTTTCAGTGCAAGGGATCAGATATTTCTTCACAGTGATATGACAAAGGATCATGTTTCTGCCAAGTTTCATTAGAATATAACAAACTGCGGAGACTTCAGTAAAGCATTTAACTGTAAACTTTCTGAAACAAGAAAATTTATATTTTAAAAAAACTGTATAAATTATACTACCCGTGTGTACAAATATTGTTGACTAGTGTTCGTGTAGGAATTCCACTAAGCAGTATATTATTTTGTCCCTTCTATATTGCTTGTTTTTTTCTGCTAGAAACTATTGTATATCCTGTAGAAATCCACAGACTTTTACTGTTAATACCTTGTGAAACTTACTCCCATTTTCAAGCTCACACAGATTACAAAGTCCTTACAAAGCAGTGAATGTTTTAAGTATGATGCACAACTATTTGTGTTGTGAATCCCAGACTACATTCTTTTTTGTGCTGTGTGTATTTCCAACTACAAAACAAAATATGGCTACAGACAATGTAGAAGAGTCTTTGCTGTATCTTAGAAATACAAGTAAAAGCCTGTGAAGTTTCACGTGTTGCGGAACAGAACAGCCACGTGCTTTATGTTTTGTAAGATACGTCTGATGTTCCAGTCCAATTTCAGGCTGAGCAATGTGCAATAGTTTCTGAAAAGAATGGCCATATTAAATGGCAGGAACGTGACTGTAAAATACACATTATATCTGTTTCAGTCTGCATGCAAGTAGTGACAGGTGCTCAATGGTTGTCAGCACTCTTGTCAGCACGGAGACTCCTTTGACATTAAAGTCACCAGCTTGGTCCTGATGCTGTGCAGCTCTATTGGCAGTTCCATCAGGCTGCAGCTGATCAGCGAATGTCAGAGCCTCCGCTGTGCTTCTGGTGTGTCACCAGCCCTCTGTGTTTTTGGGCTGGCCTTGCCTGTTATTTGAACTTGCCATACTTCTTCAGCAGCTTTCCTATGGGAAATGAGCGGATAGGTCATGGGTGTGTAGGTATCTTCACGGCGATGCAAAACCACATCCAAAGTGACTTGCATAAAGGTTTGTAACGATTACCGTTGCTTGAAGCCAATCAATGGGTGGAGTACCAAGGGACTCATTAAGTGGCATTTGTGGTGTCTGTAACGGAGTTTTGAGCTGTATTTCAGGAAATGTGGTGACAGCCTTTAATGTCTAATTGACCTCTTCTCTTTGTTTCACTTTCCATATTTCCTTCTGGTGTGTTCCCCCGTGGCAGCAAACAGCCCTGCTCAGTATTCTGAACTTCTGCTCGGAGCTGCAGCACCTCAGCCTGGGCAGCTGCGTCATGGTGAGTACTTACACCATGTGGGGACGGTGCGTGTGTGTGCATGCGTGTGTGTGTGTGTGCACATCTGTGCATGCTTGCTTTGGAACTAGACCTAGGTTTATGTTTCACAAAGACATGTTAAATGGTAAGTTGACATTATACTATACCCTCTTGAAAAGTCCAAGGTGAATGCAGCTTAGTCATATACTTAAGGGTTACATACTAGTTTAGTAGGCCTAAAGCATAGCTTGTAGGCTTTCTCATAGCTCTTCAGCCTCTTCCTAAATTTTGGGGCATTCTTTATAGGGATAATCACTTTTTCTTTCCAAAACTAATCATGACTTATTTATTTTTATTCAGACCAAATCATCATTCCTAGCAGAATAATGCTTGTGTCTGACCCTACAATAATAACCATGAGAGAAATATTTTCAGCAAAAGCCATTTGAGTCATAGACTTGCTGGGCACACTCGTTGATTTAAAGAAAGAGAATACAGGGACAGCAGCAATTCCTGCAGGGCACTCATTTGAGCTGTATTGCATGTGCGTGCCAGAGCTGTATGTAGTGGGATTCTTGCTCCCTGCTGTCTCTGGTGGTAGACATGCCAGATTACTCATCAGGGAGATTTAGCTGACCTTCCTTGTCATTCAAAAAGCAAGCGACAAAGCAGAATTGGCTCAGCCTTCCCTGCTTTGACTCATGGGCAAAAGAGGAAGGCAGCGTGAGTACATTTTTCCAACAGTCTTGTCTTCCTATGGTTTTTGATAGTGGGTTTCATTCCTTCTGCCTGTATGGTGGGACCCTGTTTCAGTCCCTTTGGCTCGCCCAAGGTAACTCATAAGACTTCCATAAGGAGGTGCAGCAACTGATCAACCTAGAATGGAAATAAGCACATTCTTCAATCTGCATGGTCAGATCTTACGGTGGCAGGGCTTATGGCGGCGGTGCCTATGGTAATAAAACCAGTTTTAATCATCTTTTGAAGGAAAAACAACTGTGCAATAAAAAGAAGGGGTTTCCAAAGAAAGTGATCTTTTCACTGTATTTTCACTGATCTTTAGAATTAAGTGAATTTACAAACACCTATGTCTGGGGGTTGATAGGAAATTTATTTTATTTTTGTCTTTTGTAAAAGTAGACCTCACGGTACAATGAATAATTTTCAGAGCTCTTTAGAAATGAGAAATGCTCAAGACAGAGCTTGTAGGTGTGTTAGCAAGCAAATCTTGAAACACCTATGTGTGTCTGGAAAGATGGTATACATGACAAAGTGTTTGCTTTCCT
Source organism: Pelecanus crispus (assembly GCF_030463565.1). Classification (NCBI taxonomy): domain Eukaryota; kingdom Metazoa; phylum Chordata; class Aves; order Pelecaniformes; family Pelecanidae; genus Pelecanus; species Pelecanus crispus. The sequence continues at coordinate 86,215,585 of NC_134645.1, forward strand.
TGCAGATTGAAGACTATGATCTTATAGCAAGCGTGATGGGAGCAAAATGTAAAAAGCTTCGCAGTCTGGATTTGTGGAGATGTAAAAACATAACTGAAAGTGGAATAGCAGAATTGGCTTCAGGCTGCCAGCTTTTGGAAGAACTTGATCTTGGCTGGTGCCCTACGTTACAGAGCAGTACAGGCTGTTTCACAAACCTTGCACGTAAACTCCCGAATTTGCAAAAGCTCTTTCTTACGGCCAACAGGTCTGTGTGTGACACAGACATTGAGGAGCTTGCTGCTAACTGTACGCACTTACGGCAGCTGGATATATTGGGTAAGAAAATGTAGAACTACTGGTATATTTCTTACTGTGTCTCAAAAGCCTTGCAGTTAAAAAGGAGTCCTTAAGACAAAACTGTCTTCTAGATGTATTTTTAAGTAAATGTTTCTTAAAATTATGGTTTAGCATATGAAAAAAATTAGAATCCAGTGGGTTTATACCAACTGTGTAATTTGACTACTTAGTATAAATTGCTTAAACTGAGATTTAAGTGTGATTTAAGTTATTTTTTCAATAACTTTTAGTTTCATGACCATTAGGTTTTTTTAACTGAAATATTTATCTTTTGACTATAAGAAGATCCAACTTCTCCTTCTTTCTGCTTTTGTTGTTTTACTTCTGTGAAGTATGACAAAGTATATTTATAGTGCAAGTCTGTGATCAATAAACAGATTTCTGCTTTTGCGCAATATAGATACAACAAGCAATATTGAATTTCTGTGTCACTTTTACCAGGAAGTGAATTTGACTCATTAAAGAGGAAAAGGTAATTAACAGCAAAACTTAAAATGGATTTCTACTAAGGCAGGAAGGAAGTGATGAGGGGCAAAAAGCATAGCAAATCTTAAATTTCTAATCCTCTGCAGCTTCTACAGTTAAAAATATTTTTAGAAATCTAAAGTAAATATCCTTTGGACTGTTGAGTAAGGACTTTGAGAAATGTAGTTTTGCATGATACTGAATTTATTCTTTTTATAGTGGAATATGAGGTTTTCTTTTTAAAATAGTGTAGGACAGCAGGGATATTTGTGACATCAAGGTGGGAGAAATTTCTTCATGCTTTTACTGACTTATTTTCACAGGGTTAGTTGAAAAAGGAAGATTTAAATTAAAGGGAAGAAAGTAGCTGCACTGCATATTCTTAATATTTAATAATTTTAATGAAAATACTACATTTATGTTGAAAGAGATGCTGAAAAGAAATGAGCGCCCTCAACTTGAATAATGTTCCAAGCAAGTTTAAGTCTATCAGCATTTCTCATTACAAAAAAATTACCGTTTGGTGTTGGATTGTCTCTCCGGTATAGCTAGTACACTCTTCTGCCATGAAATATGGTTTTCCTCATGTCTGACTGAGAAAGTTGCCTTCTGACCAACATGGTAAAGGAGGATGAACAGATAGAAACTTACCTCCACCTAGTACAAATTGTAGAGACTTGATGTATATGTCCACAGGAGGTAATGTGTTTTGCATATCCTTAAGGAAATCTATTTTGTAGCTAGATTATTAAGGGCACGTTTCCCTATTCAGACATGAAAAATTTCCAAATGGCATAGTGAATGAAGTCTTTCATAAACACGTATGTTCTCCTGACCACCCACTTCCATGCATTTCTATTACAATGGCATCGTGTCTGCCCACAAAGTGGTCTGACCTTTTCACTACACTAGAGGCTGCCCAATGAATAGTTGGCTGTGATAAGCCTACAGATAGTCTGCTACTTCTGTGCCTCTCTGCTGGCAGTGAAGGTTTGTTTGCATACTTCTCCTTTAGTGTTTGAATTCAGTTGAGCATCTTATTGATGCTTTTGTGGAAAAATAACGTGTGAACGTGAAAATGGAATTTGTTCGGTTCCCTGGGTGCTTACCAGTATTCCTGAGTCAAGTGGATTTGTAGTCAACCTTTCCCAGTGAAACTGCATGTTTGGTTCAGATAGGTGCTCTCCAGAGGATATCCAGTTGAATTATCTGCAAGATGTTACCAGAAACCTTCATATCCACCTTCCAGACCTCACTTTCTTCCTTCAGAGGAATACTTGGGGGGGAAGGTTGTCTTCCACTGTAAATGCATCAGTACGAGGTGATATAATATATGGGACAGAGTTACCCAGCTTTTTTGGCAACAGGGAGGGAAGTGTGTTCATTTCTTTGTCTGAATATGGGAACCATTACAGTTCCCTATGGCTAAAAGAAAGAGTTGTCAAGTAGAACCGTATCGGGTCATCTGGAGGTAGAGTTGCCAGGTATTGCCATGTAAGTGGAGAAGTTGCTGTTGTCTGAACTAAAGAGCTAGTCTCTCACAGTGCAGGAGTTCCGAGAAAGTCATAAATCTCTGTATGTGCTCTAACTTTTGACGGCTGATGTAGGGCCATACTGTTACTGTAAGCTATACAAATGCTTAATATGTTTTTGTCCTTTTGAGGAAGTGTGACAACAGGTCTGAAGCTGTTAGAGGCCTGAGGTCAGTGCTCAGCTTTGCAAGAGTAACCTTGAACAGTGGGTCTTCTCTATGATGTGAATGAACGAGAGGTACTCTCATTATATCCTTTGTCATCTCTCAAGTAGAGAAATGTCTGGCTTGTACATGCATTGTGAAGGGTGTAGAAGTATTGCTGCTAGGTTAGCAGTGCATGCTGTAAGGGAACTTCTTTTACTTCAACAAAGCTGTGTAAAGGCTTGAGGATTTTTGCTATATACAAGCACTTACCTAAGTAGGGATCAGAATGTCTTACCTTGCACTGCAGTCACCAGCGTTGAGAATACTATATTGGTTTCTCTCTGCAGTTGTTAGAACTTATGAACTTGTCAGGGAAAACTTCTTGTTTCAGTTATAGATTATTTATCACCACAATAGCTTCAGGACTGGAGGAGTCCAAGCCTCTACAAGAAATCTTGTTGAACTGTGTATCATTCATTTAAGTGTTACAAAATGGATATTATATATACCCTGGATGCTGTTTTCAGGTGGTAGGTCCTGCGGCTTGCTACCCATCCATCCTTTCCTTAGTCTCTCCACTATTGTTTGGCAATTCCCTTGTTACAGAATCGGAGGACTCTACAGAAGATGAAAATTGCCAGTTTTCAAGGGCTCCATAAAATTATTGGCCCATGTAAAGCATTGTTTGATGGTTGGCTGTGTTTGTGGTGTGTAAAACATACTTCAGAAAGTAAATTTCTGTTAAAAAAAAAACAAACCAAACCACAAGTTGGATCCATATCTGCTGTATTATAATACAGTTTGGAAGAGGAAGCATGATGTAAGTGCATCACTGAGTACATGAGGGTGTGCTTCTTGAAGTTTTAGTTCTGAGCTTTCTTTTACCCACTACATACTGAGCTGCCTGCTTACAAGTGTCATTTCATTCTCTGCCCACATCCTTTCCTCTGACTGACATGGTGGGTTTCCACCATGCAGTACAACGATCTGGCCGTGATCATGTGACAGTTTGGTAGTGACGGAGTACATCATCCAGTGCTGTCAAAAGTTAAGTGGACACCTCTAGACCTGTAGTTAAAAAAACTAGTCTTCAAACTGCTATCAGCGTTGAGCAATGTGACGAGTCAGATGACAAGCTGAATTGGCAGTGCCAAAAGCTTTTCTTGTACATCATATCAGCTGCTTAGTTATGTTGCCGTGGGGCTACCTGCTGCTGTCAAGGATGAAGAATAAATCATCTTAACCTTGCTCCCCAAAAGTCCCGACTGCCTCTGTCCTGCGCAAAAAGAGTAATAAAAAGTAGACAACCTTGTTACCGCAAAATGCATGTATTCCTATCTACATACCAACACCTCCCACACCTTCCTGAGCAAAAGCAAACCCAACGGCCCCCTTGCCAGCTGTCAAAATTTTCAGCTTTATCTTGAGAGCATCAACACATAGTTAGTCAATTCAAACATGGAAATGTGTAGCATGTTGAAATTTAGAATTTGAGTTGTGTGCAATAGATTGAATAAAATGTAAAGAATAAAAGGCTAGTCTGGCTGGTCTAGGGGAGGACAGGAAAAGTAAGAACGTTTGAAGGAATAGTGCTAGTTATTTTCAGGGTCTCTACTTTTAAATATTATTTGCTGTGTAGTAGTATCCCTTGCCCTAGAAATTGGGGCTCTGGCAATTTTTATAGCCGCCATACACAGGTCTCCTGAACAGCTCTAGAATTTGAAGACTTGGATATATGATAGATATAAATGAAATAATTTACAGCTAATAAAAATAATTGTTCTAGCAAAGAAATCATTACTCAGAAGTGCCTTTTACAAAGGCAATACCAAAGAATTTTTCCAGGGAATAAACTGAACAACATAAATAGCAGATTTTAATATACCATATTTTTATTCTGAGAAATGGCTGATTAGTCCATGTAGGAAAAGTTGTAGTAAGTAACAAAGCTTCCAACCTCTAGAAAAATACACTGTATAGGTAATTAGTAGAATACATTGTCAGTCTTTCAAAGGCAAAGGAAAATGTGTGGTATTAGACTTCTGAAATGCTTTTAAATGTGATTTAAGAAATATGTATCACTAAGTGTACATTGTATAAAAAAAAGTAAGGCTGCAGATATGTTTGCTTATCCCCTGGTATGAATAACCAAACCCCAACTAGCTAACTGGCTTTTTTAGCTTTTAGAATAAGATATTTCCTAACATAAAATTTTAAGTCTGAGGAGGAAAAAAGAAACAGGTGCAGTAAAGCATGCAATTTAGGATGGCCTATTTAGTTACACATCCATTAAAAATCTTAGTCTTAGATGAAACGATGAAACGGTAGGAGAACTGTCACAGGCTCAGGTAGGAAGGAATGAAGAACATCCTACACAAAAAATCTGTGGCTAGGCATCTAGAGCTAGCATTTTTGTAGAAACGCACATTTGGATCTTGAAGCTTAAAAGCTGTGATGTGTAAACGAGACTGGTTTTAAATGAAGGTGCTGATGCAGTAGCAATTTTAAGGCTTGGTGGAAAAAAGATGAGTAGCATAATGTGGTGTTACTGGAGTTTCAGTTGGAATGGTAGGGCAGATCCTGCTGGTGGGACAGTGGTACTATGGTAAAATTATGGTCAAGTGAAGTAAATAAATAAAGCGTATTACAGAATTTCTGTGTATGGCTATAGGGAATGTTACATCAACCACCAGATGGTTGTGGTGACAGTGATCATATAGTGGTAAGGGACTTAAAAATCACAATAATAGTGATAAGCTTTGATTACCTTTGCATAGATGAGATAAAATTTTGGGGCATGGTAGCAAAGAGTGTTTTCAGTGATGTTAAATGATGTCTCAAAGCGACTAATCAGAGAGCCTGCCGTAGAGGAAGTGAAGACCAGACTTAGATACCCCCTTGCTTTTAAAAAGAAGATTACAGGAGACTTCTAAAAACAAAGGCATCTTTATGGAAATGAATCCTGTTCAGAAAAGAAAAATGGGAGGATGAACTCTAGAAAGTGAAACAAAGTCATGGTAAGGCAGAATGAGATATTAAGGAACCATTGGCTTAAAGCTAAATGCTAAAATTGTATTTCAGATATGTTAGGAGAAGTTTACAGGAGAGTTACTGAGGTTGGTAGATACTCCAGGTGTAAAGGGTCATTCAGATATAAGAAGGCCATTGCAGAAGAACTGTTGCCTGTCCGTTAGTGTTCATGGCAAGGGGGATCAAGTAGGCTGCTACAACAGAGCCATTCTTTCCAGGAGATTAGCCGGGAAAGCTGCCTTAAATTGGAATGCCAATACAGAAAGCTTTTGAACAAATCAATGCATTGAACAATAATAAATTGTTAGGACTAAATGGTATTTATGCAGCAGTTCTAAATGAGCTCAAATACAGGGCTGTGGAAATCTTATTTCTGATGTGTGGTCTGTCACTTAAATCAGCCTCAGCACTAGAGGAATGAAAGGTTACAAGCATGGCAAAATCTTCTGTAAAGGGTGCAGGTTAGAAGCTACAAACCAGCAAGGTTGTCTTTTGCTCTGTGTAAACTAGTTGCAACCATAAGAAAGTCAGTCAGTCAGTGGACATGAAGGCCATTACAATATTTTGAAGGAGCTGCATCCCTATGAGGATAGTTATGCCTCTCCAATCTTTTAGAATTCCTTGGAGTTCTTGGTGGAGATGAGACTGTTCCAGTCTATAGAGGACTGGATTTTCAAAAGCTTTAGCCAAGATTGTTCTGCTTTTGTAACTTAGCTGTCTTCTCCTGGATTGTAATAAGTGTTTCAAAGACAAACAACAGAGGATAAGAACGTATATCTCTTTTCACAGTGAAGTTATGTCACTACTGTGGTCACCGAGGGTCTGTACTGATCTCTTTATAAGTAATCCAGGCAAAGGCGTGAATAATGCTGTACCAGATGGTAATGCACAGATATTCAAGGTAGAAAAGTCTTAAGCTGAAGAACTTAATGCTTACGATACTTAGTAAACAGATGATAAAGCAGGAGGAAAACTCTTCCATCAAGTGCAAAGTAATCACGTAAGGCGAAATAACATTAACTAAGCATAAGGGGGATGGCTTTATATTAGTTACTGAATTGTAGGAAGGTGATCCTGGGGACAGTTTTTGGAAAACATCAGCTCATTGCTCAGCATCGTTGTAACAGACAAACAGAAGGTTAAGGTTTCTTAGGAAAGAAATGAAGAAAACACCGTAAGACCTCATTATACAGTTACTGACTTTATGCCCAGTGGACTGTATAGTTCTGGTCATCCAATTTCAAAATTACTAAACTACTGCAGAAACAGGACAACAGGGATCATGTGAGATACAAGAGTCTGGAAAACAGACAGCCTTGAGGGAACAGATGTCTGTAGGATTATGAATGATGTGAAAATAGTGAACTGGGAATGATCTCCCACTGCTGCTTAATTACTGCAATTAATAGGGAGTGGATTTAAGGCTGATTTTTTTTTTCTTTTTTTTTAAACTTTATATAGTTAAATTGTAGAACTAAGTGTAAAGAAGTTCAGAAAAGTAGTAGCATTCATGAAAGGTATCTTCAGAAATCCCTAAACTGATAATTTTTGGCAGTTGCGAAGATCCACCAGTGAAAAGCTGCTTTAAAATCTTGCTCTTGCTTTCCGCCCCCACCCCCCCCCCCCTTTTTTTTTTTTTTTTTTCCCCTTTGTAAGCATTGTTATCCCTAGCCATAGGCAAGATCCTGGACGAGATGGCTTTTTGGGGTTCAGCTCAGGATGGAGCTGTGTAAGTTGAAGTGTCTACCAGCAGGTGTCTGCAGTCATGTTGGATATATAAACTGGTTTTAGAGCCTAGAGAACTCGATGAGCAGTTTGGCCTGCTGTAGATGTCCAGGCTTGGTCCGCTTGGCCAGAGTAACCTGCCTGGCTTCCAGCCATTCCAGTAAGGCACGGATCTCCTCCTGTGGGTCGGTGTCCTGTCTGCCAGCTCTGTGTGGATGTCCTGCTCTGCAGTATACGGAAGCCCAAGGGGCAGCAGGCACTTCAGGCAACAGAGTCATACCCCAGTGCCCAGTCAGCTGAATCACGTGCTGAGCACCGTTGACTGCACTGACTAGATTTCCGTCAGCTATAATGGGTGTGTGGATGCACGCTTATAAACACCTATTTATGCAATTTCTGACTCAATCCCACGCGTCATCTGAGCCTGTGTAACACTTAGGAGTTCACTCACTGTGGTCATGTTTTTAGCAGCGGTAAATAGTGTGTTTTCTGTTACAGTTAGTATATATATAGATATAATTGGTAGTCTCTTGAATAACTACCCCTTGCATATGCATAATACCCATACTCATTCTAGAGTCCTAGAAGCCTTGCTGATTTATTTGGAGTTGGAGTAGCCCATAGTAGCTCATGTGCTGTGCTGGTCATTGCAGTCAGCAGGAGAGTCACGAGAGCACGAGTGTAGCGTACTGTATTGCTTGTTGCCAAAGCCCATCATCTGGTCGCTAGGAGGTCTTGCAGCTGTGGGTACTTGGGGTCAGCTTTTGTAGTTAGAAATTCCCCTCGAAGGTGTAAAGTTGTCCCCTAATAGAAAATGATGGAGTTACTTAAGCAGTTGGGTTAGGAAAGTACAAGCAGCTTCTTAAAGGCAAAAATTCTGCACTGTCTCTGAAAAGCTTTTAATTTTAAATCTAATTGAAATTATCTAAATAAAAATTGCATATAGTAGCTTTTTTTTTAATGACATGTTATTAGCAGCTTTAAAGAAATAGGCTGTTCTCCATAACCTTACAATGGGTTTTGTTTCTTTTTTTGTTTTTGAACAGGGACAAGGATGGTAAGCCCTGCATCTTTAAGAAAATTGCTGGAGTCTTGTAAAGATCTTTCTTTACTCGATGTGTCCTTCTGTTCACAGATTGATAATAGAGTTGTTCTAGAACTGAATGCCAACTTTCCTAATGTGTTCATAAAAAAGAGTTTCACCCAGTGACTCACTACGTATGCTGCTGTGGAATTCATTTGACAGAGTTGTTTCCTGTGAATTTGTGCTGACTTTTTTTTAAGAAGAATATCAATCCTCTATGAAATAGTGGAAAGTATTAATTGTCTACACAAATGGGTAAAATACATTTAAATATATTATGCATTTCTTAAAGAGTTGATATTGTACCTAAGAATTGTTTTACTCTGTGTTAATTGGTGGCACTGCATGTTTTTAAATACCAGCCATACATGTGGCTTTAATGAGAAGAAAATGAATAATGTCTTCTTAAATATCCCTTTATAGGGTGTTACACACAATAAACTATGTTAATATCCAGGTGAAAGCAGAAGTTCAATATTTAGCAGTAAGAAAAAGATGGGTGCTTCCTTTTTACGTATTTGTGTTTGTGTGTGTATATATAAATGTATACAGATGTATTTGTATATACATACGCACATACTGTAGCATTCTAGTGTGGCCTGCAGCATAAGATGTGATCTGGCCTGTAATTAGTTGTCTGAAAACCTGTTTAAGCTTGTATAAGAGTGGATTGAAAAGACACTTTGTCTTCATCTTTATGGCAGTGAATTATATCTGATACATTTTTCTCCCTTCCTCCACCTGGATTAGATGTAGTGATGTTTTACAGTCCAGTCTAAGCGACACAACAGATAAATGCAAGAATCTTCTACATGAACTTAGAGCAGAAACAAAAGTGAAGATTTCCAGCTGCTTCTTGGTATTGGATATGAAGTTTGAGCCAGGTACTTAGTGTCATAACTGGTAATATGCAGAAAACTCCAGAGAAATTTTCTTTTGAAATTTCTGTCGTGGTCGAGACTTGATTTGTGATACATCTGGTTATCATGTAAAGTACCATAAAAAATAGAACTTAGGGTAATGCATTAGCAACTGACCCTTACACTGGCATCAAATCTATTGTCAAGTGTAAAAACAAACATTTTGTTCAGTAAAACAGCAATGAAAATTTAGTGGGTTTGAAACAAGGGCAATATGATCTGGTGATTTAATATTCACCAAACCTTAGTATTGGATTTGTTTTGGTTTGTGTTTTTGTTTGTTTGTTTTTCCAAGAGGTGATTGTTCACAGTGCTATTGCACTCTCTCTCTTTAACACTGTTTAGCCTCTGGAGAAGGCAAAACTGTGTCAATGGACAAATTCTAGAGGTTTCTTCCCTTTGCACTTACTTGGATGAAGTTTTTCTTTTTTTTTTCTCCTCGAATACCACTGCTAGAGTATGTTGCTATGTACAGCTTGAGTTTAGAATGTTACCTTTTTAGCCATTGTTGGTGAATATGGACCATGAAATATAGCCTGTCATTTGATATTGGCTCCACTATTCTTGTATTGATGGCACTTACTACCTACTGGAATAAGAAGGAAAATATTTTGTCTGGCAGAAGTACATTATTGCACTGAAGATCACTGGCAAAGAATACTTCAGCTTATGCAGTAAATAACCAACCGCTGCTAGAGGACTGCTACGAATCATTAAAGATTTGACAATCTCTCTGACTCCTGAATGAACGCTTTGAACTCTTTGTGCTGGTGCCAATACTTTATAAACCATGTCATGAAACAGCTACAGACCATTTGTCTGATTTTATAAAAAGACCTTTTTCTTCAGATTTTTAAATTTTACAGAATCTTTTGGGAATTCTAGATCCAAAGAAGGGCATGCACAGTTGGCTTTTTGATTTTTCCTCCACACAGATGGCACTATGGGATTTCCAACTAGATTATGCCATTCCATTTTTTTTTCCCCCCGCCCCAAAAACTGGACATTGTCAGAGATCTTTAGATTGATTTACTTCATGCATGCACACACACACACTGACAGATGTCAACTTGGGTGTGATTCTGTGTGAGACCTCATTTCTTTCAATCAGGTTTGGTTTGATTTATTTTTCTGGGAACTTAACTTTTTTTATCTACAAGTAATATTTTATGTTGTAATTGATTATTAAACATTGTTGTCCTAGTTATAGGAGAACACAGGTTCAGATAATGGGAGTTTACAAAGAACATTATTTCAGAACAAATGTTTTTGTTGTGAAATTTCACTTCTCAGGGTGCATCTGCGTTTATCTCCTTTTTTTCTTCGAGAACCTTCTTGTTTGTTTTTCACTGTAAATAGAATGGGATGTGGATGAAGTGATAGCCATTGTGCCTTCAAACTGGTAAACTTGGTAAATAATTATAGTTTCACTTCTACAGCATTAGTGAATCAAATAAGTGGTTTTGTAATCATCTATGTGTAAAGGATTTCATTCTCTATTGCTTTTTAGGTAGCATAAAGGAGGTTTAAATTGATGCTTTGTTCATACTAAAGGATTTTTTTTTTCTTATGTTGTGCCTTCTGTTTGAAATTGTTTTGGTCAGGAATTTTCTGTTATCACTTGAAAGATAAATTGAAGTCTACTTTTTATTTGGACTATTTAAAACTTAGCTGTTGCTAACACTGAATTAATTCAAAGAACTGAGAAATAATTGGGAAAGACTTCCATCTATAGTTGTAGACTTTAACCTTCAATCAGTGGGTGAGAAGCTCTTTTAGCTATGGCTTTATACCTCCAAGAAGTCTTCCAGCAAAGAGAGGATAGACCAGACTTGACATTTCTAATATTTTCAGGATAAAGAAAACAACATGCTTTCAGACATTCCTTATTCATCACAAAGAAGCGAGAATAGATCACTGTCTTTTTAGTTCTGTTATTTTATACTTATGTGTGTATATCTACTTATACATGTGTGTATATCTACTTATACATATGTATGTATAAATTATATATACACACCCATATGTTGGTGTGTATATATGAAAATTTTTTGTATGTGTGGATGTACTTATACCTATATGTATAAATATAAAAGCTTTTCATGTAGGAATTACTTTTGTGAAGTGAATGTAATAGCAAAAGGTGTTTCATAGCAGGTCTGTTTGCAACTGTTATTTTACTGTACCTGGAGACTGAGTTCCTCTCCGCTCGTGCAGCAGGAAAAGCCTGGGCAGGAGATGTGCTGGATTTCCTGTGTTGCTTTGCCAAAGTGCCTTTCGGTTTGTCTACACGTGAAAGGTGTTACAGGGTATGGTAGAGTGTGAATGCAAAGTCCGATAACTGCTGTGGACTGCCTCCTTGTGAAGCAGTCGTGTAGAGGGAAATTTGTTCTAGTTTCATTTAATCCAAAATCAATGATGTCAGTTCCTCAGTTGGAGGAATTTAGTTATTCTGGAATTGGGTCGTCACCTCCAACACTGTCCCTCAGTCATGTTACCTAAATTCTGCTTTTAAGGATATTCCATTTTTTATCTTGTCCTTTGATCTCGTCTGTCTCTCTGAAGCATTGTAAAAGACGTGGTTTGGCAACAGATGCTAAAAAAACATTACTAATGTGTCCAAAAAAAAAAAAAAAAGGAAGTGCTTGGAAGTGCTCCTGTTTTTAAACTAAAGGGGGGCTTCCATACTACCTGTGTGAAATCGGTGTGGGATGGTGTGTAGGTAGATATGTCATGCTTTTGGTCATTTTAAAAATTAATATGATAATTTTACCATTTAAAGCATCTTCCCAACTCTTGAAGGCTTCAATTCACTAGTGTACTTGCATTCATAATCCTGGGCTGTCTGGCTAGATAGCTCTGTGGAAATGGATTGTGTTTCTGTTGTTTCAATTTTGCACAGGATTAAGTACATTAGTGAGCAGGACTTATATGGAAGAACAGTTTTGCATGGGAGTTTGGACTTTATAATCCTCAGGTACTTGGAGGCCCAAATTTCAGACCAAAAAAAAAAAAAAAAAGACGACTGATTCTTTCCCTGGGGCTCTCATGCCAACTTTTGCAGATACAAGATGTCCAGTAATCATGGTACACAGTGAGTAGAATTCATCTCACTGAATGTTAGCTCTCTGAAAGTTAGACATCTCGTTTAAGGCAGGAATTTGGGCATCTCTAGAGAGCTATTAATGTCCTTCTAAGATAGATATTTAAGGAAAGTAGAATGAATAATTTTCTGGAGAGCCTCTCTCTGGAGACTGTGGAAGCTGTGATTTAGCTCAGGTTAGATACTTCGCTTTAGAATACTAAACTGAGCTTCATGCCATTCAGCATTGCTCTACCTGTCTTGGAATAGCAAAAAAACAAGACCGGAACAAAACCCCATCCATCCCCAAACCTCAAAATCCAACCAGAAAGAAGGAAATTAGAGATGCTGATGACTTGAAAAATCAGCGTTTTAAATGCCAGGATTTACTTCTGCCCCCGAGTCCCTTGCCAATGCCTGTGGTATGTCTTTTTTTGGTGGAAATGCATCCCCTTTCCCTGTTTTAAAATCTCACATACCTAACTAGCTATATGTATAGTACTGTAAATGCATGAAATTAACAGGAAAATGTAATTAATGTATTGCAGCTATTTTGATAATCTTTCATATTGCTATAATTAAGACTATGACTAGTTTAACTGCTCTCTTGTCATCAGAAATGTTACCCACTGTGCATTTGTAAAAATTGTGTGTTTAATCCTGGTTCTTACTGTGTGTACTTATTGCATCTTACGGGATATGTTTCCCGTGTCACATCTGCAGGACTACTAAATTTACAAAAACTAGATAAAATGTAGCATTTTATTATATGGAGTATGGGGGTGACTTTATATATTGATTTACATGTTCATTATTACTCTTTTGCAATGATTCCGTAAGGTGTAGCTTTTGAAATGACTAGGCTAGAAATTCCTGGTTTAATGCATCTGTACATGCTGTGTTAGGCACAGCCAACATTTTTCCCAAATGAAAGCATTTGTCCTTCACTGAGACAATAATTTCTGTGATTTTAGGATTCTGACTTGACAAAGAAATCCAAGAAAGGGCTCTTTATTAAATATTACCAGGCATGGGACAGGTTGTGAGAACTGACATGAAGGGCTGAGGGATGAGTCTTGTGCGTTACAGATCCTCATGATCTTCAAAGAAGGGCCTCCTCAAGAGGTGGCTCTTTTTAAGAAGATTTGGCCTCAGTAATAGCGGACAGTGGTGGGATTTTCCTTTTTAGCCAAGGCACTAAGTACTGTTGTTTTAGTTTGAGTAGCTCTAGTTTCTCCCTGTCATGTTTTCATTTAAGAATGATAAATAGCACAGTTAAGACAGACATCCTAAACGGGAGAGGATCCTTTGTGAGGAATGAAGTTTCCCTCTTGCATGTTTTGTTCCCCTTTTCTAAAAAAAAAACAAATAAAAAACCCCTCAGCTATTTGAAAGCTCTCTTTCCTTGGATACTGAAGAAATGCAAATGTCAAGACAGTTGAGAAAGGAAACAAAGGAGACTTACCCAGATTTATCTGGAAGCTCATGAAAGGGTGGCCAGAGCTATTTATAGATGTGAGGAAAGTAAGTGCACTGTTCTAGATCAGCTGTTACCTTCCCCAGAAATTTTGTTTCTCATACACTTTCACAGGCTCATACTTCTAAGTCAAGATTTAGCATTTAGATACTCTTAATACTGACCTTTCCTATACGTGCTTGTGCAGTAATTCCTGATGTCTCTTTGTTTCATTTTTATGAACTACATGAAAATATTTTTTCTTCACCTACCACTGCCCAGCTGCATTTTTTGTTAAGCTCTGAAACGGTTTTGTGCAGGCACACACAGGCGCTTGTAAGACTTTATTGCATAGGATTTTTGCAATTAGTCCTTTTTTGAGGGCAAATAAACTGCAGTTTTGGGGTAAAAATGACAAAGAGAAGGCTCTGGAGAATAGAAGGCTCAGGGGAAATCTTATCAATGTATAGGAATACCTGATGGAGGTGGGGAATGAAGAAGAGGGAGCCAGATTCTTCTCAGTGATGCCTACAGACAGGACAAGAGGCATTGGGCACAAACTGAAACACAGGAGACTCCGTCTGAACACAAGACGTCACATTTTATGGTGAGGGTGGCCAAGAGAGCTTGTGGAGTTTCCATCCTCGGAGATATTCAAAAGCTGTCTGGGCATGGTCCTGGGCAACCAGCTTGCGGTGGCCCTGCTTGAGCGAGGGGCTGGACTAGATGACCTCCAAGGTCCTCTCCAACCTCAGCCATGCTGTGGTTCTGTGATCTGAGACTTGCCCTTTGGTTGTTCTGTTTGCTTCAGGGTACTGATTGCTGAAGATGGTAGGGAGGGGAAAAAGAAATAGTACCTATCTTAAGAAACTTGCAATGTCAAGAACGGTCACAAGAATCTTATTCGTTTGTTCATTCCCCTCCTCCCCCTTTTTTTTTTTTAAGGGAAGTAATATTTTTCTTGGTTTAGGTTAGTAGGAAAATCTAAATGTAACTTATTTTAATAAAATTCTGGTAATGTTTTTGACATACAGTTCTGTAACGTACAAAACGTGATCAGTTTACAGGAGTATTATTGTCACTCTGAAGTCTGAGAGTTAGACCAAGGACTAAGATAAATATCCCTATTCTTGAATACTGACAACAGTTTCCGTTTAGAAACTGAGTTGCCTATAATACATTAGGAAAGGTTTAGTTTGCATATTTTTGGTATTTGTTTACACAGATCTTATGGTAAATTGGGATTACCGTGTCTTAGGTGCCAATTGTTTCTGCTTACTCTATTGGAAACTGAGTATAGTGGTTAGCTGTTCATAATGTCAAAACATGAAAATTTGAATTCAGATGAAAAAGAGGACAAAGTTTATGAAACACTGAACTGTCTGAGCATTTTAGGGAGATACTGTGTATAATTGTGGTGAATTACCATCTTTTGTGCATTTATTTACCATTATACCATTGTCAAGAGCTGTTGGGTAGTACAGTCCTCTGCTCGCCATCAGGAGATGGGTTCTCTCTATCAGACCTTGGTCTCTTTAGATTTATTTTCTTCAGGGCAGCGCCACAGGTTTCTGCACATATACACTGTTCTGAAACTAATAGAGGCAAATTAAAAATAGCTGTTTGGTTGTGATTTGGAAACTCGTGGCTAGTCTTTGCTTGGAGTTATTTTGGAAGAGTTACTGAAAGTGAATTAAAATAACCAGGAATTGGTGTGTTCGCAGGGGGACCATGCACTTTCTGATTTAACTTTCATATACAGACAAGTCCTAATTACCAGCTGTCCCTTGAGCCATCTTAGCGAAATCGATGTGATGGTGTCATTCTCGTTCTTCCTAGTGAGCATAAAGCCACTACAGCTCTTTAGTGTCCTGTGGCTTTTTGCATTCATCTCCTTACCAGGCAGATAGTGGAGTTGGGGTGTGTCCGAGACTGGCCTGATCTCCACAAGTGAGGTGCGTGAATTGCCTGGGAAGTTTCCTGCTCATATTTATTCCTGTGTACGGATGAGAAAGAATGGCATCTCCAGGCCTTCAAATTTAAATACCTGAACCCAGCACCTGGATTTAAAAATAATAGGTCTCTCCCCGCCCACCCTCCACCCCCCAAATAACCAGCAACAAAGCGCTTGCACTGTATTTGTGATTTAATAATACGCTACATTTTCTGCCACAACAATAGGAGTTTGAGTAATGTTACAACAGACTCCTACTGCATAACCTTTTAAAGGGACTAATTTCTATAGAAGGTGGGAGAGCAGCAATAGAGGGAACAGTTCCGGACACTATCTGTAAATAGCTCTGCTGTGCACGCTATGCCAGTAAGCACCAGAAGCAAGTTATGCCTTTTTTAATAACAAGTCAAGAAGGACAAAAGGGATAATTGCCTCTAAGCACATTTTCTATAGCCAGAGGATATTTGTTTCATCTAATTTTAAATATCTAGGGTAGGTATTAAAGTTAGGAAACTAGCCTCCTAGGGTCCCTTCACTCTGGAGGGATAGGTTCCTCCGCAGAGTAATTCAGATCAGGAGATCAATCTTAAATTGCGGTCTTGGATTGAGCTCTGGATAAGCTGGGGCCCACGCAGACCACATAAAACTTCTGTTGGAAAGCAGCTTCCTGAACTACGCGTGCTATCCTAGCGTGTGTGGATTCAGAGTTAGATGCTCCCTGTTAGCCCGTCGGCTTCTCTTGCTTCCATCGAAGGCATCCAACACAGCTTTCTTTGCTGCGTTGGTTGAACTGTATCAGATTGCTCCCTACAAAATGTCTTGGCTAAAACCTTTTGTTCTCCAGTAGTTGAGTGTTTAAAGCCTTTTTTTTTTTTTTTTTTTTTTACCCTTCCAAGTTGGGTATTAAAGCCAGCAGAAGGAAGAGGGCATTTAACTTCAATGAAATTGTAGGTGGGAGCATGTTGGTTGTGCAAATGTTTTAATTCAAATTAGCATAAACGAGGATAGGCAGTCTTGATTGTGTTCCAAGGCTCCTTAACTTTCAGATAGTTCATCTCAGTACTGTGTTGCAAAGATTTCCAAACCGAGGTTGTTTATTTTCTCCTCATAATGGTGGTTCAAGCCCTAAAGTATAAAATGCTACTGTGAATATATGAGAACATGCAAGTCCTAACAGGCTTCATTAAGTTTCCGAACTAAGGTCCTTTGAGCAACAGATGTTGGAAGGTTTAGATTAGAAAGGCTGATAAGAGCATATTTAAAGCATGGTGAAGGCAGTGGTTAGCAAAACCAAAAGTGTGGGAGGTGGGGGGAGTGGTTGATGAGTGTGGTGTTCATGAGTGCGTGCTCATGTTAAGCTGCATGGGCCCAGGAAGCCAACAGCCACTACTTTGCACCGCTGCAGTCCAAAGCAGAGTCAGTATTCCAAGAGCTATGTCTGTATGCACTTAGATTCCAGATTTGTTCTCTGTGCTGTCATTCAACAAGTAGTACACATTCAGCATTAACCCCATTTTTCATTTTGTGCTCCTCTTAGTATACTAGCAGTGTTTACCTTAGCATCTTCTGTATGTTTGTTTTTAATATTCCTCTCTGAGGCTTGTGCGGTTTTTATATTTATGCAAGTACTTGATTACATTTCAAAGAGATGGGTTTTTCCCCTCAGAGTACTCTGCTTGACCAGTAGTAAATGGAAGGTATGTTATTAGTGTGTTACTTCTGTTCACATTTGACTACGGCGTCTTCTCTCTGTAAAGCCAAAGGTCTTTGTGCACATGCAGACACAGCTCAGGCACAGATACCTGGCTCCTTCTCATCTGAATACCTTTGACTCGTACCGTTTAATATGTTTTTGTGGTATAAGGTAAGGGTTTACTTGAACACAGGCAAAACAGAGATGTTAGCCCTATACTTATAAATGATTGAATTTATTATGGAGAAATCATCTAATGCCTTATATTGCTAACTCAAAGGTAGTTTCTTTTTATCTTCAAAAGTTAATTACATATTTACACACCAATTATTTCTATTTAGTAAATTAAGCCTGTTTTTTTCTGACATGTTGGGTCATTTAAAACATCATAATACTGTGTTGTACAGTTTTATTCTGTTACTGCCAGTATAAAGAAGTTGAAATTAATGTCCTCACTGAGTCGTCAGTGTCTGCTAATTCAGAGATGACAGAAATGTGTTAAAATATATTCAACCTGTAATATTTATCTTGCTTTGCACTTAATTTTTTCCCCTTTGACTGTGTTGAAAAATACCAAGTGTACATAAAATAATGAATAAATAAAACAAAAATAAATTATTTGTCTACATTTATTGACCTTTTGTGCATTTATTTTAAAAAACAGTGAAATAAACTACAAAATATGATGCATTCAGAGGAACAGTTTGGGCATATTTTTATCACTGTTCATTTTGAAATAAATTACCCTGGCTGTTTTTAGATACGGATTTGTAAGCTACTTTTTTTTTTTTAAGACAAGGGTGGTATTGTTTAATATTTAGCTTACTGTAGCCCTATGAAAGTACATGGAAGTAGGTGCATTACACAAAATGAATTATTCGCTGCCTGAAACGGTTTGTGATCTAGGTACAGAGCAAGAGACAACAGATGGATATAGACAGACGGGATATAAAGCGGAATATGGAGATTACAGTGTACCAAGACAAAAAAAATTGTTGAATTTCTTTCAAGAATCATTTCCCACTCAAACGCAAATCATGTTACCATGATGTATTTCTTAATCCCTTTAATTATATAGGTAGTGATATAGTTGTGTTTAAATGCATAAACTCTAAATTTAGCAAAGATGTTACTGAGTTCTGCAGCTTTGAAAATGGGAACCAGAAGGGGACAGGTCGTAGGTTGGACTCAACTTGTCCAGAACGACCCGAGTACTGAATTGGAAACGAGTAACTGCTTTGCTAGACTTTGTCCTCCTGTTTTTGTGAATTATCTGAAAAGTTTGTTTATTGATTCAGAGTTAATTACCAAATCAGTATTGGACTGATCAGTGCCCATTTTCTTCTAGGTAGAGTTTAAGTGTTAGAGTCACCCGATACTGTTAATTGTTCAGCGTGGGCTCCTGTCTCTGCACGGGTCCACAGGTTCTGCCAGGAGCTTGCTCCAGCACGGGCTTCCCATGGGGTCACAGCCTCCTTCGGGCACATCCACCTGCTCCAGCGTGGGGTCCTCCCCGGGCTGCAGGTGGATATCTGCTCCCCCATGGGCCTCCCTGGGCTGCAGGGGCACAGCTGCCTCACCATGGGCTTCACCAGGGGCTGCAGGGGAATCTCTGCTCCGGTGCCTGGAGCACCTCCTCCCCCTCCTTCTGCACTGACCTTGGTGTCTGCAGTTGTTCCTCTCACATATTCTCACTCCTCACTCCAGCTGCAGTTTGTGTCCTGGTGGGTTTTTTTTTTTCCTCCTTAAATACATTATCCCAGAGGCACTACCACTGTCAGTGGTTGGCATGGCCTTGGCCAGCGGTGGGTCCATCTTGGAGCCAGCTGGCATTGGCTCTGTTGGACATAGGGGAAGCTTCTAGCAGTTTCTCACAGAAGCCACCCCTGTAGCCCCCCTGCTACCAAAACCTTGCCACGCAAACCCCATACAACAACACTCCTACTAAAATAAATACAAAGCTTTGAGTTGTTTTCTTGCATCTCTAAGGAAACTTGTAATAAGACTTTTAATATCCAGCACCTACTCAAGTGTTCAGCTTTTGTATCACAACTTTGCCTCAGGCCAGTATCATTTCAAATGTGCTAAAACTGTCTTCTAGCACCAACTTAACTCCTGCTGGTGCTTCTGATTACCGAGAAATGTAAGGATGAGGCTGGACCTGGCTTCTGTGCATTGTGGACAAAATGCAGCTGACTTTTGGCACGTGCTAAGTACAGTTTCAGACTTCATTTGTGACTGCCCTGTGTCTGACAGATACCTGTTCTGCAGTGCTGCTGTCGCAGTATTGCAAATTCACATCTGTAACTGAAAGTTGTCAGCTGTCCTCTGTGTGGCACTTCTCATCATGCAAATGACTTTAAAAAACCCCACACAGATAAAACCAGATTTCAAAATATTTCAGGGTTTCCAGATGTTAATGCTTGAGAGCCTGTAGTACACTTTATTACATTATTATTTGGCAGGAGTGCATTACTATTTGGGGAAGTGAAAGCACTTATGCATTCTCAGTACTCATGGTTTTACATGCTGTCAGTCCAGAGGGACGGAGGAAAGATTAGTGTTCTGTGAAAACGTTCGAACACGTGAACTTCTCTCTGTTACTTTAAGATGCAATTGGCAATCTTCACTGAATTTAAGCAGGACACTGTAGATCTGATACCATGCATGCTGTGATTGTTTTTTCACTGCTAATATCAAATGTCATCATATACAATGCAGGCGTTTATTATTACGAACAGATTTCAGCATAATGCTTTCCCTCACAGTTTTGAAAAGCTAGAAATAAAAATGCCCTGATGCGGTGACCAGGCAGTTTTGAACTGCCAGATATCTTTAGGAGTTAAAATAAGAGCAGCAGCATTTTTGTAGCAAGGTCATGTCCATTTCTCTGGATGCAAATGCACAAAAAATTGAAGTTCGAGCTTCAGACCAGTAGGTCTCTGAATGCAGTTGGAGCCCAGTGATACAGTCCACGTAGTTCCTTTGTAAAAAGGATATATCGTGCTTAGAATTAGCCTTGTTAACTGGCTATGAGCTCAGGGCTCAAACAAAGTCCACCACAGGCAAAACAATTTAAAAAAATAAGATAATAGTTGTTAAACAGTCTATATTTAAAAACTACACTGAATGTGACAGAAAGATGCGATTGGCAATCCACCTAGGTTATTTCTTGTAGTACTGGTATCCAATAGTAAATGTAGCGATTTGGGCAGCTGTTAGTTTAGCACGGGAGACCTCTCATAGAAGGATCAAGAGCACCTTGTCTAAATTAGTCATTTTAACAGTTGCTAAAAATTATCAAAAGCAACTCAGAGCTAATGAAAACTGGAATGGGAATAATAAAAAGTTGCATTACATCTCAGGAAGTGTGGTTTGACGCAAGCAATTCTCATTCTTGCTTCAAGATACCGCTGAAGATGGTGGGGTCTGGTGTCTGCTATCGCTTTCCAACACCTGTTCCCGGGATGCTGCTGCTGGGAGCAGCTGTTCCCTTGCAGTGACTACAGTAAAATGTCAGAGCGCTAAACTGCTTAATTGAACATTTTGAAAATATGTAAAAGGAGTGTGCTTTGGGATGAACTTTGGAGAACTTACTATGCGGTGTCGCTGTTTAGAGAAATCTTTACTGCGTTTTTGCAGTCACTTCTGTTTAGTAATTGCAAAGGGTTTGTGTGCAAAATTATCTGACCATCACGTGGAGAGTTCATCCAAGGTGATGACATGCCGTTTTCAGCATTTGTATATTTTTTTTTTTCCATACAATGCATTGATAGACCTGATAGGATGCTTTGCAGTAACTTTCATTCCTCCAGCAGACATCTTTTCTTTAAGGTCTGCAACCACTACCTAGCATTGAGCATAAGATACTCATCTTTTTTAAGTGATTAGGGAAGGGAAAAAAAGCGGTGGGTAGGTACAGAGCCTTCGGGTGGGCACTCTGGACTGTGTTGTCAGTGCTGTGCCTGCCGATTGACCTGGGGACGAGTTAGTAAACTTGTAATTCACTTTCCAGCTGTGTGTGATCAGGTAGTATTTACTGTATCTCGTAGCAATGAGATTCACAGAGAACTTAAGTGTTATGCAAGAGTAAATCATTATCTTTGAATTGTCTAAGAAAAAGGATTCGTAAGAGCAAAATACAGTGGGTACTGATCAAACCTAGAGATGTACCAAACCGCTCTAATTTTTTTATATATATACTTTTAAATAATTCAGTTTCTTCAGAGAATGACAGCAGCTTTCAAGTTAAAGTATTGATCCACAGGTGTTGCGCTGCTCTCCAAAAGGCACAGAGGCTTTCGCATCCGTGCCTCCACTGCTCAAAGTGGCAGATCTTTGGAAAGGAGTCACAGATCGAGATTAATGATCTCCAGCTAATGATCGGGCGCTATCTGTCACCTGATAGCAAGAAGTCGGTAGCAAGGGGGTGGCGTGATGACCCGCCTTTTTGCGTTTTTCCTAAATACACAGTCCTTAGGCAGTTTTTACAGCTCTCAGTTGGCAGGAACTGAACCTGAGCTCTGGCAGATAGAGCTGCCATATTCAACTGTGGCTCTGGACTGGAGGGGTTTAGTGCCACGCATCAGTAGATGGATCGAAGTGAAAATGTACACTCCTCTTTTTGCAAGAAAGAAAGCGTGCTACCTTGCTCCCTAGCGTATATTTTTCCTCGAACAACGCTGTCTCCTTATAAAAACACTTTTTCCCAGAAGTCTTCTACAGATGATGAGTTTAAATTTGGAAGAGTGAGGGAACTCCAGCTCCTTTGTGCATCTCTCTGCCTGCCGGACAGTGAGTACCTGTCGTGGCCCCGCTCGCACAGAACAGCAGGATCTGTCCAGGGAAGGCAGAGAGGCCATTCCCTCTGGTCGAGAAATAGCAATGCTATATTTTGTCTCAAAACTGACAGAAATGAGAAAATGGGCTGTATTCACTCAGGATGCTCTTCTGTATTGGGCAGCAGGTTGGGATTGTGGCATTTCAATGAGGCTGTTACTCGTGTTTTACAGCGCTCGCCGCTGTCACAGTCGCGGCCTCTGAGGACTCCTGCAAACTCCACAGCACATCCTTCTTACCCCAGACTCTCTGGACTCTGCTGAATCTGACCTTAAATAGAAAGCGTTTGGGACATGTAAACGACAGGGCTGTAAGAGCCTGTGGCCCTGGGTTTCGGCTGTGTTTTTAGGACTGGTAGGTGCTGGACACCGCCTGCAGCCAGCCTTACTCGACCTGGTAAGCCTTAGGTCCGAGTCTGGCGGCAGAGCACCACGAGGATGTAGGAAGCCTCGGATTCAGGCCAAGGGGAGCTGAAGGTGCAGCCGGGGCTTAGCCGCTGGCTTACACGGCGATGCTCTGGGTGAGCCCCCCTCTGCCCTCTCGCTGAAGGGGTAGAGGCAGGGGTCCGAGAGTCACGGTGCTGCGCCACACGGGGAAGAGGGAGATTGATTTCAGCCTTGTAGGTAGGGCCCGTGGGCGGGAGAGAAGCGAAATCTAACCTGCCCCTATAGATGTGCAACTCTATATAGACATACAGTGGTCTGGCCCTGGCTGCGGCTGTGCCTGTATTTCTGAATGCTCAGCTGGAGAGGTGGCAGCACCGAAGCCGAATGGACCGGCTGCCCCTCCACAGGTCCTCTGGAACACCCCCCTCCCATAGTCGGCGACAGAAGGCATGTAGGCGGGCTGGGTTGTCCATCCTTTTTCTTGCCCAATTCAAAGGGCCAGACATTATTTTAATAAGGGACTGCTTAAGTTAAGGGCCTAGGTTCTACCCAAAATTAAGACTGTCTGGTTCAGGATATGATCTATACACTGAGGGTGTTCAACAAAATTAGTATGCAGAAGGTCAATGTTATCCAGCTCCCCAAACCCATTAACACATAAATCCATACTTGCTTATCTGCCTGTTTAGGAAGGGTCCCTGAAATGAAGCCAGCTTTTCCCTTTAGAGGCTGAACCTTCGTCGTGGCTTTCTGCCTGCTGCAAAGAGAGCTGTCTCCACAGCTAGGACTGCCACAGGCTTGGTCTCTAGTGGAAGGTGCAGCCACTGCTTACCTTTCCTGTTCCAGCCGTGTGCATAGCAGCTTATTTCTGTTGTCTGAACAGATCCACAACTGACGTTCAGCTGGAAAACAGGTTATTTTCTCCCATGTCTGCTTAGCGCTACAGCATTGGCTGGCTGTAGTGTGATTAGTTCTGTGCAGAATGCTCTTTTCTTTCTAAAACTTAATCTTTCTTGGGTTTTTTGTTTTGTTTTGTTTTGTTTTGTTTCAGCTCAATTTGCTTATTGAATTAGCAGAAGACTGTGAGGTCGTGGTATGTCACTTACCTGTTTTCAGCGCACTACAGTCTGCTGTAGCAGAATGTCTGAATGGCTTGGGTTCCTGATATTGGCGATATTTTAGCGTTTTGAGCACCAACTTACGCAGCGTGGCAAGCGGTAGTTACGAAACCAGTAGCACTGAAATGAATGCAAGATGTAAACTCATACGGTCTTACTAGCCACTGCTGCTGCTGGGGTCTGGGTCCCCTAAAGAGCCGAACCTCTGACAGCTGTCAGGCGGCGTGGGATGGGTGTTGCAGTTGTGCCGTGAGGCTGTCGTGGTGTTGGGTGAAAAGAGAGAGCACCCAGCCGGTACCAAACAGCCCTGCGGGAGACCAGGGCTGTCTCTGGTTCTCTGTTCCTGGGAAATGGGGGTTTCACCCAAAGGGGAAGGGGTTTGGGGTTTGGTTGGGTTTTTTTTTTTGGAGGCCTTTGGTCTGGCACCTGGGATGATTTGACTTCAGCAAGAACAGAAGCCATTTGGTGAAATGGTGGGATTTGAGACCCGGCCCCCGCACCAGAAGAAGGGTGCCAGGTGGGGAAGGTGCTGAGGACCTGCCCAGCTCCGGCTCCCCAGATTTCATCCCTGCTTGCCGGGCAGGATGGAGCACCCAGGGATGCACGGCGGGGCAGATAGTGGCTCCCCCGGGCTGTGGGATACCTGGCGCTGGGATCAGACCTCGCACCAAACTTAAGGGCAGCCGCAGGACCGACACCGCTCCCACGCAGCGCGGTCGGAAGAGCCGAGCCCCACAGGTGTCCCCCTCCACGGGTGGCGGGGCGGAGCGAGGCTCCGTGGGGCCGCTTCCATGCTGCGGAGGGGAGGTGGCGTGGGTTTGTCCGGCTATCCAACACGGCGTTGCGGAGCTGGAAGAGAGTTTGCCACTCGGCGGGATGAGGCATCTCCCCAGCCCTCCTTCCGTGGGAAGGCAAAGCGCATCCTCTCTCCCAGCCTTTTGGGGTGGGGGGTTGCAAATAAGCCTGGGGTCCGCTGGTTTTTTTTTTTAACTCCCAGCCAGACAGCAGGGGAAGCAGGACGTTTAACGCCGGACTTTGCTGCTGCTGTGCGTATATTTAAAACAAGAACAACAACAACAAAAGGATAAAACTGAGGGGAGAACAACAAGCGTACTCACGACTTTCTTCCCCCCCACCACCCACAGAGGCACCGCGGGCTGCAGCGACCTCTCCGCCGGGTGCCCCGGAGCCCGGCCCCGTCGTCCTTGCATCCAAGGAGAGAGAAATTCGGAGAGGAGGGGGGTGGGGGGATGCTCCCCTTGCCCTTCCCGGGGGAGCCCCCGCGGAGGCGGCGGCGACCGCTGGGGGGAGCCCACGCTCCACGCGTGGCCCCGGCTCCGGCTCCGGCCCCGGCCCCGGTCCCGGCCCCGGGGAACCGGGGCCGGGACCGGGGCCGGAGCCGGAGCCGACGGCGTCTTCCGTGGGCCGAAACGCTGCCGGCTGTGAGGCCGGTCCACGAAGCGGGGCGAGACGAGGCTCTGCGGGAAGGAGAAACAAGACAACCCCCCCCCACCCCCCCAAAAAAAAACACCCTCCCCAAACCCCACCGCTGCCCCCGTCTCCCTCCCCGCCACCCCCAAAATCACCTCGACCCTGGGGGAAACTCGGTCCCCAGCCACAGCAGCGGCGGAGTCGCTTGTCAGAGGCAGTGGGAAGCCGCCGGGCCCCTTTGTGCATCTTGCGGGATTTCTCCTTGCATAGGCAATTGGCAAAGGTTAGGAAGGCGTCTTTAGATCCCCTATAATCCCAGTTTAAATATTAAAAGTATAAGCAGCCTAGGCCCAGTATTTACCTATGTAACTCCATAGATTTCCCTCCAGACCTGGACTTCTAAGAATTTACGGGACGGTTTGCGTTTCTTGTTTTTTTTTTCCCCCTTTTTTTATTTTTTTTTATTTTTTTCCCCCCACCCCTTCGTATGTATTTAACAAACTAGCGGGAAGAGGAGGGAGGGAGACACCAACAATAAAAGCAGTGTTTTTTATGACCGAGAAGTAGCCAGTCTCCCTGTCTGTAACGTGAGAGGAAGGCGAGATTCCGTCCCCGCCGCCTGCTTTGTCACCGGCTGGGTTTAAGTGGCCGGCACATCAACACAAAAGGCAAAAAACCACACACACACACACACACACATATCCCCAAACTCGACACAAAACCTCTATTGGCTCAATAGTGAAGACGGGTATTTTGATAACGAAATAACCTCCCTGCTCTGGTGGGGTCTGGGCTCCGCTTCGTACCTCCGCTGTGCTCAAAACGACAACAGCCACGGAAAAGGGAAAAAAGAAAAAAGAAAAAAAAAAAATCCCTCAAGAAAGTGTTTAAGAAAAAAAATAAGTCTCAAACGGGATTAAGGTTTTAATTACAATTCCCTATCGAAGTAACATGTTTGGTGAACTGATCTTATCAATTAATAGTAACCTTAATTTAAAACTTATGAAATAGATTCGCATCAAATATACCTCAGACTCCCTTTTTTTTTTTTTTTTTGGGGGGGGGGGGGGGGAAGTGAATGCTACAACCATAAAGTACCAAAGCACTAGCAGAAGAAATTGTAAAGAAGCAATGTGCTGCTTTGGCTAGAAATAATTATTTGCGAACGCTTGGGGGGAAGAAAGTGTCTATCTGGTGGGGGGGGTCTATAAAAAATGGAAGCTGTTTCAAAAAGGGAAAATAGATGGATGTTTCTACCCGCCAACGGTATAATTTCATCATATTTTTGGCCCGCGCTATATTAAAGAGAAAAACAAGGTAATTGTTTCATGCATCAACAGTTTTCCATGAAATAAGAGTTAAAAGAAGTAATAGAACTAATCACTGTCTCCTCAAATCAAGTAGAAAACATTTCAATGCACTAATTAGAGTAATTAGAATAATAAGACTGCCTATATGTGGTAAGACAATGTGTACAAACAACTTTATTTAATGTATACTGGTAATCAGCGATGCGTGCGTGCTTGAATGCTTAGTGCAATAAAATTCACCCCCGTCCGCCCAAACAATCAAATACAAATTAGTTTAATGATTGTGCCTGCTTGAACGTCTTAGAAATCCACAGGCAGAGGGAAATAAATAGCACCATCCTTGTTTGTACGTCTCCCCTACTGACCAAGGAGCTGATGCCTCCATGGACTTGGCAATGAATGACTGTAGACATGAATGAATCAAGGAGGGAAAGGGAATTAATGAATGAGTCAGGCTGGCTAAAAACAAGTCCTAACTTTTAGACGAGCGCCTCTCACAGCTCCCGGGCCGGGAGGGGACGGGACGAGGAAGAGGAGGGGGCGAGCGGTCTCGCCAGCACTTTTAGGAGCCGCCTCTGCCCGGGCTTTCCTGCCAGGATTTACCGCCCTGCCAGGAGGAGGGGAAGAAACGCCGGCCGCCAACTTCCTACCGGCCTGCTCGCTTTTTAATCCTTAAAAACGACATTTCTGCGGACGTGCCCGGGGACGCGCGGGGGGCCCGGCTGGGCCCGCCCGGGCTGGAGGCTGCGGGGCCGCCGGGGGGGCCGCAGCCGGGACGGAGCCGGGGCCCGGCGCCGGGGCCGCCTCCCCGCCCCGGCGGCTCTGCGGGGCTGCCCGCACCGCCCCGGCCCCGCCGTGGGAGCGGTGGGGTCCCCCGGGCCGGCCCCGCCGCCCCCCAACGCCCTGCACCCCTCGCAGGGAGGCGGGGGGGGGGAGCCCTCCGGCCCCGGGGCCGGCAGCGGCTCTGCCCTGGGCAAGGGCGGGGG
Organism: Pelecanus crispus; assembly: GCF_030463565.1. Classification (NCBI taxonomy): domain Eukaryota; kingdom Metazoa; phylum Chordata; class Aves; order Pelecaniformes; family Pelecanidae; genus Pelecanus; species Pelecanus crispus. The sequence goes on from NC_134645.1 coordinate 86,243,081, forward strand.
GGGGGGGGGGGGGCACCGATCCCGCGCACGGACGGGGCCAGGCAGACACCGGCCGAACTCGCCCCTTCCCCGGGGCCCTCGGCCCATCCCTCCCCCTCGCCCGCCGACGGGAGGGCAGGGGCCGAGTCCTGCGTCCCGCGGGGAGGCCCGGCCTTGCGTGGGCGGTGCGGGGCCGGCGGAGGAAGGGGGTGCGAGGGCAAGGGGCTCCGCGCCGGCACCGGCGGCCTCCCCGGCCCCGGGGGGGGCTGAGGGAAACCCCGGCGCGCCCGGGACACTCGGCCGGGTGTCGGAGGTATTTACACGGCCTTTTTAGGCAGGGGTTTGCGGTTGGAGGAAAGAGACCCCCAGCGTGGGTCAGGCCGCGGGCTGAGGCCCGGTGCGGCGTGGAAACCCACGCGCCGCGGCTCGGACTCGCCCGCCGAAAAGCCCACTCGTTTGGTTCATAGTTTGACGAGAAGTCGGGTCTGAGAAGGAGTTCTCGGTTTTTACTTTACCATTTCTGCTAAAGCACGCTTCGGTTTCGCTCTGATTTCCCCCAGAAAAGTCCCCGCTCCTCCAAGCACCGCCCGGAGCCCCGGCCGCCCGGCCAAGGTGAAACTCGCCTTCCTCGGAGCATCTTCCTACAGCCCCGACGACAACCTGGCCATGCCCCGAGCACAAAGTACCAACTTAGCGCCCGCAACTCTGCAAAATTGCCGGGTTTTTTTTTTTTTTTCTTTTCCAACTCAAGATTAAAGCCAGAGCGGCAGCCCAGGCCCCCTCCCCTTCCGAAACACAAAATAAATACATAACCCCCGAAGGAGCGGAGGACGCGGGAGAGCCACGTTTTCCAAGACAGACCTCAACGCCCAGCCTCCGTTTTCGGGCGGCAAAAGGCCGCCGCTGCGCTGTCCACCCGCCGAGAAGCCGCCGCCATCTCCCCCCCCCCCACCCCGCCTTGCTCCCACCCCGCTGCCCCGCAAGGCGCTGCCCGGGCCCGGGCTGCGGGGACACCCCGTCTACGCCACCCTCCCCGTGGCTTTAGCTAAGGCTTTATTTAAGGTTTAAGCCGGACTAAGCTCAGCGCCGCTCTCCCCCCGCCGCCGCCGGGCCCCATCGCCCAGCGGGGGCCGCCGCCTCCCCTCCCCGGGCGGGTCGCCCCGTCCCGGGAGCAGCCCCGCACCGACGGCAGCGGAACAAAGAGCGACCAAAGCCCAGCAACGCGGCCTGGGACAACCGCGGGGCCTGGGGCCGCCCCGGCGGGCAGGGCAGGCAGCCGGGGGACGGGGGGTTTCCCCAGCGGGGGGGCCGGAGGAGGGGGTGGCCCCAGGCTGGGGGTTGGGGCCCAGGCGGGAGGCCGGGAAGGCGGAGGCAGCGGGGAAGCGCGCCCGGGGAACCGGGCACTGGAAGAGGGGGTCTCGGGACGGGGGGAACCCCGAGCTCCCGCCAACAAAACCCGACGGGGGGGGTAAGAAAGACACGACGGGGAGGACCCGGGGGCGACCGGGGCTTCTGCATCCGTCGGGGCTCTCGCAAGTTGCCCGGCCCGAGAGCATCACCCGGCGAGGGACCACCCCGGCCTGCCCCGCGACCTGCGGGCTTTGCCCGATTATTTCCCGTCCCCCCGCTCCTCTCTTTCCAAGCCCCGTCCCCCTTTTGCCCGCCTTCGGCAGAGCGCTCGCCGGGGCGGGCAGCACCGACCGCTGCCTCTCACCCCCCGCGCAGCCGGGGGCACGGCGGGGGGGAGGCGATCGCGACTCAAGGGCTTGGGGATGCGGGGTGTCCTCCAGCCTTCCCGTTTCGGCCTCCGTCAGGGGCAGCGAGCCGAGGGAACAGGGCTTTTGTTGTTGACATCTGAGCTACGACAGAGAGTCCCTGCTGGGAATGAGTGGGGGGCAGCTCGGGGAGCTGCCGCCCCCCCGACATCCACCTGCGGAAGGTGCATCCTACGGCCGCTCCATTTTCCCCCTCTTCTTCCTCTTAAAAGAGAGAAGGAAAGAGGGAAGAGGACCCCGCAACCGGCCGGCCTCCCCGCAACCAGCCGGGAAGGCGAGTCGCTCCCACCTGGTGGGCCTCTCCTCGGGCGAAGACCCCCGGAGGAGCAGCCCGGGGCCCTCCGCAGCGGCCGGCCCGGCCCCGGGCACGGCGGGGGGCCGCCGCCCCGCCACCGGCTCTGGGCGGCCATCCCCGCGGCGTCGGGGCGGCCCCGCCGAGCAAGGCACCGTCCCGTCGAGTCACCTCCTGTCCACCCGACACGGGAGGGCTCGCCGATAGCAGGGCCCTGCCGCCAAAGGCGAAATATTCCCCCGGCGCCCACCCGAGTGTCCTGCAGAGGGCAGAGGCTGCCCGCTTTCCGCAGCCGGCTCCGCGGGCTATTGACCGAGGACTTTTAAATCCATAGCCGGCTTCAACATTTTACCCGTCAGCACGTCTGCGGTCACAAAACACTTCTTCTTTCTGTCACTTCTCCTCGAAACTATTGATAAGATCATTTAGCTGAATCTGTTCGGGATGAGTGTAATATTGACTAGGAGTTAGAAAAGATGATTAAATCTAATAAGCCCAGAAACTATGGGGAAGGCGGGGGGGGTGGGGGTGGGGGGGGGTGGGGGGAGAGGGGGAGAAGAGCAGGATATTGCACTTAGGAAACGGAGCCAGCCAAAAAAAGACTTGAACACGCCGCCGCATGTGCCGACACCGCTCAGGTGGATGCCGCTCGCCGAGCCCCGCACGCCGGGACCCCTCCCGGTAAAACCGACCGGGTCGTACACGCACGGAGCCGCAGACGCCTAACGTGAGAGCCCCGGGCCTGCCGGCTCGGTGCCGGTGCTGCGGGGCCCGGCGCGGGCAGCGCCCGCCCGCCCCAGGGGTGCGAAGCCCCGCCGGGCAGCCGGATCCGTCCTCCCTCTTTTAACCAGTACTCCCCATAAGTAAGCCCCGCCTTTTTGTTTTTCTTTCTTTCTTCTTCTTCTTTTTTTTTTTTTTTTAATTTTTTTTTAAGGAGTCAGACCTTAAATTATCAAAAGGGAACGAGGAGAGTCTCTTCTCCCCCACGCCTGCCGCCAGAACACGCAACTAACTTGAGGAGCAGATCCCCCCGCCAGCATCAAAGGCGGGACACCCCTACCCGCACAGAAATCAATGCTTCAAACCACACCGCTGCGGTTCATCTGCGGAGAGACGCAATGAACACAGCTCCTGAGGCTCTCCTTCGAGTCCCTGGAAGTTATGAACGTGGAACCTCTCGGTATAGGCATCAAATTTATTCCAAAAATTCCATGAAATATAAAGGAATGGCGGTGCTTTTACACAGAACTCAACTCAGTGTAAGTACTGGGGTGTTCTCCCTCCAAATCTTAAGGACTATGCAAATCTGTGCTATCTTTAAAAATAAAATAAAGATATTTCAATAATTAGAACAAACTATGAAGGTATTGTGCATTTCTGTTTTATGTAGATAATAAAATATTACTTTAACATAAATATATAAGGATCTCTGCGTTTTTATTTTTCCCCACAAGCACATCCAAATGTACCAAAACAAAGTATTTTTAAAGAGACTGAACCAAAAAAAAAAAAAAAAAAAATTACATCCCATATAGATTTTGTTCACCTACTCATTTAAAGCTACAGAAAAACAGTTTCCATAACCTGTTTGCTTTAAAAGAAATAAATATACATTGAGGCAGGCCACTTAAAAATGATATGAAAATATTTCCCTGGGTAGCATTTAAAAAAAAAAAAAAAGAAAAATAGACAAAGAAAACATTGAAACTATTTCTGCATTTCAAAGGACAAATATTAAACATATATACATAGTGGTAAGGTTTGCGTGGTAACTTTTTTTTTTTTTTAGTAAACCTATTTGGAGTTTGAGGCTTTTCTCAAACATCCTCTCGACTCCGTTTTCTGACCTTACGCACGTATTAATAAGTGTCTGAAAGTTCATTTCCTCCCTTTACCACTGGATCTGCCCTGATCTGATTCACTTCACTAGGTGCTAGTCCTCAACACTTTAAATAACAAGCAGCTCAATACATCAAAAAAAAAAAAAAAAAAAAGAAAAAAAGAAAAGAGAAAAGCTTGGTGCCCGTATCTTTGTAACAATTGCTGGAAAACTAGGAAAAAGGCTAATGCATGTGCCTCTTAGAAATCATCATCTGTCTTACCAAGAAGAAAGAAAGAAAGAGAGAAAGAAAGAAAGGGAGAGAGAAAGAAAGAAGGAAAGAAAACCCAATGTCACAGGCGCTTTAAAAGACAATGAGAAACATACTCTAAAGCCTTAGCTACTGAATGCAATATTTATAGGAGAGTTCTGCGAGAGAATGCTTCACTGTTTTTTCTCCATAATTGTCCAACACTCAACTAAGTAAACTTTTAGATTATAAAAATGCTTTGCCTCTATAGCACCCGTTTGTGCTGACTAAATGATCCCTTTATGAATTTATAACTATCATAGTTTAAAGTTCCTCTAATGTATATGCATAGCTGTGTGTGTGCATAAGTACACAAACACACGCACGCAGACACACGCACATACATGCGCTGCTCCGAGGTCCCGCTCCTCTGCTTCCCTTTAGAGCTTTTTGTTTTGCTTTTTTTTTTCCTTTTTTTTTTTTTTGTCCCCGTGGGTTTTTCTCTTTTTTTTTTTTTTGGAAAGTTAACCGTTTCCCATTGAGATAGTGTCACGAAATGCACTTTAAAACTACTAACGAAGGGGGGAAAAAAGACTGATTGAAAAATGGCATTTTTTTTTTTTTCCCACTTCATTTCATTCCCCAGTGAAAGACACAAGGCTGCCCAAGTTAAAACTGGTCCTTTCCTTCAATAAATTATACCGCAATCTGACCAAAGGATGGGGGGGGGGGGGGGGGGGGGCGGGGAGGGAAGGGGGAGCTAGATACGAATAGAAAAAAAAAATACAAAAAATAAAAGCGAAAAAAAGAACCAAACCCGCACACGGTCTCTGCGGAGAGGAGGAGGCAGCGTGTGTTTACACGCAGGTGTAAGCAGCCGGGCACCCCCCACTCGGGCCCAGCAGCTCCTCGGGCTCTCCCTGGCTCTGCCTGGGTGCGAAACTGCTCAATGAAAGAAAGTTTGGGGGCTGACATGGGCACGGGCCGCCCGGGCCGTGGGACCGGGGATGCTAAAGGCACGCACGGGGAGCCTCGGGGGGAGGAGGGGAAGGGAAAGGGACCTGGGGGGGGGGGGGGGGGTGTTGGAGGGGGTGAAGCCAAACAATCCCCTTTCCCTCTCAAGCAAGTGCCACTTTCTCCAGGAAAACTCTGGAAACGTGTTGTTTCGCCTCCGCCTTTCCCACACCGGGCCTTGCTCGCCCGCACTGACACAATCTGGAAGGGCTGCATATATTTTTTTCCTCCCCCTCCGGCTGCGCCTCGGCCCCCGGACACACTGCCTGAAAATGAAGTTTACTTTGTCGATTTGCATCATTCTCCCTTCTCCAAACTCGACTCTTGCCGTTGAAGGCGTATATTAAGCAATTACGAGAGTCACGTCTCTGGAGAATGGAAGCTGGCGGTGCATATATATGCGTATATATAGAGATTATATATATATGTGTATATATGTACGTCTATGCACGCATGCATATGTATACATACATACAGATATACGCATTCTTTTTGCTACGGTAAAAGGAGAAAATAAGCGTTACACATATTTAAGAAGACTTGTTTATAACAAAAGTTCACATATACACATAAAGCAAAGGCTAAAACACAGTAACATATTGTAGACCGGTCACTGGTTGACTAACGCTCACCGTGGAAAATGCAAGTCATTTGCAAAATTAAGGTCGGAAAGGAAGGAAAAAAAAAAAAGAAAAAAAAAAGAATTTGTTTATGTAAACTTCGATTTTCTTGCAGTGCAAATTGGTACGGTTAAATACTGTCTACATCAAAAGGGATAGCTTTTCCTTTCTCTTCTTTTTTTTTTTTTTTTTTTTTTTTAAATATTCCTACAGGGGATCCACAGAAAATAAACACAGCAGCATGTGCCAACACCGAGCGACATTCCACAATGCAATCTGCCTTTGTGTGGCGGGAGGGGGCTGCGGAGGGGACCCGAGGTGGCTGCGGTCCCCCCCCCCCGCCCCCCGCCCGCCCCCTCCCCGGCCGGGCAGCGCCGTATTTTTTCGCCAGCGAGCAAGGGAGTTTTGTGCGAACTGCTTCGCCCTGCGCCTGCCCTGCCGCTGCCCTGCCGGTGCCGGTGCCGGTGCCGGTGCTGGTGCCGGTGCCGGTGCCGGTGCCTGCCGCTGCCCTGCCGGTGCCTGCCTGCCTGTGCGCGGTACTCACTCCACTCCGGTGCACGGGCATTCGCCTGGGAAAGGTCAAAATACAGCATCGCACCTGCTACCGTCTAAGGGACAGTCCGGTGCAGGTGCTTTGTCTGTCTGTCTGCTGTGATTCGCGCTCGCCCTCTCGCTCGCTCGCTTTTTGATTTGATTTCTTTTTTTTTCTTTTTTTTTTTTTTTGCGCGGTTTTTTTGTTTTTTCTTTTTTTGTCTTTTTTTTTTTTTAAAGATAGGAGAAAACAATAATTAAAAAAAAAAAAGGAAAACCAAAAAGAAAAAAAAAAAAAGGAGGACAATCAAAAGTTGGGGGAAGGAGAGGAGGAGGAGGAGGAGGAGGAGGAGGAGGAGGAGGAGGAGGAGGGGCCGGGCGCCCCCCGCCGCGAGTTCACTGCACGGGGGTCTGCACCCCGTGGTGCGGCGGCGTGTCCCTGCTGGCCCCGTACACGTCCTCGGCGCCCGGCAGCGTCCCTCCCGGGGGAGTCATGCGCTTCTCTTTCTGTCTCCTGTTACAAAACCACACTCTCACCACCTCCTTCTCCAGCTGTAGGCTGTCCGCGAGCGAGGTGATCTCCTGGGCGGAGGGCTTGGGGCACTTGAGGAAGTGGCTCTCCAGCGCGCCCTTGACGCTCACCTCGATGGAGGTGCGCTTTTTTCCGCTTGCGGCCCTGCGCCGCGATCTTGTCTATGCTGGTGGGGCTGCCCGAGGAGGAGTCCGCCTCCTCCAACCACTTGTTCAACAAAGGCTTCAGCTTGCACATGTTCTTGAAGCTGAGCTGCAGGGCCTCGAAGCGGCAGATGGTGGTCTGCGAGAAGACGTTTGCCGTAGAGGGTGCCCAGCGCCAGCCCCACGTCCGCTTGGGTAAATCCCAGTTTGATGCGCCGCTGCTTGAACTGCTTGGCGAACTGCTCCAGGTCGTCCGAGGTCGGCGTGTCCTCGTCCGAGTGCGGGTCGTGGTGCGGCGGCGGCCCGGGGGGCGCGGCGCCGGCGGCGGCGGCGGCGGGGGGCGCCGGCCCGGCCGCCCCGGGGTGGGGGCCGTGGGGCGGCGGCGGGTGCTCGGCGCCGTGGTGCGGCGGCCCGGGCGGCCCCGGCGGCGGCTCCTCGTGGGCGTCGCGCAGGCCGTGGTGGTGCAGCGCCGGCCTGCGCGGCGCCCAGCATCCCGTTGACGGTGAAGCCGGGCGGCTGGGAGTAGAGCAGCCCCGCCTGCGCGCCGTTGGCCGCGGCCATGCCGGGCGGCAGGTGCGCCGCGCCGCCCGCCCGCCACGCCGCCGCCGCCGCCGCCGCCGCCGCCGCCGCGTGGTGCCCGCCGCCGCCGCCGTGGTGCACCAGGTGCGGCGCCCGCCCCGGCGGCGGGTGCTGCGGCGGCGGCGGCGGCGGCGGCGGCGGCAGCTCGTCGCCGCGCCCGCCCGCCTGCACCACCGCCGGCTTGATGTCGGGCTGGCCCAGCGCGCCCGCCGACCAGGGCGCCTCGCCGCCGCCGCCGCCGCCGCCGCCCCCGCCGCCGCCGCCGCCGCCGCCGCCGGGGCCGCCGTGGGACAGCGCCGCGATCCACTGGTGAGCGTGGCTCAGCGGGTGCCCGTTGCTCTGCAGCGCGTAGTCCGCCTGCACCAGGGCGCCGGCGTCGCGGTAGCCGCCGCCGGGCTGCATGCCGCCGGGCGGCTCGGCGTGCACCATGGGGGGAGCCGGAGGCGAGCAGGCTGTAGTGGTTGGAGGCTGCGGTCGCCATGACTCGCCGAGCCGCACTGATCGCGCCGGTTAAAGGCGCCGCGCATTTTGACAGCTACTTTTTCGCCTCGGGCGCCGCGCGGCGCCCGCGCCCCCCCGGCCCGCGCGGCGGGGCCCACTGCGAAGGCACGCGCGGCCGCCCCGCCCCCGCCGCCGCACGCCATTGGCTCCCTGCGCCCTGACGGACGCGGGCGCCCCTGGCAACCGCCGCCGCCGCCGCCCGCCATTGGCGCGCCCCGGCGCCGGCGCCCCCGCCCCCCGGGCCCCGCCCCCGACCGCCCTCTGGAACCCAACTCCGAGGGGGGAACGGGGCGCGGGGGGAGCGGCGGCCGCGGGGCGGGGGCGGCGGCGGGCGGCGGCAGGGAGGGAGGCGGAGGAGGCGGGAAGCGCGGGGGGGGGGGGGTGTGGGGGGTGTGTGTGTGTGTGTGTGGTCCGCCGCCGGCCCCGCCCCGCCCGGCCCCGCCCCGCCCCGCCCCGCCCCGCCCCGCCGGCGGGAGGCTCTGCCGCCGCCGCCGCCGCCGCTCCGCCCGCCGGCTCCTGTTGCTCGCGCCCCGCCGCCGGTCTGCTGCCCCGGGGCGGCTGCTGCGGGCCGGGGGGACGCCCGGCCGCCCCCCCTCTCCCCCCCCCCACCCCAACTTTCTCAGCCGGGCCGAGCGCACGCAGCGCCGCCCCCCGCAGCCGGCCCCGCCGGCGGGGCCCGGGAGCGCCGCGCCCCCGGGGGCGGGGAGCGGGCCGCCCCCCTCCCCGCCCGCCGGCCTCGCCGGCCCCCGGGCGCCCGCTGCTCCCCGGAGCGCACGCCGCCCCCGCCGGCGATACCGGGGGCTTCGCACCTCGGAACCGCGGAGGTGGTATTGTTCCGCTCGTCCCGTCCCGGGGGGGACGGGGGGCCTGCGGGTCCGCTTCGGCGGCGCCGGCGGCTCTGCAGCGGTACGGAATATCTGAGGGGGGGGGGGGGGGGGGGGGGGGTGATGAAGGAAAAAAAAAAAATTAGAAGAAAGAGGGCCATAGGGAAGGCAAAAAAAAAAAAAAAGAAGTTGCGGCCCGGACAGGAAGGAAGGAGACCCTGGAACTGGATCCGGATTTCCTAGGAACGAGCAGCGCCCGGGCTGGCCGCCGCGAAAAGAGTTCAGTGCCCGTTTTTGAGCTGGAAGCCATAGCTTTGTCTCGCAAATAAACTGCTCACGGGGGTAGGTGCGCGTCGCAGGCTCCCGCTATCTTCATCGAAATAATACAATAGGGCGGACCGGGGAATTTATTACTACTAACAAGAAACAGCTTTCTTCTGCGAGTTGTTTATAAATCATCGTATTTAACGGGAGCGCTGGAAAGGCTCCTTTGCCTGGAAATATTCCTCTGCGCGGGGGTGTGGAGGAGCGGGGGGATGGGCTCCTGCACATAAACATATACACAGAAGCAGCATAAACAGGATATCCAGAGCCCTGAGACAAGGGGCGCAGCAGGAGTTACCTCGTTTCGTTAGTTTTAGCGGCGTATCAAGAGCTCCTTCTGCCGGGGGGTGGGGAGGGAGGGAGAGGGAGGGAGGGAGGGAGGAGGAGGAGGAGGCGGGGGGGGGGGAGCAAACTTTGTCCATGAAAGAGTGGAGATTCTTCCTAAGGGGTTGTGGTTGGGGTTTTGTTGGTGGTTTTTTTTTTTTTCCCCCTTTCTTCGACGTGCAGGCGAAGGGAAGAACAATACTGCCTGTTCTGCCAGTGTCGCGGGGAGGGAAGTCAGTGCCTCTGAAGTGAGGCTCTGCCTTTTGTTTCCCCTGTGGGAAACAACTGGGCACCCAGGAATTTTATAATTTGATGCTCATTTTCTCGTCTCTCTCCTCCCAATTAGGTGTCGACCAGTGAGTTGAAACAAAACCCCGAGGGCAAGTCCGCAGCAGGCTGCCGCCGAAGCATCGCGGGGGACCGTCCTGGGCGAGCCGCCCCGCTCCCCGCGCCCGGGCCAGCCCTCCCGCCCCGCTCCCGGGGCCGCCGACCCCCTACCGGGGGCGGCTTTCCCGCCAGCCCGCCTCCGGCTCCGCTGCCAACACCTCATGCGTGGGACGGGACGCGGGGGGCCACGCCACGCGTCACTAGCGGGGCTGGGTTTTCAGGCGGCTGCCTCCAGCGTGCGGTGCTCGGCCGGCGCGGACCCCCCCCCGCTGGCCGTCCGAGGGGAGTCCCCTGCGCCCCGGCCCCACGGCTGTGTGCGCGTCCCACGGGCGGCCGCTCCCCGCGGGGCGCCGGCCGCACCGCGCTCCCCGTGCCTCGCCGCGGCGAGGAGACGGGACGCGGGGCTCAGCGAGCTCCAGCCGTCCCTTTTTTTTCGGGGGGGAAAACCCCTCCGGCCCTGCCCCGGTCGTGCATCTCTCGCCGGCCCTCCGGCCGCCTGGCAGGTGATGCCGGCGGTCACCGTCCTGCGTGCCTCTCGCCCCTGCCGCCCCGGCGGCGGATCTCAAAGGCTAGCGGCACCCACACGATTAGCGAAGTAGCAACACGGCTTTTAGGAGGCGGACAAAACCCGAGCCCCGCGGCAAAGCCCCTCGCCGCCCCTCCTGCCCCCTCCCCGGCTGAGCGCACGCCCATGGAGCCGCAGCTGGGAGCGGCGAGGAGCGCGGCCGGTGCTTTCAGAGCCGCCGCAGACTCCACCTCCTCGTCCTCCCCATCATTGTTAGCCCTGTCATTAATAGCGCTCCTTAAGCATCCTCCGCTCCCGTCTCCCCCCGCGGAGGGGAGCGCCGGGGAGCGGGGGAGCCAGCGCCCGGCCGCCGCTCTCTGCCCGCCGCGGGCCTCCGGCTGCGGCCGCCGCTCGGGGACCCGCTCGGGTCCGAGGCGCTCGGGACGTGAAAGAGACAGTCATGTGCCCCCTTTCTGGCGGAGCTGACCCCGCGGGATTAGAGGGCTCACCAGCCTTTCTTTCCTTTTCTCTGCTCGTATAAAAGCAGGTTGAAGGTGATGCGGTGTCTTGGGCAGACACTGCAGTGTTTTGATTCAGCTCAGCCCTTTTCACTGTTCAAAGCAGCTGTTCAAATACTAGGGCTGCTTACTTTGACGTGAAGAAGATTTTCAAACAACCCCAAAAGCTTTGAACTGACAGGCCTCCTTGATATCTCCTTCATTGCAGTGCAGCTACTCGAGAATATTCGCTATAAAATACATAGAGCGCCACTTAACTGGAGCTCTCTCCTGGCTGGGAGGCGAGGTGCTGCATACACATCAGGTGCATGCAGAGGGACGCTGGCGAGCTCCGGGAGCCCTCCGGCCGCCCCCACGCCCGGCCACCCCCTCGCCCGGGGGTCCCCTGCCCGCCACCCGCCGGGGGCTGCCGCAGCGGGCGGGCTCCGGCTTGCGAGATGCTGGGCTCCCTCGGCGTTTCAACTCCGTGCACGCCGGAGGGAAAAGCTGCATTTCCAGCAGCAAAACGCCAGCACGGCTCGTTCCTGGCGAGCCTCGGCTCCCGGCCTCTGCCCGTCAGCCTCCCCGGCTCTGGGGGCCCGGGGAGCGCCCTTCAAACGCACGCTCTTGCCTGCTTTTGGGTGCTTGCCTTTGTGGGGTGGGTGATGCATATTGCATATGCCTGTTCTGTTTGGAGGTGAAAAGCTTATTTTAAACTCTGGTCTCAAAGCCTGGAGGTAGACTCAAGCAGCTGAAAGGAAAGGGGGGGGGGGGGGGGCGGGAGGGGGGGGGAAATCCCCGCGCCTCCTTTCTGCGTCTCTATTATCTTCCCATTAGATGTTGTTTTAGGAGGAAATGCGCCAGGAGTGCAAAGCCGCGGCGAGTTGCTCAGAGAATTGCTGGGTGCAATAAACGTGAGGCTCCTGGTGCTCCCTTTAAAGGCCAACTTGGAAGATTTGTGCTTATTGCTGGGGCGCATTTAATGCACCTTTTGTGAGATGGGATTGTTTTGATCTCTGCTTCCTTTTTAACCTTTCTCTATGAGGTATTCAAGCCTGCACTTTCGTGTGGCTCTTTCCAGTGTTGCTCCAAGGAGTCTGATTCGGTGGAGAGACCCAAGACATGAATGAAACTTCAACTTTAAGGGCCTGCGGAGAGACAAAACTGAGGCCGGGGCTTCACAAGTGATTGCTTTAAAAAAATCCAATCTGCACAAAGAGGCAGCTGGCTGCTTTAATGAAAACTGCTTAAAGCTGCAAGAACCGCAGCCTCAGGGATGTATTTATAAGATGACTCAAAAGCTACACTTTCAAGTTGCTTCTCCTCGGGGTAGATATAACAAACACATTTAACTAAGAAATCTAAACAAAAAGGACAGAAATTGATAACTTTGATTGCACAAGCTCACATTACCCATTGAAATTAAAATCCGCCGTCTAAATAGATTTCTCCACCTATCTCCAGAGGAAAGAAAACCTCTCTCCCTGCATATATAGATACACACACACGCGCGTGTAATATCATATACATTTTTTTTTTGCCCTGCTAGAATACTGATTATCCCAGAAGATAGACAAGATAGACAGGTGTAGAATTAAAAAGAAGAAAAAAAAGTTCCTGTAAAGTTTGTATTAATGTTCATTTCCAACATTCTCCACAACTCTATTCTTCCGGCCACTTCATTCATCTGAGACTTGCTATTTTATCTGCATCACTGTTTAAACTAGTCGGATATAATGTTCTAAGTTCAGTATTTGAAATTAAATTATTTGAATTCACGGATATTAATCTTTTCCCTTCATCCTCCAGTTCTGAATCTTGTCATTAAAAATGATCCACCCTTTGTAGTCCGCAAGTGAATATTTTATAGACAGATACCGCTATGAAGACTTCTAACACAACGTCAACCAGTCAGACTTAGCTGTTGCAGGGATTACTTTGAGTAATTTATCAAAGGCAGGCTGCTAAATTTTGAGTGGTGAATATGAGGCCTTGGGGGGAAAAGAAGCAGAAGCGGCAGAAGAAAAAAAAAAAAAAAAGACAAATTCCACCGGTCTACGAGATAAATTCTGGTTGGAGTTAATACAGCTTGTTTATTGAATTCTCGGAGACAGACCCAGATGCGATTGGTGCTGCGGACTTTGCGATTTAGTGTGCAAAAGCCCGGCTGGGAGATGACCGCCCCGCGATGGAGCTGGAAGGGAGTTTCTTCTGGCGTGAAAAGCAGGTGAATTGGCAGGAGAGGGGAGGCGATCCAGCCTCTCCGGCACGGGAAAGCGGTTTCAGCCCGGACTTGCCAAAGCCTGCGCTGTCCGGAGAACTGGGCAGGACGAAACACAGCGACAGGCATAAATAAAAGGAAGGAAAATTAAAAAAGGAAGAGAGAGAGAAAAGTGCCCAGCCTTCTCTGACAAATCTAACGGTTGTTTTTTGTTTGTTTGTTTGTTTGTGTCGTTCAGTGACCGCGTCCGATGGAGGCACGCAGGCGCCCCGGACAGAGCTCAGATAAATCCTGTCCCTGCCTCAGCGGGGGGCACGACCCTCCCTCCCCCGCTTCCAGCCTTCGGGGCACTTCTGGGCACAACTCCCGCTCCTCTCCCGCAGCGCCTTCCCGGAGGGCTCTCGGTCGCCGCTGCCCCGCTCGGTCACTCGCCGTGCAGAGCAGAAGCCGCTCCGGGCCGGGGATGCTCTTTTTGGCCACCAAAGAGGCGACCCCGGGAGCCGGGAGCCGGCCGGGGGCCCGAGCATCGCCGGGGCTGCGGGCGGCACCGCTCCGGCCCCGGCCGCGCAGGGCTGCCCCGCACACGGACGCGGGGCTGGGGGTGGCCCAGGGGCGTCCTGCCAGCCCCCCCCACCCGGCATCACCCCCTCCCCAAACCCTTGCAGCGCAATGCAACGCGGGGGCAGCCCCCGGCGGCAGGGCAGAAATCGCCCGCCCCGCGGGCAGGGCGGCTGGGGGAAGCGCCCCCCCCACCCCCCCCCCGGCTGGGGGGCGACTTGTCCCCGTCCCCCGTCGCCCCCACGCCGGCTCCCACGTGGGGGTCCACTCGGTCCCGGCAGGGCTGAGCGTGGCCCCGTCGCCCCGCGCTGGGATTTGGGCAGGAGTCTGCCCCGGGCGGGGGGAGAGGCGAGAAGCGGGGGGGGCTGGAAACTTTCTTTCGCTCGGCGAGGAAGAAGAGGAGCGAGGCGAGCAGGAAGGCTGGCCCATTGTCCACAGAGGGTGCATTTTTGTCAGGCTGGCGTTGGTTGCTATAGTGAGGAGGGAAGGGGAGAGGGAGAGAGGAGGGAAAGGGAAAGAAAAAAAAAAACACACCCAACCCTAAACCAAACAGAGGAGCACAGTTCGCCTCCCTCCGCTCTCCCGGCTCCAGCCGGCAGCGTTGCCCGCTCCCAACCAAAATAAGAGCGCTCCTCGGGTCGTCCCGGGCTCCCGGCGGGGCGAGGCGCCTCGGCGGCCCCGGCCCCGGCCCCGCGGAGCGGCCCCGCACCGCCCCGCACCGCCCCGCACCGCCCCGCACCGCGCGTCCCCCGCCGGCCGCTCGCCCTGCGGGGAGCGGCGGGGTCGGCCCGGCGGGATCCGAGCGCTTCTGGCTGCAGAGAAGCGCTGCGGGACGCCCCGAGTCACCCAGCCCAACTCCACACCTGATCCAGCGCCTGCTCACTCGGCCACAGTGGCTTCGCACCCTGCAGAGCATCCGTGACACTGATCCTGACACGAGCTGCGTGGGGTTTTGCGGGGTGTTGGTGGGTTTGGTTGGGTTTTGGTGGGGTGGTGGGTTTGTTTTTTTTTTTTTTTTTGGTGCCTAAATAATTTACAGGAGGTGGGGGGAATAACTTCTTCCGATGCAAATGAACAGCTCTTTAATTTTAAAAGAGACTCTTATTTTGCAGCAGTGTTTTTTGTTGCCTTGCTATTGAACTTTGAAAATAGTGTGGCGGGGGAAGGCAATAATGAAGGGTCTCGAAGGCTTAAGATTTAGTTAAGTGAGTGACTCAAGATGGCAAGAAGAAAGTTAGTTACTTAGTTAATTGGGAATTATTCACCTTCTGAGATCGGCGCAGCCGTTTGTTCAGATGACAGTGCGAACTTGGGGCGGGGGGAGGCGGGAGGCAGGCAGGCAGGGGAGGAGGCAGATTTCACTTGTGGTGTGGTTTTGGTTTTTTTTTTTTTTTTTTTTTTTTTTTCCTTCCCCAGGACAAGTTAAATTGCAGCTGAAGGAGAGAGGTCAGTATCTTTTCAAATCAATCTCTCTGTCTGTCTGCCTATGTCCCCATCTATTCCCTGTAAAGGGAAAAGCTCCAACTTTGTTCCTCCATCTGTTCTGTATCATCTGCAATCGACAGTTCTTTAGATTGCATGCACTTTTGCTCCCGATGAAGTGAAACTTTAAAGGTGTACAGTCACTTATCTGAAATAGGGAAAAAAGGCAAGTCGCCTTTTCCAATCTTATAGGAGAATTGTTCTCTTCCCGTGCAACTGTTAATTTTCTCTCTCTCTTTTCTTCTTCTTCTTCTTCTTTTTTTTTTTTTTTTTTTGGGTCTCATTTTCGAATTGTAGTTGACAAGTTTTATTTAAAAAACACTTTACAAGCCACCACTTAATGCATTATTCACATTTTTAAAAAATGCTTGAAAGAAATCACGTTAATGAAGAGAACATTTGTAGTAATTTGGTGATAATTATCAGAATCACCAAATATTCGCAAAGGCTTTAACATTACGTGTTGGAAGAAAAGCAAAACACATTATTTTAATAGTCTGATATGCAAACTATGGACCATTCAATTACATGGCTTAATAATGCATACATGATGTGATCTTGTTATTGGGATAGGAAGGGTTGCAGTAATTCACTCCAAAGACCAAGTGTGCTCTTACATCCAGTAAAATCCATTGCCATGGATCAGGGGGCCCTGCCAAACTACATTTAAGAGAATAAAAATTAATGACTGAGAATTTGAGCGTTAAATTAACATTAATTATATGACCTGCCTGCTGGAAAGATTACATTTCTTACGCCCTAATTAGATAACGTCTCCTCATACATCAAACAATTTCCATTTCCAGATTTCAGGATTAAAATGCAGACCGGGGAGACCAGGCTGCTCCGGTCGCCGGTGCCCCCGCCGGCCTGGCGGAGCGCTCGGGGCCCCGGCCCGCTCTTCCCGGCCCCCGGGGCCGGCCGGCGGCTGGCAGCGGGGCTGGGGAGCAGCCCCCGGTCAGCCCCTCCTTTCACTGGAGTTTCCCGCACCCACCGCCCCGGAGGCGGCGGCCAGGCCGGTCGGGGCGGGAGGGCGCGGAGGGTGCGCGGGTGCGGAGGGGGACGGGGCTGCGGGAGCCGCCCGGGGCTGCTCCGAGGGGGGGGCTGCTCCCACGCTGGCCCACGGGTGCCCCCGCCGGCCGCCCCCAAGGGGTAGGGACGGAGGGACAGGGCTATCTCCCCTCCGCGTGAGCGGAACTAATCGGTATTTAATTGCTTCTCTCAAGAATAAACCCTCAGCGGTTCTCCGTCCCTCCCCCACGCAGACACGCGTGTTTCTGCCTTTTCCTGCCCGGGGTGCGTGTTACGGAAATCGCTGAGAACCCCCCCCCTCTGCCCTGCTCCTTCACTCCTCCGGCTCCGCGGCCACCCACGCGTAACCCACGGGGCACGGTCACCCCACAGCCGCCTGCTGCTTGCGCTAGCCCGACCCCCCCCGACCCCCCCCCCCGCCATCCCGACGGCGCCCGGGCCACGGAGCGGACACGGGTGTGAGTGGCGGGGCCGTGCCACCGGCCGGGCCAAGCAGCTCGGTTTCAGGGCTTCGGGTTTCAGGGTTTTAACCTCGACTTCTGCAGGGGAAAAATAAATTAAAAAAAGGAAAAGGGAAAAAAAAAAAAAAAAAAAGGAGAGGCGGGAGCGTGGGAGGGGGATGCGTGGGTGCGCACCCGTGGGGCGGAGGATGCCAGGGGCTGCCGGGCCCGGTGGTCCCGTCCTCCCAGCAGCGCCGCTGGCCTGGTGGGGGGATGTTGGTGGCACCTCGATGGCCCTTCCCTGGGTCTGCGTTTGTGCTGAGCCTCCAGGAAATCTCCCAAAGAAAAGTCCAAGGAAGCCAGAATCAAGCCAAGCGTTACTATGCAGAGGCTGTCTTGGGAGAGGAGGAGCGCAGCAGAGCTGGGGTGGCCTTTGGTGGCCTCATGGTTAAACGCAAAGGTCACAGCAGCCCCCTCCCCACCTCAAGAAAGCTGTGAAAAAGTGGAATCGTAACATCATAAAATTTTACCTTGTTCTCACTTCATTCCATAGTACCAGATAATTGCTTCTTCAACTCAATTGAAACTCAGCTGCTGTTACTGCGATGTTACTGCTCCTCCATGAGCTTCAGCATTTGTCTGAAACATCCATGTCTTGTCTATTAGTGTCTCTTCCTCGCTTTCTGGACTGGATTGATAACCAATTACGTTTAATGCTACGTTAAGTAACAGCTTCCAGAAATGGAGTAGCTGAGGAGGCTGTGGAGGAGATAAGAGGAAATTGTCTTGTTCTTGGGCTGCCTCCCTGAGCTCCAGAAGCACCTCTCCTTCAGGTATGAAGCCTAGGCCACACAGCCAGACTGATGCTAAAAACAAGTCACTATTCCCCAGTGAGCTAGTCTTTCTGATAAATAACAGATACCTTTTATTTTAAATAACAGATACCTTTTATTTTAAATTTAATGGCAAAGTCTGGTTGACAGGTGGCAAGAGCGCCAAGGGCAGTGGAAATTAGCGGCACGCAAGAAGTCTGTGAACTTGAATAGCATCTCCAGCAATGTATCCACGCTCCAGTAACAACAACCTCCAGCTAGGAACAGTTGAAAAACATGTGTAAAGGAAGCAGATCCAGAAACAACACAAAAGAATATTGTGGCAAGCAGCAAAAAACCACAGCAGCCTGCAGAGCTCCCACTGTTTGCCACTCCTTCTAGCTTTACAACAACTGTTTCTGTAGGAGGTTACTTCTTCCCCTGGTCAAATCGATGTCTGTCCCTCCATCTGTTCCCATTGGCTTTAGCAGCAGAACTGAAGGGGCTGCAAAATGTGTTGAAGAGGGCAGAAGTGAGTGGGTGACATTGTGAAGCTGTGGTCTTCAACTGAGGCACACCTGCACTTGTCTAGTTACCCAGTTATCACACTGGGAGTGCAATAGCCTATTCGCAATGACAATCTAATAACCGGTGTAGTAGTTTTATGTTGAAAGGAGTCTACGGTTGACATAGCTGTTTTTTCCCTGACAATGCAGATGTGGATGTGGTGGGATGTCCCTTTCTCTTTGCTGTGGTGATAGCTCAAAGTTTAATTTTAAATTTTTTGCAGTCCAGCAGATTTTCTCACATTTCTGTAAGTTCGGTGGTTTGAAACAAGCTGAATCAATCTCTTGTTTTGAGCAGGGTGGGCAGAGACTTTGGCCCGAGGACTGCTACAGGTGAAATGATGGTCACACTTCTGCAGCTACGCTTGACTGTCGGGGGGTGCCACCACCAGTTAGAACAGCAAGGATTTCTCTGCTGCTCTCACACACTGCCTGTGAAAGGCAATCAGTCTTCATAGGGAACAGCTCAAATAATTCATGTAGCATAATAATTGTACATTCCCACCAAAGTGACACTGAACAGTCGATTCTTCAAGAAAAAAGATTTCCCCATCACCCTAGATAATTGCTGAAGTGTTACATATCTAAAAAAAAAAAAAAAATCCCTAAAACCCCACGATGGTATGTAAGTATGGACAAATCAGTGATGATTCCTGAACCTACAGCTCCCTGGCTGAAGTGGGAGGCTGTCTGCACATGAGCTGGGTGGCAGAAACGAGCCTGGATCCCTCCCCTTTTCCTGCTACACCCTTCACATCGCGAGGATTGGGTTGTACCCCCACCCCCCCACCCTGCCCTGTTGTCTGCTGTGCAAACATATGGTTGGTGTTTCCTCAGTAGGAAGCCCCTAGCTGAGATTGCACCTGTGGTATAGTCAACAGTAAACAGGACTAAAGAGAGTTAACCTACTTATGTGCACCGAGAGAGGTGAGTTTACTCACTTTTCTTTACTGCTACACCACCGGACTGCGCTTCAGCATAAATTGATTCAAGGTGCCTCGTTTCAGCAGTCGTACAGAGAACTGGCTTAGTTATTCTGTAACTCAAAGGTGTGCAAAATCGCTGCCTAACTGGGAATAAAATTATCATAAGCACAATTATGCCTGTGCTGAAAGGACAAGGTCAGAAGAGAGACTCCAAAATGTCAACAAGACTAGTTCATGATGGATTGTCCCAGACAAAGCTGTCCGATGTTATACATCACAAAAAGTTAAAAGATGATGTAATTTATATGTTAGACTCATTGTCAATTCGCACCAGAACCCAAGGAATGGCAAAATCAGTTGTAGCACTTCTGGCCATATGGCACATTTTGGGACGTGTGGTGAGGGTGGTTGGCAATACACAATTTTTATCTTCGGCTTGTCAGTAAAGAATTTTCTGTGCTGACAGTAGCTTTTGCATTTGGCACCGATAATTCTGGGGGACCCTGTGTCAGTCTGCTTTCCCTGCCATGTCATGCTTTCCCTTCATGACAACTTGCTCTCTTTTTGAAAGAGAATGTCTTTATGCAGCCAAAAGGGTCTCTGAGTTAGTTCTTTGCTCCAGAGTTTTGGCATTGCTGGTTCAAACCTCTTGGGCTGGTCCATCACGGTTAGGCTGGACTGTTCAAGGGCAATTCAGTGGCTTTAGTATCTTCTAGCAGGCCTCAAATATTTCTTGCAGGGCTTCTTGTTTTCTCCCCCATTTTTGCCTTTCTTCCTTTTTTCTTGTAGCCACCTTTTACACTAAACCAACACATTTATCCAGTAAACAACCAGAAAAATCTGGTCAACGTCCACTGTTCATTGGCCATTAATGTCAATTTGGTCAAGTTAAAAAGAATCTGGAAAGAAACCCCAACCAAACAGGTTGTATGTATGCAGCAAAGCAGCAGCAAGCATCTTTGAAGGTTCTCTCCTCCCTAAGAAAACCTTCATTCGCTCATCCTTCTGAATGCATGCATGCATGCACCATCCACAAGCAGTAACTGAGTGCAACGCTGCCAGAGGCACACAGGCTGCATCTTCCCCTTCTTCTTCCTCGTGCATCTTCCAGCTCTGTGCTGCTTCCTGAGAGACTCGTTATTGTCAGGCACATGGGCCAGACAGCAAAGCTCCTTGGCACGGAGGCAGAGGGGACAGAATGGGGTGAAAAAGGAAGGAGAAGAGAAGATGGAGACACAGATTCAGGTGCACCTCTGGAAGTTGGAAGGGGGAGAGAAACTACGACTTGGTCTTCAGATTAGGAGTGAGAGCTGAAAATGAGAAAAGTGGAGTAGGAATGGTTCAGCAAAGAAATTAGAACTGGGTGAAGAAGGAACCTGGGTCTGAGGATTGGAAGGAGAATGCTGCTGTCTGAAAGACAAAAGGAAAGGCAGCTTACTGAGGACACTGAGTAAGCAAGAAGCTGGAGTACTTAGGGCTGGGTGGGTAAAAGAGTCTCAGACTTCTTGAGCCATGCAGGGAGGATTGGGAAATAGTGGAAAAGCAGGCACAGGCAGAGTTTTCATCTGTGGTGGAGCAAAGAGAAAGTCCAAGGAGTGGGGAACAGACTGAGAGGGACCGGCTTCAGATGGAGTAAGTACCATGACAGAACTAGCTCTTCCAGACGTGGCTGAGGTCTTTCAAGCATGGCGCTATATGTCCTGCGGACATGCTGAGGGTGGAAATTGGGGCCATTTGGAAATTACATACCTTCAGATTCTAAGTGCATTGTCAACACAATGAATAGAAATGGCTGTTCCTCTTTTCTGGAAATGTAACTCACCTGGACCTTGCATTGGACCATATTTATTGTCTTAGATTAGACTGCAAAAGACAAGATGGTAGATAGGGCTTTTTGATTTTAGTGTAACTTGCTGTTACCTCCATAAAGAAAAAGGCACATGCTCTGTGTGTGTGTGTGTGTGTGTATGTATTCAGAGACATGCAAAGATGGTAGCTGCATGCTTGGTGTTAGATGTGGTGTGGTAAAAATAATGGTTAAATTGCTTAGGATAGCCACAAGCCCTCTTCCCTCCCTTGTGTTTGCTAAAGGTACAGAAAAGGGACTGGAAATTCAGTTTAGGCTAGTACCTAGAAGGGGGCTGAAGCTCAGTGTTGCCTAATTTTTAGATACTCTGCTTTCCAAGGGAATTCTCAACCTGGAACTGGACTCCAAATTATCGTAATTACAATCCTGATAAGTGGGCACCTCAGAAGGGGGATGTGTCTGGCCTCAACCTGCTGATAGTAAATGGTAACCGGAGGCAGTTGCTCTTCTCTTACCAAGAGTCATTCTCCTCTTCCTCTTCCTCTTCCTCTTCCTCTTCCTCTTCCTCTTCCTCTTCCTCTTCCTCTCCCTCTCCCTCTCCCTCTCCCTCTCCCTCTCCCTCTCCCTCTCCTCTCCTCTCCTCTCCTCTCCTCTCCTCTCCTCTCCTCTCCTCTCCTCTCCTCTCCTCTCCTCTCCCTTTCCCTTTCCCTTTCCCTTTCCCTTTCCCTTTCCCTTTCCCTTTCCCTTTCCCTTTCCCTTTCCCTTTCCCTTTCCCTTTCCCTTTCCCTTTCCCTTCTCTTCCCTTCCCTTCCCTTCCCTTATTTTGGACAGAAGGACACAAGCAGTGAGAATCATGTCACCTAACTTCAGATGCCTGCAATGCAGGCGCCATTTGCAGTCAACAGGAGGCACAGTTCATCAGCTGTGTTTAAGTGTCTGCTCTGGGATGAAATGCAGTGCCTAGGGTAACTCACTCAGATATACCTGACTACACCGTGGATGCCAAAGTTAAGCAAAATTAATGTGACACCCTAGTTAAAAAGCTAGGCATTTCCAGTGATAAATAACAAGCTTTGAGGATGTAAATTTTGAATGTGGTTGTCTCCAGGGACAATTCAGTGCCCAGCCATGTGTATCTAGAAAGTTGAGGCAGTGTAGTTTTCCTTTATATCTGGTTCTGTTGACATAAAAGATCAGAGCTCCTGTTTGTGTTTTCATTGTGTTTCTGCATTTGCATTGGGGTTGGTAAGTAACCATAGCCTCTTGTTTCGAAAACCTTGAAGCAGAAAGTGAGTCCAGTTATTTTTGAATAATATTCTTGAATTCAAGCACCAGAGCAAAGTGGCAGTTTTCTATGGGTTCGTCTTTGGTGAGGCAGGAGGAAACTACCTCTATTGCTATTAACTTATTTGAATGGGATCTTGCGAAATGTCTACTGAAAGGCAATGTTCAGATGATTGGGATAGTTAAAATGGATTTTGATGAGAGGTAAATGAAGGAATATGTATGCATATACATAGGAATACGTGTCTCCCACACCTGAGATATTTTTCTCTATTAGTTATGGGTGAGATGTCTTTTCTGCTTGACATTGCTGTCACTTCAGAACATTTTTGGGCAATAGGTCTGTGAGGCATACGGATAAAAAAAAAAAAAAAAAGCCTTTTACAGCTAAATTCAGTGTTGGCATCTCTCACAGGACTCTATCACAATTTTTTTCTCCTTAAATCTCCTACTCCTGGATTTATGTAATTAAATGACAATCTTGGCTCTTGTGAAAAATAAAAAATACTGTTTCTATACATCATGATTCTAGAGGGATGCTTTAAAAAGTAATTTGAATGTACCCTGAATGTGCAGCAACCAACAGAGAAATAAAATGAAAACCACATTTATTATTAGGAAAAATCTTGAAACTTTTAACCGTACTTGTCATTTTTAAAGTTGACTTATGGTTTAGATTAGACATTAAGAACAGCTTTCTAACTTTCAGTTGGAAAGCACAAGAATAGATTGCCTAGAGTGGCAGTGGGAGGATTTTGAAAATAGACTGGACAAATGTCTGCCGGGAATGGTTCAGCTACAGTCGATCCAGCCCAGTGCAAAAGGAGGCACAAGTGACCTCTAATTCTTCTGAGCTGCAGCAGGTTACGCTCTCTGAAAGCTGGCAGTGGTCCCCCTCCGCCGGCACCAGCGCAGGAGCCTGGCCGGGTTACGCCGAGGCGCGGCGGGTCGGCAGGCATGGGTAGACAGGTTGCCGTCCTTCCCGGGATGTGCGAGGCGGCGAGGAGCGCCGGCGCTGACGGGAGGGCTGTCACGGCTGGGATTCGCCCCCCGTCCTGCCTGACCTTTCTGTTTGACTTCTCCGAGCATATTTTTGGTTATAAGCAGTTCCTCTGGGCAGCCAGGAGCGAGGTAGGGAGTCACCTTCTCTGCAAATGTTATACATGAATAAACACCTTCCTAGGCTTACTTAACCCCAGTCCGCTGTGCGTCTGTTTCCCTGCTGACACACAATTAGCATCTGAAGCATCTATATTTCCTGAATCGCAACAGAGATAACTTATCATTCCGGCTGCTTATCTCAGACCTGCCCTGTGGATCCAGTGGAAAGATTTCTCCTTTAGCGTGTAACAACTGATACTCCCTTTGAAATATTCCCCCTTTTTAAAAAAAAGAAGGTTTGGGATTCTTACCCTGTACATTTTGCATCTCTTTTTCCATCTCTATGCCCATATAGCTCAGTTTATTATTATCAGACTGCCGGCCCCTATCTTGCTGGCAGTGATATCAGTTCCATGCAATATATGCCCCGGGAAGTTTCAGATGTGTTAGGAGCATCCTTGCATTGCAGTTGCCAAAGTTGGTGTGCCATTTAGAAAGGCGGCTAGGAGGGGACTAGGTACATGTTCAGAAAACTCTTCTGGAAGCTGCAGGAATATCAAACATCCATCTAATTGTCATTTTGTACCTCTTTTCTCTCTTAACAGCTCCTCTGGATATCAAGTCAGCACATATTATGTTATGCATATATTCACTTTCTGGGAAAAGAGTCTGCAGAGGCAAAAGCGCCCGCAGCAGCTAGCGGCCCTGGAGAGCAGGAGGGTGGGACCGGAGAGGAGTGTACCCAGGAAACATCCCTCTGTGGTCCTTCTTCCAGGGAGTTTCACTCCACTCCCCTGGGCAGCCAGGCGTGGCATCGCTGGAAACAGCTTGTCTGGCAAGCTCCTCGGTGCCCTTTCTCACGCACAGGGTAGACAGGAGTGCACTTCTTGTCCACGCTGCAGCTTGAAGCCACCAGCGAGCCCCCAGCATGCTCGGGGCTGCACATAGATGCGCTTGCTGCTGTATGCGTCTCTGCGGAGCCTGGCCCCAAAAAGGTGTGACCTCTCTCAGGGGCTGCTCGTGTAAGCTGCTGGCTCAGCCTTGATCCCCATGTTTATGTGCATCCCTACAGACTTCACTGGGACTTGTTGGGGGAGCTACCTGTTCACAAATGTTACAACCTTTTTATCATAGCTTTAGGTAAGAAAATAGACATGCTGTAAAGTAGGAAGAAGATTAGGGCAAGGAGCTAAACTCTATTTTTGCTATACTGAGTACTGCTACCCCTAAATCACGTGCTTTATCATGCCATGGAATCTTATCCGAAGCAGTGGAAAGGAGCACATAACTAACCATGGAGTTGAGATTCATTGGCTGGAATTTTATTGTAAGAGATATGAGGAGCATGATAGACACACTGGTGCTATCATCTAGAGATGTGCTCCTTGATGCTTTTCATCATAAGATGCTGCTTCCTCTTGCTTATATAGTTTTACCATCCGTCCTGATTTGAGTGCTTCAGTGCTTGATGTGTTCACCCAGATCAAGATCCAGGAGACAAGTGAAAATATAAGCAGCCCATCTTTCACTTCAAACGAAAAGCTTCTCAAGTTTGCAAAGTTGCCAAGTTTGCAAGGGAAGCCTTGCAAATGCAATGAGAAAGCTAAACCACCTCAAGTGCAGGTGCTGGCTTTTACTGCTATTTGAAAAAAATCACGTCTCTATGAGGCTTTTTGTGTGTGGCCTGATTTGTAGTTTCTTAATGCTTGGGACTGGCAGTATTGTTTATAAGTTTGCCAAACTTTTAACAATGAAAGAGCTTTTTTCCAGCTACTCTCTGACTCAAGGCAAACTATCATGGAAGCAGTTAGTTTTGCGGTTCAATCATTTCAGTGGATGAAATTAAGGGAGAATGATACATTTGAACATCCTAAAAAAATACTGCAATTATTTCATTGGGAAGATCTAGCAACAGCGTGTGTTGATACAGAAACTCAGAATTTTGTAGGACAGGGAAGTGCCTTTAACCAAACTCCGATATTTCTGAACATGTCAGTTTACAGGTGCTTGTTTAGCCTTGGCCATATACAGTCCTTGCAGGCTCCATATGCATTTAACACACTCCAGCCTCTCCCCTCACCCGGTCGTGACCAGATCGTGGATGGAGAAAGAAATCCTAAGTGAGTAGGTTGGAGGAGGATTTCCCTGCAAGCTCTCTTTGTGGTGATTTATATTTCTATGTTTCTGTGTAGGGAAACTGCCAGTAATGGTCACTCTCTTGTGATCTTACTTGTTTCATTTTATGGGATGAGGCTGGAGAACGGAGAGGGGGAAACTACCAGAAGAAGTGCGGGAAGATGGAGGGAGGATGGGGGTTCAGACAAAGGAAAAGAGAAGAAAGGGGAAAGCAGAGCAGGAACGATGTGAGATTAAGAGGACAAGGGAAGCATCAGGGCCCAAAGTCGGAGAGAATATGAGGCTGAAAGGGGATGGAAGGATGGATGGATGGACGGAGGGAGACCAAAGGGCTTGTAGCTCCCCAAGGGACCTGGGGCAGTGTGCCACCAAGAGTGCCACCTCTCAGCATTCGTGCTCTGACTTGCAAGTAACAGTGGACGCACTAGCCTTGCACGTGCTCCCATACACCTCTGGTGAGCACTGCATAAAATATAACAGCCTGTTACTGCCATTATTTCAAGCAAGAAACAGTGTCACAGAGCTAATTGTGAGTGGAGGACTGACTTCTCCTACCCAGTGATACATTTATTTTAAAACAAGTAATGAAGTTTTCCTCCTCCTGAATTCCATCTGTCTGAGGGGTATGAAGGTTGAATAATTGAGCCTTCAAAAGTTACAGCATGCCAGAATTAAGTTTCTTCTCTTGTGTATATACATTAAAATGTGCTCGTGTGATCATATATCTGGCCCCAGTTGACTAAGACTGGACATCCAAAGCTGAATGATCCCTTATGAAAGGTTTGATCAAATGACCAAATGCTTTTTAAAAGGTTTTAATTGCATATGGCAATGATAGATAATAACCACGCATTGTGTGTGCATTATTTTCATCCTAAAGCCTCCCTCATAATGTGGGTGGATTTTCATTTCAACATTCATCGTTGAAAATTAGCCCTCACCAGGATAGGAAAGCTGACCTGTTATTTGCCTTCTCACTTCTCACATACGCTCAGTCTTCTGGTTGGAAGTGAAAGAAACCATCACCTTTTTATTTTCTTGGGGAGAACAGAGAACAACGTTGTGACGTGCAACAGCAACGTGCAACGGTTTTGGGTGCCCCAAAACTTTTCACTGTAGATGTGCCACAGACACCAGTTACTGTTACATTTTTCCCTGTCATGATGGCAGGAGCTCACCCTGACCTTCCTGGCCCTCCAAGACATGAGGTTGCTTGAAGACTCTGGAGAAGTTTCTGATGGCCCAACTTGTCTGCGTGAATGGGCACAGAGCAGCTGCAGCAGCCTTGTAACCAGGGCCCTGGTTTGGCTGCTTTTTCCCTCCTCCTTCTCAACTGCTTTTCAGTCAAGCTCCAAAATGACAATTTGAGGTGGGTAGAGTGAGTGTAACTCTTGGGAACACAGGTTTATTATTTTTCTGGCCTTACATGCTTCATAATTTTCAGTGAGGGCACAGCAAAGGCAGAAGTCTTGGTTGCACACTGAATATTCAACAGACTGTTCTGCATCTACTAATTCTTAAGGAGACACGAGCCATTGCTGCACCGAGGAAAATTAGGCTTGTTGGTTCATTCACATTTTAAAAATAATCTTACAAATCTTCATTCTCTCCATCTTACCTATAGCTCCTCTATCTCCATCTTCGCACAACATAAGCCCCAGGTTACCCGGGTTCCTGCAGTACATGCAGAACACATGGTGATCCGTTCAATTTTAATGAAGAGCATTTCCAAAATTAATTACCTAGAAACAAATATTTAAATGACTGTTCTGAATAACATAGGAAGAAGAATTATTGCGGAGGAATGAAGGCTGTTATGAATGTTGCTGTTGTGCTCTGGAGTGCAGCCTCCACGCCTTCCCCCACACCCCCACCCCAATGGAAATGCAATAGCAACGAATGCTACGCTCCTCTCAAGATTTAGATTTGTGCCTAATTTCCAGCAGGTGGATGATGCCGGTGATCTGATGTGGCCTGAATTAAGCATGTCTGTACCTTTTTTTTTTTTTTTTTTTTTCTGAATTGAGACTTCCAGTTG
This sequence comes from Pelecanus crispus, assembly GCF_030463565.1. Lineage (NCBI taxonomy): Eukaryota > Metazoa > Chordata > Aves > Pelecaniformes > Pelecanidae > Pelecanus > Pelecanus crispus. The sequence goes on from NC_134645.1 coordinate 86,270,380, forward strand.
TGTTACACTGAGGCTGGCAGTGACTTCAATCAGCTCTGGATGTGACTGCAGGACTTGGATCTCCCCAGCTCTCCGGCCCTGCTCTCCCTCGCAGGCTTTGCAGAACTGTTGCCTGAATCCGATTGTTCTTGCACTGGAAGAGCTCTTGTTCCTCTTCAGTAATTCTTCAGCATGCTGTTTAGGATTTGAAGCTATAAAAAGCTAAATAGTAAGTCAGTGTTAAACACAACATTTTAACTGTTTCCAATGTTTTCTTCTTTTAGTAAAAAGATACCCCCATAAAATAAAAACCAGTTCACTTTAAAATGCTTATGCAGGCAAAACAAGTTTATTATCTTTTACCGTGATGTTTTATACATCAGTTAGGGTGGGGATTGTATGTGTGAATCTTAAAAAAGAAAAAAGAAAGAAAGAAATGACAAGAAAAGAAAAATTGAAAGCTGTATGCTGGCAGGTGTAGGTGAGCTTAGATAACAAGGATTATATTCCAAAATCTAATATGAAGATGGGTTACGTCTACCCCTTGCCAAAACTAAAAAAAGGAAATCTGATCAGCATGGTAGGCAGCTGAGTTTGACCCAAAGATGTACTGAATAAAGTACCATTTGCATCTTTTTTCTTTTCTGCAGTCTCAAAGCAGTAATAAATAGTGCAATAGAAAAGAAGTGGCAGTGGAATGCCTCATTTTAAAACTTTTTTACATTAATCTCTTTTCAAAAGGAATAAAATAAGAAACTGAAGGTAAACAGTTCTGTTTAATATATAAAAAGCATATAAAATGAGCTTTAAGATTTATGTTTTTATGTATATGTGTTTATACTTCTTTGATGACAGTAAAATACATGAGAATGAAAAAGAGATCTTAATTTTTTTCCCTACGCATTTTATATGCATCTTTTTTTCTAAGGTATCTGGTGTCAGAAATCACTTGCAATATACATGATACAGGGGTTTACTGTGATACACAGTTTTACCAAATAACAGAGTAAATAGGAGACCGTATGTACAGTAAATGGAACCTAATATTATATTATGTAGTGAAGGAAAAAAGACAGTCCTTCTTCTAGCTGCAGTGTTTGCCTTCCACCGCAAAATGCCTGGTTACCTTTCTGCCTGCCACACAGACTGCAGTGAAGCAGTGGGGGTCTGGGCTGACCGTGCTGTGCCAGCTCCCCCTGCCCCAGCACCCAGCATGGCCACCGAGGACAGTGGTTCAGAAGGGTTTGGCCAACTTCTTGTGACAGGTGTTTTAAAAGGATTTGACTTCACCTATATACCTCACCCAGGGGCTGGTTTTTCAGAAGAGCTTAGCTACTGATGCTGGGCTGCTTGGAAATGCAGATGTTTCCTTTGGGTGCCTATGCAGGAACAGATAGGGGCAGGTCTACGGAGAGCTGCAGTCCATGAAGTTATCTCCGTCCCTGGACGACACTTCCAAAGCGGCAGTGCCAGCCAGGGCGGTAGACACACATGGATGGAACTGCGTGTCCTGCTGGCTGAGCCTCCTTTGGACACCACTCAGGAATGCCAGAGATTGCCAGAAAGAAGCAGAGCACTAAAAATACATGTGGGGTGGAAAATCCACCCTTAGTGAAGGCCATGGGATTTTGCTGCTAATTCAAAGGAAGGAGAGAATTCTTCCGACCAAAAGAGTCAACACTCATTACTGAAATCTTTGAATAAACCTTTGAATGAAGCCTAGTATGTCCATAGATACGAGCTAGTACATCCATCTAAGTACCATACTTCTGTTCATATGTGAAATGATGAAAAACGTGTGTTCTTAAGGACACTCGTAGGCTGTACAATGCTGTGCTGAAGCTTTTATTACATTGATTCAACTACTTTCTGCAGGTTATGTAAAGTAATCTTTCTGTATCTCGCGGAATTTGCATCCTGGGAGTGATTGATACTCTAAGTGTGATGAAGCTGACTTCCATTCCCTACCGCACAGGTGTGTGATGAATCTCGGTTTGAGGTGTGCTATTATTTACTGCCAAGGTTATTTCATAAATTCAGTTTCACGCTTCTAATTCAGACCTGCATGCTTTCTGTGAGGAGGGCTCTTATTAAGTCATCATTTCTTGAGCAAACTAAACCAAGCTAAAAGGCACCAGTAATAGATTGGTTTTATTCCACTCCATAAATGTGTGAAGTATTGTTTTATTATACATTAAAAGTGTGATTATGTGTGATGGCGTCTTTGGATCATGTCAATGGATGAGTGCCACTTTTCATTGCTAGCTTTAATCTGGGTGTAGATCACTTTTAGTTTTCCAGGAGATTTGTTAATGGAATTGTGAAAACTAAAACACAAACCAGAAAGGGGGAAAAAATCTCTAAAACTGCCCAAAAGGTTAGTACTAATTTTCAGACTATCTGAGTATTGGCATATGTGTATCACTTGCCATTAAAAAGCCAACCCTCCCGTGCAGCAATTATTTTCCATTCTAGGGACAGGGAAACGATGAAGCTTCTGGGAGAGCATGCACTATTACTGCTGGCTATTCAACAGCAACCACGGGACCCCATGCCTTTGCTTTACAGCAGAAAAAGTATTTGCAGTTGGTCAGGTAGTTGCAGAGTTCAGCCTGTCTAACCCCTGCCAAGCATGAAAACAGGGCAGAACTTTCAGAAGCAGGAAGGATGTCTGGTCTTTTTTCAGCCTAGAAGCAGGTTAGAAAGGATGAGAACACGCTTGTTGGGTAGACTCAGTCATGAAACAGCTCTTTTTGCACATTACCCTTCAAGCTCAGCTTGGAATAGCCTGCCTACTTATTTGTTCTTGATTGATTTGGAGTCTTTCAGGCATTTGAAGAACAGAATCATCCCCATCTTTTTGTTCTCTGAGGTATAAATTATACAGTATAGTAATTTTTTCTTTTAAACCTTTATTTAGAGCACTCAGAATGGTTTGTGCCCTGAATCTGTGCTCTGCAACAATTTTGTTCCTGTGTTCTTGTTCCTTGTGCGGCTGTCTCCATCTACATGGGAGACAGCTGGGCAGCTGCATGGCTCCAGCTGTGCCATGTGAGCCAAGCAGGCACTGTATCAGCTGGATGCTCAACACAGGAATGGACATGAAGTTCATAGGTTCTTTTGTCCTTCTGCTAAGTCTGGCCTCATCCAACATATTTTATCCCTTGCTAAGCTGTATTACATGCACTGACTCCTAGGTATATCCTCCACACCATTTATTTGGACACTTAAGGCCCTTCCTTAAGTCATTGTCCCACAATTTTCCATGAAAAAAATTATTCTACTACTTTAAAAGACAAGACCAAATAAAATTTCAGTTGATCTCCTCTCTCTTCCTCTTTTCTTACACACTGCTTCAGCTATACCTCCCTTTGAATGTCTCACCTGTATTCCATACCACAATCACACTGGTTTCTTTCTGTACAAATACAGGAAATGTGTATTTCCAACAGCTGTGTCTCACTGGGAATCTCTTCTCCAGAGTCACTGTGTGAATAACCTTTGTTATGAGTTTGTTTCTTTCAGCCTTAGTTCTGTCCCGGCCCTCTTCAATTTGGCTTTTGTCTTGTCTTTTTCAATGAACTAGGTTAGCCATTTGTTCTCTCCACTACTTCCCCTTCTCATAAAGCTAACGGCCAGATGAGACACTCTATGCTCTTCTTGATATTCTTCTTGATGTGAACCTCTATGGCCCAATTCTATTGTTATGCTTGGCTGCTTTGGAAAATGCTACCCGTGGAGCTTGGAGCCTGGTCTGCATTGTCCCACATGGAGAACATGAGTACTGTACACAATGGTCCTTTGTGTCTGAAGGAGAACCTGTAACACGACGTGGATGAGACAGGCCAAGCAAGGAATTTGTGGGGAGCAAAAAATATCATGACTGCATAGGTGGGATAACACCTCTACTTCTCCTCCTCTTCTGTGGTCTCCTTCTTCTTTAAAGCCTCAGGTACACATTTGTTTTTGCTCTTTCCATGAAATGCTGCTGTGTTTCGTAGTCTCCCTTCCGTACCACCTGCTTCTGTAGAGAGGTAATCCAGAAAGTGAAATGGCCAGGGATACAAAGGCACACCTTACCTAGAGCTGGTAATGGGCTATCTGAAATGTGCTGGGGGCTGGCCCTAAGTGCTTCGCAACCAACACAAGTTGGTGGTTTGGTTTTTTTTTTTTTTTTTTGGTTGGTTTTGGTTTTTTTTTTGTTATACTTGGTTTGGAGGAGTGGTAGTGGTAGAGCAGGCAAAGTAAGGACTTGGTTGGTGATGGGTGTGTAATCCACTGGCCCCTGCTGCACAGAATTGGTGATAAGGCACGAGAAGCAAGGAAGCCATTGGAAAGGGAAAGGTCTGAGCAGGAACTAATTGGCTCACCTCTGCCACTGTTTCTTTTCCATTGAGGGAAACAAAATGAGACTTCTAAAATGACTTTGCCGTGGTCCTATAAGACCTGTAAAATTAACTTTCCAGCTGATATGTGAACCATATTTTCTTCCCTTGGCCTTTACTTTTGTAGGCTGTTATCTCATGGTATGCACATCTTACTTTAGTTTCTGCCTTCTCGAGAAGGAATCTACCAGTGTCCAAACACCCATTTTTCCTGATGGCAGGGACATTCAGTGCAGCTCTCCAAACTAATCTGTTTGCAGCATAGAAGCCTGAAGTGTGGAAGTGTTTGTGGTGTGAATCCAAACCAGCTTCTATTATAATAAAGTATCATGTTCTACACAAGTAAGAAGTAGTTTATTTTTCTCCTGGTTTGATGCAGATCTTGAACAGTTCTTCCACATCTGTCTTCAGAAAGGATAATTCATATGAGTAAGGAAATAAGAAGTGGGGTCAGACGCAGACATGCATTTTCTGTACAGAAAGTGGGAAACCACATACAAAAATCAGTGCAAAGACCACTCATTCTGAAGATGTGAACACAGCTAATTTACTGTGTATTTTATCCCTTTTAAAAAGAGAATATGTGTGGCACTTGCTTAGAATGGATGCTTGGCATTGCTGTCAGAGTGAATCCATATACTTCCTTTATATTAGATCACTGTTTTATTTCAAGAGTTACATGCATACAGGATGACAGCAAGCTGATTTTCCAAATTGCTCTGCTTTGTCACTGTTAGCTTCTGGCATTAGGCCATCCAGATACTCCGTTTTTGAGATGTGCTCTGCCAGTTCCAGAGTTGTCCGTCCAACTATATCACCTTTCCGAAGGTCAGTTATGCTCCTACAGTAAGTGGTACATTGATTTTTTTTCTTTTTTTCTTTTTCATAAATAATAATTCTGTAGCAGTATAAAGAAATAAAACCACACTCTCTCCCAACACAGTACTCTATTGAGAAACCACTGAAAACAACCTATAAAGGACAGGGGGTTATTATTGCTCTCCAGTTTCTTGACTCCTGTGAATACTCTCTACCGGAAGGATCCTATGAAATAAAAGGGATTTTTGAAAAAAGTACTTCTCAGAACCTTTTGCTTCTCAGTGTGAGCTGCCTGGCATACCAGGAGTCACCTACCAGGGTAAGTATTTTCCAAGCAACAGAGTGGAAGGATGGGAAGTGCTGAGGAGGCAGAAGTACCAGGGAGGGGAAAAATTGGCTTTCTGATTTGCCAATACTTTCTTGGCTGCCAATTTCCACATAGAGCTGCAGATGCTACACAGGAGTGAAAACTTTCAGGTAGTGTCACACAACTCTTGAGATTCACTGCCACTGAAAATATAATTAGAGATCTGGTTATCCAGCTAGAGGTCAGGAAGCTAGAGTTAATTGCTAACCTGTTTATCCTACTCAAGGGATAAAGCATATAAATACAGTTAGAAACTGCTTAAAGCCTAAGAGACCTCTGCTGAAAGCCTGCTGCAAGCTTAAGGTAACAGTTTGGGAAGTGGCTGAAGGAATGAAAAATGTGGGATAGCGTGCAGCCCCCAGTACGCCACCCGCACTGGTACAGCCAGCTCTGCACCAGCAGTCTGCAGAGGTCCTGCTTTGGCCACAGCCCTCCTCATCCCTCCCTCTGCTAGGGAGGCAAAACCCCTCTATTAAGCAAGGCTCTGCTGGAAGGGGTCAATATATCCTAAGTGACTTAAGAGGGGATGGTCCTTTTGAAAACCAGACTTAGGTACTCTTGAAAAAGGTGCCCCAGACTTTTGTTTAAGTGGCTGCAGTTTACAAGCCCAGTCCTCCAAAGGCTTACTTGTGTGAATAGTCCTCACCCTTCAGCATAGTGTGGCTGAAATCAATGCCACTTCACGTGCCCCTTTCATGCTTAAATGGCAGGAACCACGAGTCGTTTGTTTCCTATCCTTTCGCCACCTGATTTCCTACATTAAAATCCCCGCATCTATCTGCTCTGAGTAGGTAACGAAATCCCTTATGCCTGTACAATGCAGCCCACTTTCAACCAGAAGATTTTTTTTTGTTACTCCTTGTTCTTATTAAAATAACTCCTGTGCCTATAAAGACTTTGATTATCAAACCCACCTAATGCAGCCAAACCTGAACAGGACTTCCACAGGGGCTAGCGAAAGTCACTCCACCACTCCCCAAAGGCAATCTTCTTCCCAAGTCTCTCCTCTCTCCTCTGGAATATTTCTAGGCTACGGCACTTGAAAGAAGCCAGAAGAATTATTTTTATATCAGGGAAATGTCACTTTATTTTTACTCTCCTCATACTGGAAAAAAACATCCTTTTTTAATCAAACTTTTCAGAAACGTTTTCCTCCACCGCAGGTTGAGCGCAGTGTTTCTCTCCCCTCATTTTCACCACTGCACAGCCTGCAGCCTAGCTCAAGCCGCTCGCCCGGGCTCCCTCAGCAGCTACGAGGTATCCTCGGAGCGAAGCGCACTCACTCCTGGGAGAGGCGTTCGAGAGAGGTGACACCGGGGGCTCCCAGCACTCGGCCGTGCGGTGGATGACAGGTCAGCTGGTGAGATGAATCTCACCCGAACCACGAGGATTAGGAGCGAATGCAAAGCGGAAAGGTTTTGATGGCTTAATTGGTGGCCCTCAGCTGGGGCAGTGCTTCCGCCCCTGCATTCAGGGTAACACTTAGGTATGTGCCAAACTTTTAAGTATGTGCCCATTGACTCCAAAGAAAATTAAGAATGTGCTTTGGCCTTGTCCTTTTACTGGCACACTCGCCCTAATACACTATCAGGGAGCGTATTATTGCCTGTCACTTAATACAAACATGATGGAGTAGTTGATTCATATTATTTAATAAGAAGATGACTGACTGTTCTGCATTGTCTGTTTGCATCTTAGGAGCAGTAAAATGAATCCATTAACTTATTAACTTTTATTTTGAAATCTTTCATGGAACTGTCATGTTATTTTGATTTGAGTAAGCGATTCATCTTTTTTAACAACTATTTTTTTGGTCCAGGGAGACTCATGTACTTCTGTTAATAGGTCAGAATTATGAGACATATCACTCATGTTCAGAATCTTCTTGTAGTGTATAGCTTATTAATAATAGATTTGAATATCAAAAATAATGATATGCTGTTTCAGCATTTAATTTTGGGGAAACATTCAGAAGATTTCCCCCTTGTACTGGCACAGTCAGTGATGAAGACAGAGGGAGATGAACTGTACTGTAGGTGGGAGCAGAGACATTGCAGCAGCTAATGTGAGGTTGAGCTTTAAATTTTTATGACAATTCATAAACTATTTTTCTAGCCGAGACCCTGGCTAATCACAGCCTCTCCCTGACAATTTCCTTGTTCTGATTCTCATGGATTTAATAGTGTTCGTGGGGGGTGAGCTGGGTGAGATAGCTCGCTCTTGTAAGCTGCTTACGCCTGTGTACATTTTTCTTCGGGAATGTCATGTCTTCAGCAAGCTGTTTGCAGGCGAGTGATTTCTCTCCTCTTAATTCTTGTCTGTCTAATGGTTTTACTAGTGGAGGGTGGACATGTGGATTCAAAGTGATGGCTCAGAAGCCTTTACTCTTGGTGAAATTGTACTGGGGTGTTATTTTTTACATCTGGTATCTCTCCAAGCCTCTTCCCTCATCTCCTTTCCACCCCTGGCCCCACCAGCCTGGGGCTCTCTCCAACGCTTGCCATATCTTCCTTTTCAGATTTACTCTGTGGGTGCTGCCAAAACTCTTCTCATCTCCCGTCTTGACTAACGCTGTCTTTTCCTGTGTACATCCACGTAGCAACTGTCGACACTGGGCATCTCCTCACCTTGCCCTCAATCTAACATTCCCACCACGCAGGGAGAAAGATGAGACACAACCAATATGGTTTACCTAGTCTAAAACTTTAATTTCCTCAGCTGTAAGCTTGCCAGCAATAGCTCTTAGACTGCAGATGAGGACTCCTTTTCTAACCCCTTTCACTGGTGGGGGCTATTGGCAGCCTCCCTAAGTCACTGCTCTTCCCTTTGGAGGGAAGAAGGGACCTTGCTCCTCACTGCTTGAGCAGGGTTGGGTGACTCAAGGGCTTGTCTCTTCCAGTGTTAAACAGTTCGCTTGGTCATTTTTGGCGCAATTTTTCCTTAAGCGCACTTCCAGCTCTCCTTTTTCCTGGAACCAGTGCCCTGTGAGAGAGTTTGATGTTGTACCCCTGGGGTTTGACATTGCACCCCTGGGGTTTGATGTTGCTTTCTATCTTATGTGCCAGGAAGATGAAGAAGATGGTGGAGCAGAATCTCATTTTATAACCAAAATAGCTTTTTCCCTTTCTGTGGCAATGGTGACCTCTGCCTTTGGCAAAGTGTCCCAGTACCCCTGTTAGGATCATCTTTCTAGCTGGTCGTTCATGTCACGTCTCTCCCTTTCTCCTCACACCTTGAATCTCTCTGCCGAATCCCCACTCTCCACCTTATTGACTATAACTTTCCTCTCCTCCTCAGTAAAGATATAGAGCATCTCCAATCTCTTCCTGGCTCCTGTTGCACCTTACTGTAGCTACTCCTGCTTTGCCAGCCTCAGCAGTCTGACGGTCCCGTCTCTGTGCATGGGCTGTCCTTTCTAAACCAGCTAGTTCACGCATTACCACCTCACCCCTACAATTCCCTCTCAACGCCATTTCAGCTGAAAAGCCTGCAAAAATTGCCACCCACTCACAGCTAGGTACAAGGCCAATAAATACTTTAAAAACCTCTTTTATTTGGATGTGACTTTTAAAGATCATAGAATCATAGAATCATAGAATGCTTTGGGTTGGGAGGGACCTTGAGAGATGTTTGGATATATCCCTGACTGACTTAGTACCTTCCAGGGACATCTCTCCAGCCCCAGTTCCTGCTACTCCTCCCTGCATTCTTCTCTCCCATCATTCAGGTTTGTTTATTGCACCGGTTTGTTTATTGCACCAGTTAGCTGCAACCTGCGTGAAACTGGTGCTTTTCCTCTCCACATCGGTGACCTCCAATTACTTTATTCCAGTGGGTATGGACAGTCTCTGGTTATTCACGCTGTGGTGTGGGAAGGGAGCGTGCTCCCACTGCCATCCTTCCAGTCACCCACTTGCCCAAGGCTAGGAACCACTTTCTCTTCCTCCGGCTCTGTTATAGGGGCATTGAACTGTGGGATGTGGACTGGGAGAAGTCGCTCTTAAAATGCCACAGAGTGCATTGCCAGAGCACATCTGCCATCCCTCTCACCTTTTGCAGTGCCAGGGTGAGCAGCCTCTTGCAGGGAGAGCACATTCACCCTGAGGTGCTGGCACGGGTGGCCATTGGACTTGTGCAGCCAAATAATTGTGTCCCCAGTGAACGTCAGCAGTCCCGGGACTCCAGCGTGCCCACTTTGGCAGGAGTCATCTGCAATTTAAAACACCTCTTACTTGGAGCAAAGGATTTTGGCATGGACAGGAGTTTAGTTAGGAGCAAAACGCTTTAGTGCAGGGACTTTTCTTTTAGTGAATTTATGCTCTGCTCCCACTGTGGAGCTTCAGGTTTGATTGCTGTGTTGACTACACAGTATAAAACACACAAGAACAAAAACCTGATGTTATGTATAAAGCCCATATAATAAATGCTGCTGGCTCTGAGGTAGCAACGTGAATTTAAAGGCAGAGCAGAGCGTGTCCTTACAGCTTTTTCCCCACCCGCTGCCCCTCTTCTCCCACTGAAATTCTGATCTGTGCCGGCACTGTGCCCAAATATTCTCAATGCTTTCCCTCCCCATGTTTTACATATATTACATACATGTCTTACAGTAGTGAGCAGCTTTAAAATTTTCATGTAGCTTACCTCACCCTCTCAACCAGGAATTTCATAAATAAATCACTGTCTTTCAAACCTTTTTTGCAGGTTGCATCTGTCTAAAGTGTGTGCGCTTCAATAAGTGTGCCTGACAGAGAAATTAAAAAGAAAAATCATCTCCCAAACAGAAACTATAAGAGGCATGTTGAGCTAAACACTCGCTGCACATTATTACAAGGGGAATATGACTTGAGAAAGAGTGTTTAGAAAGTAAAGGTGACATTTTGTTTCCCTGAGCTCAGTGGGCCAGAACTCCACCTGGGGTAAATTGACGTAGGTTTGCTGAAATCAATAGCTGATTTGCACTTGCTGGGACCGGTTTTGCTGAATTTTAGCCATCGGTTATTGAAGGGCTTATTTTTTTCCTAAGGAACTAAATATTTCTTCATAGGATGTCTTGCTGACGGGATTTATTCAGTTTTCTGTGAGTAATTCAAAGAGATTGTCCATTGAGACTGTTTTTCAGTAGAAATGTGGATTTTTAACTAAACAGATTTTTGGAAGCAGAACATATATGCTTTTCCTGGAAAAATTTGTCACATAAACAGATGCTTATAAAAAAAAGGGTTTTTTTGTTAAAGTTGAAAAATTTCAGCTGAAAGTGACCCCACATTTGATCTGGAAATTCTGTGCCAATGCCTGATGGGAAGTGTAGTTTGGGGATGGAAAGCCTCTATTTCCTTCTGTATGCCTGCTTTGCAGCTGCACTGTGACCAGGACATGAGCCTGTGGAGCTCCTTGAGAGATCATGGTCTGCAAGGCCAGCCCTTGGGGGAGCATGAGTGTGTGAGGCACTGCCATGCCTGTGAGGCTTTGCAGCGATATGCTTTCCTTGAAGGTTTTAGTCATTTTCCCTTTAGCTGAAGAGTCACTGACTTGAGAAATCCCAGAAAAAAAAAATCCCACCACACCCCACCCCACCCCATCATCTTTTTCATCAACAGTTTTGAGGTGTCAGGAGTGATGGGAGGAAGAAGGAAGCAATCTTTTCCCCATCTCTCAGCCATTCTCAGAGGGACCCTCCTCGCTATTCTGTTGAGTGTTCTCCTGAGAGCATTTGGGCAACGATTAAAGGTCCTGGTGGAAAGCCTGCTTCTTCACAGCCTCTAAATACCTCTCTGTTGGGGAGCTGGAGACACGCCACGTCCAGTGGGAATACTTGAGGAGCTTGTGGGAGGGAGTTGTGGCTGTGGGAAGCGTGGGGCGGCAGTGGTGGTGGTCCTAGGGCTCCGGCGGGGGCTCTGTGGCCGCACATCTCTTAGCCAGCCAGAGCTGCTCCCTCCCCGCTGCGACACCTGCCTGCCTTGCCAGCAGCCTCTGCACCTGGGAGAGGAGGGAGCAGAGCCTGAGCCCAGCGATGTTCAGCCCGTGCCTCTTCTGGAGGAGCTCTGTGCCTTTGCGTAAGGGGTAATGGGCAAGTTTTCTTCTCACTCCAAAGTTGCTACTTCTGGTTCATACAGCTGAGCAGCACACATGAGCCAAAGGGCAGGTTTCTTGCGTCTGTTGGTGAATAACAAGCCTTTATGCTATTCCTGTTTTCATTCAAAAGCATTGTGGATAATCTGAGTGATGCTTATTTGCAGTAAGACCAATTTACACCAGGACCTTAAAACGGCAAACTCTAAATCTGCCCTCCCTGTTTATTGCCAGAAGGGGTTAAAGTCACCCTCGTGGAAAGGAAAGGAGAGTTTATTTATTCCAAAGGCAGTTTTACTTAAATCCTGCAGGAAGGTTCATTTTTTCTATATACACTTCTATGTTTGGATTGTGCTCAGAAATAGCAGCATAAATACTAAATGCATGCCTAAAATGTACGTACAGCCTTCTCTTTGTTTTTCTAGTAGACATGACACGGGATGGCCCTGCCCGCTTCCTGCTGGACTCAGCATCCCTCTCTGCCTCTCACTTTGCTTCAGCTGTGTGTGAAAAACTATTCACTGCAATGGCCTCGGGATCACCAGAAAAACAGCGTCATTTAAAGAGGGCATGTTCATACTTAGATGGAGCTTTATTGCATTTTAATCTCTATATCCTTAAACCTATAAATATACTCTAATGTTAAAATCAATTTTGAACTTTTTAACTTGATTTTAAGGCCCTTTTTTTTCCCTTTCCTTAACTGAATTGGGAAAAAAATACCCAAACAAAAGTCTGCATAGTGATTGTGCACTGTAAGTTGCTGTGCTCTTTTGCATAAAAGATTTTCCATGTTACAGCAGGGGGCCTTCCCCTGGTATGTCAGTAAGAAGAAGAAAATTCATTTCTTACATCCGTCTGTCATTTGCCCTTTTATGATTGAACAGTATACCGTCAGACAACCACAAAAATGACAAAAGCTTTTGCAGCTGAATACATCTGATAATTGCAGTGTTTGGCTAAATTTAGGACTACAGCAGTTGATACTGCAGTGTCCAATAGAGAAAAAAAAAAGAAGAAATGGTGTGTAATCCTATTTTACAGTCTGAGAGACTTTAGTGATTACCTTACATGATCTATCACCTTAAATAGTGTTTCTATTTTGTTAATCTTCTAGATTTTAAGGATTTTTTTTTTTTATTTTAAGGATTTTTTAAAAATACAAGCCAAGCCTCTAAACACTTCAAAGAAACAGGTACACATGGGGTTGCCTTTTCAGTTTATGAATTTTGAGGTTAAAGCGAATCACCTTTGCAGAGCACCTGCAAAGCGTGTAGAATCCCTAGGGTTCGTGCAAGTTTTGGGGCATGAGGGCTAAGAGATCTTCCTGAGAAGCAAATTTGCTGTACTGGTACTGTAGGAAGTTAAGCGAAAGTCAGGGAGGTTTTGAAAATGTACCTCCCCCCCCAGCATTTTTTCTTTATACAAGGCAGGCAATGATTATGTGCTGCCTTTGGAAGCGTCCTGTGCAAGTGGGTTCCAGGCGTTTGTGTTAACCAAGAACATTGTATTTATTCAAACAAACCTGACTCAGCAATCGATGAGTTTCAAAATCTAGGTAGGAGCCCATACGGTCTACATGACATTTAAAGGTCCCTTCCAACCCAAACAGTTCTATGATTCTGATTCTATGTTCTGTTCCAAAGCTTATTGGTATCAATGAGAAGATTTGACCAAGACTCATTTTTAAAGGGTACCAGTTAAAAGCAAGTTCTGATTTTGACTTTGGCCAAATTGTGTTGAAATTTGCATTCTTAAGAATATACGAATAGAATAAGAAATAGAATTGTATGCTCAACGAAACATGCTCAAGATTTTGATGTATTGGTAAAATTGGTAAAATTATTTCAACCGATCAAGACAATTTAAAGCAATCTAAACATTCGTTGTTAATCTATAGCAATCATTACATGACTTGATTAAACGTAATCTGGCAAAATATATACCACTTGGGGGACCCTGCTCTGCACCTTGCCCAGGCAAAAGCTCCAGTGAGAGGTTTTCATCAGCTGTGGAATGCTAAAGCTTTGAAAACTTCACCAGTCTATAGTCTAACATGAATCGATATAACTAATAATATTAGACTGATATTACAAACAAATAATTTTCTTCCAGAGCAGAAAAATCTTTCCATCAGATCATGAGAGGATACTCAAGTGAGAAATGATTTTATATGAAGTTCTTTCCAATGGTTATCATTCGTACACGTAGCTGTTTAGGGCTTTCTGACAGTAGTTTGAAGTTCTTGTTATTGATTTGATGCATTTTAATGTATTTTCATGACCTTTCAAAACACATTGTTAAAAATTCTATATTTACTTTGTTGCTGGGTAAAGACATAGATAAAATTAGTATTTAACCCACGAACCTCCAGTATGAATCCTCCCTTCCTCATCCACACTGTATACATAGCAGTCAGGAGCACTGTCCCCTTCCTTTCCTACTGAACTGGAGAGAAACACCATGATCAGAGAGGGGTACAGTAAATAAAGAAAGGGGTGACAGAGGTGGCAGGCACTGGTCACATTGGGAAGAAGGTGCTTAAAATATATTTTTCAAGTTTCATATGCATCTTAGTTTCATGGTTATTAATTTATTAGGAAACTTGGGTCTGGAGGACAATGAAAAGATGTGTGTATTTGTGTAGGATGGGGGAGAAGAAAATGAATCCAGAGCCTGGTGGGCGAGCAATGGGGTTTGTCCAGGCCAAATTCAGTGGCACGAAGGGACGAGGGATGGCTTCAGGGCATTAGTGCCAGTGGGACCTGGTGGGACGTAGAGGTTTTCACCCCTCACCCCCGACCTAGCACTTTCAGCTTTTAGTTCCCTATGAAAAGAAATGAAAGTGGACCAAAATGTTAACTGAAGAAAATAGAGATCTTCAGTGCATTTGTCAGGCTAAAGCTATTAACAAGACTGTAACTATGATGAAAATTCAAGTCTTTGACTTTAATAATGGCTGATGATAATATTATTAATACAGACATTTCACACTTCATTTTTATTTCAGATTGTATTTTTAAATATTTAAAATGGGCTTTAAAATATGGCTATTATTAGGACTTATCTGATGTTATGCTAGATTGCCATGTCCTTTGGATATAGTACATACATACAGGAGCTGTGGCATACACTCCATCAAATATCCTCCCTGGAATTCAGTATGCAAATTATGGGACACTAAGATTTGAAGTATGATGTTTTCAATGTAGAGTATGTAAAAATTATTGTTTGGGCTGATACACAGCTTTAACGAAGGATGGATGTTATTTACTATTCCGGTGTTACGTTTTTGCTGCCTCGGTACTGGAAGGCTGGGGTGCCTCTGGTTTCTAATGGGTCTTAGTCCTCCTCTGTGCACTGAGAGCTCTTCTACCCAGTGTGCTATCGAGTAAAGTGCTGTGGCACAGGATGAGTCCCCATGACCAAATGCACAAGGGCTTTGCTGAACTGAATTTTTAACCTTGCCAGAGGTGACATACATTACGGAGTGGATTGATTCCCTCCCTTGGTTGTGGTTGCATGAAAGCATTTGTATAAAGGAGCTATAGGCAAGGACTGAGCATGCAGTCCCAGCAGCTGCGATGAGCCTGTGGTGCTGCAGCAGCTGGAGGACTGGGCTATGGAGCAGGGGGAAGAGTTGCAACGGGGCCCAGGATCCCAGCTCATCCTCGCAGCAGTCACACTATGGTTTTGCATTTCTTGTGTTCATGGGCTTGGGAAGCTGTTGGGAGCCTCACAGCCAGTTTGAATTTGTGGGAGGAGAAGACCCATGTACTATGAGCTGGCTGAAATGGGTCTTGATGTAGCTTGTCGGCATCAAAGGGGTGACCAGCTGCTGTGGCTTTGACAAGCTAAACTCAAATTCAGCATCTCTGCACAAGAGTCGCTTCTGCTTGTCTTGCAGCCAGCCTGAGTGGGGCAGATGGAGGGCACGTGTCTTGCTGGAGGTCAGACAGCAAGTCAATAGCTTTACCAAGCTGAGATACCAGGACCTTTTATTTTCTCAAAACCATATGCTCCTCTCTTTTATATCTTCTGGGGCTGGCAGATGGGTAGAAGCCACCTCCTTTCAGAGCAAAGGTGACTGGTGAGATGGTAAATGCCACTACACCTTCCCAGAGGGTGCTGTGCTGTCTGTGCCACTTACACGATAGAGAGGGGTCTGGCGAAGATGAGACTCATTGGGAACATCCATTTAGCTTCTCTTCTCTTGCTGGCACTGCTTAGCCTAACGCAATGCAAACTCCTGCTTTTTACACGGTGACGTTCCCTGGAGGGCTGGTTTAAGTCCATGGGTCAGTAAAACTAGTGGACACCAGACACTCTTCTGGAGATCCTGGGGGTTATCTAGGAGGTAATCAGAAGATTTTATACTGTCAGATCAACAGATCTCCCAAATGTCTGGATGGACACAGTCTCTGTCCTTCTCTGACTGACACTTAGTCCCCTTGTTGCAGCCATGGGATGAGGCAGCACTGGCAGATAGTTACCCAGAAGTTCTGCCTGACTGGGGAGAGTTTTCCATTTGAACCAAAACTCTGTGCCTCGATGGACCCAGATCCCCCACATCTTCATCTCCTTCAGGATCCTGCTGGCTGCCCTGCTTCTGTTCCCTTCCCTGAATACCAGCTCTGCTGTTACTTCCTCTGTGCCCTCTGCAGCCTCTTTGGTGCTGCTACCACCCCTGGGCTTGCAAAGCCACTGCAGCCCCGTGGGCTGACGGAGCTGCTGCAGTGACTGTCCCCAGCACAGTGTTTGGAGACACCAGAGGTGACTGAAGCAGGGCCTGGAGGGGGCCCTGGGTTTGCTCAGAAACCCTCTGCTAATGCACGTGCTCCTGGTATGCCCTGGCTCAGGCATCAGGCACAAATCATTTGCAGAGTGACCAGCAAGGGAGACTTTGTGTTGTGGCACAACGGGGTGTCCCACCCCTGAAGAAGCAGGAACCCTCTTGCCTCCTGAAAACTAACAGCAACTTTCCCTGAGAGGTTCATTTTATACAGGAGGCATGTCAACTTGCTGTCCTGATTATACAGCTGCTAGCCTAGTTCTGGGAAACGAGTGCATGAAAATGAGTGCAGAAAATGAGCCTTCTAATAAGGCTCAAAGACTTTGAACTTCCCCTATTGTCACCGTAGGTCTTCCCCTACTTGCTTAGCAGAGGGAGAACTATTCAGCTACAATCAAATAATGCAAATGACCTGAAGGAAATTCATCCTAGAGACACTTGCTGGATACACTGCTAATATGGTTTCCTCTCTTTCACTATTCAACCAGAATCTAGGATGACCTTTCCAATGAAACATAAAACCTACAATGTGCACCCTTACTAATGTATTCTAATGCAATTAGTTCATACAAAAGGCTTGTTAAATTTGCAGTGTCTGCTTTCACCTTTACAATAATTGCTAGTGATCCCAAACCATAAGTGTGTGTCATTCTGCAGGGCTCCTGAACTGTAAATAAAATGGAAAGTTTATTTGATAACTCTCCTGCCTGTCTCCTCAACAGTCCTGCTTTTCTCGCAGAGGTGTTTGCATGAAGCCCACCAGAGGCTTAAATCTGGCTTAAGAGAGAGGGTCAAAGAAAAGATATAACCTGTAGTGAGGTATTAGGGCAGGAGTGATACTGCCAGTCTACATCATTGTGCTTTTTTGGGGGTCAAGAGAGGAAATGCTAAGGTTAATGAGAAATATGGAGGCTTACAACATTGCTGGGTAGAAGCTCCATTTTGCTGAGAAAATAAAGGAGGGCACTCCTCCCTTGGTCATGTTGATCGCCCTGCAATCCATTCTAGTTTTGTCACACAGAGAAACCCGTGAATAATTACCTCTTTATATCTCTTGAATCGTGCAGGAAAGTTGCCATCCCAAATAAGTGTCTGCTGTGCCATTAAGCTGCCATGTGACTGAGCTCTAAGGGCTTCTGGAGGAATACGACACTTGGGTGGGTGGGATGGTGCCATAAGCGAGCCTGGTCCATTAACCAAAGTGAACTTAGCAAGCTCACTGGGATAAAGCCATCATCCCTGGCTGAGGAAGCCTGTCCAGCTTCTCCCTGGTGGCAGAAAAACCACCTGGAGTGGGATGACAGTACTGCAAGATATCCTGAGCCTCTGAGTGTTTCAGAAGGGTTTGAGACAATAATTTTGGCCCATAAAATGAATGAAAGCCACGGTAGTTCAGTGATTCTGCTCCACAGTGTCTCTTGTTGGTGAGTGTTCCCCAAAGTATCAGAGACAGAAACAGGTATGATCTTGCACTTTTGCTCTGAATTGTTACTATTATATGAATTGCTGCTATTATTTTGGTAAACCTTACTTACCCTGAAGTCTTTTTTCTCCTCAAAATAACTGTGCTACAAGCAGAGAGTCACTGCGATGCACTGAAAAAATGCTGCATTTCCATTCCCCAACTCCGGCATGTAAAGTTGCAGGAAATGAGCTTTTCTATGGGATTGAGATGAGGTCAGGGAGAAATAATCCTTTTTTCAATCTAGTAGCTTTATGTGCTCAGGTAGGGTGGAACCAGGGTCTCCCACCACCCTCCTGTGAGCCTGAACTAGAGCATCCAAAGGAGTGCCACAAAAATGATCCGAGGGCTGAAGCACCTCTCCTGTGAGGACAGGCTGAGAGAGTTGGGGTTGTTCAGCCTGGAGAAGAGAAGGCTGCGAGGAGACCTGATTGCAGCCTTTCAGTACTTAAAGGGGGCCTACAGGAAGGATGGGGACAATCGTTTTAGCAAGGCCTGTTGTGACAGGACAAGGAATAATGGATTTAAACTAAAGAAGAATAGATTTAGACTGGATATAAGGAAGAAATTTTTTACAATGAGGGTGGTGAGGCACTGGAACAGGTTGCCCAGAGAGGTGGCAGAGGCCCCATCCCTGGCAACATTGAAGGTCAGGTTGGACGGGGCTCTGAGCAACCTGATCTGGTTAAAGCTGTCCCTGCTCACTGCAGGGGGGGGTGGGCTAGATGACCTCTAAAGGTCCCTTCCAACCCATTCTATGATTCTATTCTATGATTCATCCACAAATGTGGCTGGGAAGTCCTTTGGCAGTTTTTGGAGCTAGGAAATCTGAGAGGAGGTACCTAACTCCAGGAGAGAACCCCCACAAAGGATGTAAGGCCACACAAAGATGGTTACTCTGTGGTTCATTCCCCTTCTCTAACTAGAAAACTTCTTAAGGAGGAATTTGGAGATTTTTCTACATTTGCCTAGGATTTCCAGCCACCTGGCAGCCTTACCAAACCTCTGCTAGGGCTGCAAGGAGGCTGTGGGCACATACATGTGTACATAGGCATCCTGTGCGGCACAGGCTCGGGGAGTCCAACACCAGACTGAGTGACAGCCCTGCAGAGTCTGAGCCCTGCCATGTGCACTGGAGACAGGCTTAGGCACTTCTTGCTCAGCGTTTTTTTTCTCCAGACACTGAAACTACCTCGTGCATGCCGCTGGCGGCAGGCGTGCTCTGCAGCCAAAGATCCACCCCACATGCGGCAGGATTGCCCAGGAATTTTGGCAATGCAGGGCTTGGTATAGCCACTGGTGTAGCCATGAAAGCATTCACCCATGGTGAATCACAGTCTCAAGTGAAGTCTGGGGCTGACCAAGGAGCTGAACTGAAATACTGCGAGACCCGGGTGAATGGTTTTGCTAGTGCTAGACTTGTCCTACTGCCACTGGAGGAGCTGAGGAGCAGTTTTGTTGAGACAAGAGCTGACTCGGTGCACCCATTGTGTAAATCTTGCCCCTTTCCTTTGCCTTCCAGTAGGTTTGGTTGAAGAAGCGGCAAATTACAGCTGATATCAAGGTATATGTGGGCTTTTTATCCCATTTATTTGTGTAGGTTTTCAGTTACAGAGAAATAAATGAACCCAGTAAGCACACAAAGAAGAGTTTATCCTTCTTTGTTATGAGCTTTTTACTATTCACATTCTCATGTGTCCTGTGTTTTTCAATGCAAAGTCTTCTCCTTACTGTCTAAACAAGGAAGTGCCGGTATTTATTTGTTTTTTAACATCAATATTTAATTGTGGGCAGTTCCTAATTATCTACTGCTAATTTAAAATGGGAAGATGAAGTCCTTGGTTTGACAAACTGCCTGCTGAAGCCAAGGGGAAATGCTGCTGTGCAAGAACTGTGACCTGCACATCATAAGCAATAGGTTTCCCTTGCATTTTCCTTAAGTGTAATATCTGCAATGGCTGACTTGAAAATCCCTCCTCAAATATATTGTAAAACAGCAGTAATACCAAAGAATTTGACTCAGCTTTCTTTGGTTGTTCTGATAAGAAGGGAGGGAGGAGCAGGTGTTTGGCAGGTGTAAATGGGTGAAATCAGTGCAGCTACACAGCTGGGGATCTGGTCCTTTGGTGTCTGATGAGGAAGAAACTAATTCTTTACTTTTTATCCCTGAGGCAGGTTGTTGTGGTTTAGCCCCAGCCAGCAACTAAGCACCACGCAGCCATTTGCTCACTCCCCCTACCCCGATGGGATGGGGGAGAGAATCAGAGGAATAAGAGTGAGAAACACTCCTGGGTTGAGATTAGAACAGTTTAATAGTTGAAATAAAGTAAAATAGTAATGATAATAATAACAATATAATAATAATAATATACAAAGCAAGTGATGCACAATGCAATTGCTCACCACCCACCGACCGATACCCAGACAGTTCCCGAGCAGCGATTGCTGCTCCCCGGCCAACTCCACCAGTTTATATACTGAGCATGACGTCGTATGGTATGGAATACCCTTTGGTCAGTTTGGATCAACTGTACTGGCTGTGCCCCCTCCCAGTTTCTTGTGCACCTGGCAGAGCATGGGAAGCTGAAAAGTCCTTGACTAGCATGAGCAGTACTTAGCAACAACTAAAACGTCAGTGTGTTATCAACATTCTTCTCCTACTAAATCCAAAACACAGTGCTATTCCAGCTACTAGGAAGAAAATTAACTCTATACCAGCCGAAACCAGGACACAGGTCAAGCGCTGCCTGTTGCTACAACCTACATTGCTATGATGAGTTGTGCTGTTAGTTCAGGCTCTACTTTTCCTGAACCGTGTGTGTCCATGCCAGCGGTGGAAACTGCAGGCATGCTGTGCCAGGCTGTGTGCCTGAGTTTCCCCGCTTGGCACTTTGATCAGCTTGTCCTAAACTAGAGCTGAGGCGTTAGCCAAAATGCAAGCAACCCGGGAATCTGAGCTTGAATACAAGTCAGAGCTCGCAGGACCATGTTGGTCGTGAAAGCATCTTTATTCTTAATCTGCAGGAAAGACTTCCTTGTGTTGTTTTCTGTGCAGAACTGATGGGATCGGGATTACTGTCTATCAGGCGACAAGGGAACCCACCAGCTTGCAGAAGGTATGTGATTAGAGAGGACCCTAGGGTAAGGCGATTCCCAACGGGGCTTATAAGGGAGTGTGTACTGCTGAAGCAGCACACATTACTGGCTTCTACTGCCGGGAAGCCGGGGCTGGCATCACTGCAGACGCTCCCTACCAGTGGATGTTGCTGCAGGCACATCAGAATTTCTTAATGTAGTGAAGAAGAAAGGGGGAAGAGGACAGCAGGGAAGAGAAATCAGGGGAAAAAATGTATAAAAAATTCACTACATAAATTAGCTGCGCTTCTTGCAGCAAAACTAACAGTTTCTTTTGAATGTGAATTCTGTTGCTTCTCTTAACTAAATGCCTAAAGGAATTGTATCACATAATATACAAGGGTAATTATTAAAAATGCATAAATAGTCTTGTAGGTACAAAAAGTTGCAACTTGTCTCCAGCAAAACATTAAAAGGTTTGCATATGTCAATGAATTACGGGCTGTTTGCTTTTAATCGCTGCTATTTTGGGAGTTCCTGTAAGGATGTTTTTAGAAGAAACACATTTGGTAATTGGAGGAGGCTGCCCCATTGTAATGGGCAGTTGAAACCCAAAGGAGGCCTAGTGAGGATTATTCAGGGTGTCTAACGGTTTTGGCTCTGGCTTTGGGTGTTAAGTATCGGCTAACATGTTTATGCCTGGCCTTCAGATGTCCAAACACAAAGGCTCTTTTCTTCTGCTCCTGGCAAGAATCCAGGCCAATCTTAGAATATTTGCCCATCCTCCTCTTCTGTATCCGACCCATCATTGAGGACAGTGTTTCTCTTGGAGTTTCATCTGAAAAACACTACAGCAAAGGAATGCTCGCTGACCCAGAAGCCCAGTGACAAGAAGAGGGAATTATATGTGTATGAATGTCTGCCTTTGGGAAAAAAAGCGCACGGAAAGAGAACTACAACAAATCCAAAGTTTCTTTCCAAATTGAGCCACCTGGATTTTTTCTTTTTAAAAGTCAGATCTGCGGGGACATGCTTGGATAATTTTTTGTTTTAAGGCAAAATATTATGTTAAGACAGCCTGCTTACTATTACAGCTCTGAGATTTAAGAAATAGAAAATGTAAGTTTGTGTTCAAGAGCACAGGCATCAGTTCAGATTGATACTTGGAGATTATCCTGAGCTAGAATAATGTATTTATGACTAGGGTCAAAGGGATTACCCACATGAATAACGCCTAGCAGGATCAGGCTCTGCTGCTTACAGCCAGCCAGGAATGGATAATGTGATATGAAAACAGACCTTTTTTGGATTGTTTTCTTCAAGCTTATATGTCTAATTTCTGTCTCTGTGTTTGAAGCCATTAAAAGCATTTGAGGTAGTCTTTAATATTGGTCAATATTTTCTTTTTTATTCTATATTTTTGACCCCAGTCCTGTAGTTCCGGCTGATAGAAAAAGAGATGAGTGCTTCTTGCAAGCAGCTAGAAGCCAGCTTCTAAGGACTTGCGTAATTTGTAAGAGAAAGGATTACCAATATGAACATTGAGGGATCAGTCCCAGGGTTTGTTATCCGAGTGCTCCAATGTTTATATTAGAAAAGATCAGACAGAGAAAACCTGCATTCAGCTAAGTCCTCATGTTTCCCAGTTTCTGCAGATATGCACAGTATCTGTAACATATCTTCTCAGTTTAAAGTCTGATGCGCTACAATGAATGGTGATGATAGAATACAATAAACGCATTTTACTGGCTAACAAGATGAAAAAGAAAATGAAAGGTGTTCTTAAGTATTAATCATTGGCTTCTGTATTCAGGCTTTGTTTCAATAAGCACAATTCATCAGCTGCTTACAAGAAGTATTTAGTTATTGAGAGTATTTGTATGCTGCGTTGATGTCCTTCTAGTGTAGTTAATGTGATTTTTTTTACGATTCACAGAAGAACCCCGAATCTTTTGATGTTCACACAAATCTGCCTCTGCTGAAAGAGCCTCTCCTTTCCTTAATCCAGATCACCAGTCAATGCACCCATCTCAGATTTTCGGCAAGGAAGAGCAATAGAAGCGAAGTTAACTGACAGAAAAGAGCTGGAAGGCAGGTCGCTCTAATTATGCAGGTAGCGTTTCCAGCACTGTTGTGCCTGCCTTCTCCTGTTAAAGAGTTATTTGGATGGAAAGACTGAAGGACCAACCATCATTAATGCCCTTACAAAAGTTGCTCCATCTCCCTCTGCTGCTGAAGCAAAGGCAAAAAATCCAACTGGTTTCGAGAGGAGCAGGATTGGGCCCTTAGGCTGTACATAAGTGTCTGTGTTGGAAAAGAGAATGTACAATGTTGGATGCTTCTTATAAAATAAGATTAGATCAAATCCTTTCAGTGCCCTGAAGCTTTATACCTTAACGCTGGGCTACCTGTGGCAGATAGCAAGTGAATGCCTGTCAGCATGGATCATCCTCTCAGCATTTGCTAAAAATGTATAATTCTCATTTTGCAGCATTTGAGATCTTTTAAAAAAGAGAGTCTGGTGGGAATAGAATGTAACATTGAGACAAGTAGCTTCAATTTTTACCTGATCATTGGCATATTCAAGGTATTTTATATATAGTGATGCCTGACAAGCAATCAATGGACAGACAAAAAATCAGTTAGTTGTTAGTCTTAGGTGCATGAAAATTATATGTAGCTGGTTTGAGGGAATGGTTTGCCAGGCAAATAAATGGGTATTTTCAACAAAGACAAAAATATGCTGATGCTTATCAGGTGAAAGGAATTTCCCCCGACTCATCTCTAATCTGCCTGTGAAGGAAACATTCTTGCTGGAGTATGACCTTGTCTCAGTGGTCACGGCTGCATGGAGCTCCATAGCGCATCCCTTTCCTGGTGGTCTTCGGGCTGGGTGACCGACTCTAGTGCCTCCTGCACACCTGAGGTCCTGGGTGGTGGGGAAACAGTGGGGTGGTGAGCACCCATGGCCTGCCCCAATCCCAATGAGGGCACAGCCATGGTGCAAAACTGGGAAATATGGTGATTAGCTTGATTAGAACATAGGAGAGCACAGCAACATAGCTACATGTTAGCGTGTATTGTAGGAGGTTCCCTGGAGTGTTTGGATGCCCAAATCCTACTGACTTTGGACCGTGGACTAAAGCTTCCCCAGATGCAGTTCTGTACTTGAGGTCAGAGCTTTGCCTTTGTGTTTCACACACCATCTTACCTGAATGGCCACTCCCTAGGGATCTGAGACTTCCCAAAAAGCAGGCATGCCTTCATACCAAAACCCAAGCCAAAGCCATCACCGAGTGAGATGGGCCAGGGCAGGTGGTGCAGGGTAGCTTAAGAGAGCTGCACTCTTTTCTCCCCCGAAACCAGTGTGCCCTCAGCCATGCTGCCTTCACATCCCAGGCTGCTCCCAGATGCTGGGTGGACAGTGTGTTGCTACCTGCAGAACTAGCAGGTGGCCTGGGGCATGGTCACGCCAACAGCGAACACTGCAGAGCTGCTCGGCAGCACTCGGGCTTTGCCCCCACTTCATTTGCTGGTGTAGGCACTTCACTGAACGATGCCCCCATGCCCTCATCAGCCCTTCACCTCCCAGCAGAGGACAAATCTGCGCAAGGCTGACGGCTCACAGGCTGAGGTTACAGAGGTGAACTCTGAAGACCTCTGGCTTTCTCTCTGCCCTGCATTTTACATAGGAGTCGGACAGAGCTGAAATGGGACAAAGTGTTTCCACCCCAGACTTTCATGACTGGAATTTCTAGCCATTCATTTTTTTTGGAATTAAAAGCTGCTTTTTACATAAGTAATATACAATAAGTCGGTGAATACCAATTAAAAGCATATTTCACAAAATTAGACTTTCAGTTGCCTGTTCTATTGAATATCAGTTGGTAATAAGCTTTCCTCATTTCCCTGAGCATGTAATTTTTCCCTTGAATTCTTGAGTCACTGCTTTGATCACTTCTTGATTGCTTAAAGGCTGTGAGTCAGTAATATTTCCCAGTTTCGTTGTCACATCAAAGATCTTTGAGGGGCTTTCTCCAATAGAAGGCAGCCAAGGTTCCTGGTTGACATAGTTCATCACCATGCTGAAGCTATGCTGCACAAATGAAAATAGGGAATAATGCATCACCTTTAGCCATTCATGTAATCATTTGAATAATATGTATCACTTCCTTAAATGGGCCAGCTGTTACACAGCATTTTTTTTTTCTCAAATTTTTACACTTGAAAATATGGAGGGCAAACATTAAACAGGAAAGGTGATTTTTATCCAGACATGCTGATGAATGGAAGCAAAGGCAGTTGCTTTCCTCTGTTTACAGAATTTTGTTGTTGCTTTATTCAGGCATTTATGACATGAAAAATTCTGGCATTGAAAAGCCTCACATTTTTACAGAAACAATCACTTAATGTGATAATACGCAAAGTACGACAAAAGCCCCGAACAATATAAACAATTTGCACAGGATTCAGACTTTCAGTTTGGTACAGCAACTCGTATCCCACTGTGGCAGTTTTGATTAGCTTAAATCGTTGATGTGCTTCTCCACAGCACACCGGATCCTGACATCCTCGCTCCGCTTTGGTTTGGGCTCCTCTTTGGCAAAACTCAGGCACATTTCCAAAGAAGATGGGTCTGAGCAAAACAAGGGCCAAGTTACCATTGAGACTGACTGCCAGAGCGTTTTCCTTTGCTTGTGGGAAGGGGGAAATTCTAATTCCCCACCAGCTGTTGTGACCCAGGTGACCTATGGGGCCTGAGTCACCAAAGCCTCTGAGCTTTCATCTTTGGATGCAATGCCCTGCACTGCTGGAAGAAGGGCATTACGCCCAACCCCACCTGAGCTGCCTGAATCTTCATTTTCCTTCCTTGGTTGGAGAGTCAGGGTGTGCCTAAACACCCCTTTGGGATGCACGGGAGGTACCTGGGCAATACCATCACCCACAGAGGGAGAAATGGGTGGGGGAAGAGACTTGCTTTGGTATCACCTGAAAGCAAACATCTCTCTGAACAATGATATGAAGCTTGTGGCAAATTTAACTTCTGTGGGAGCAGAGAGTATTTCCAGTGTGAACTTCGTTGCCGTCATTCCTGGAGCAAACATACTACAATGGGAAGGTATTTAAAGGGACACTGTTACCTTACAGCTCCTACATTGCAAACATACAAATGCCTTTACCTGTGTTACAAATCCCACCTTAACCTTATTAAAAGTGAAAGAATTTTTAAAAATCCAATTTACTTGTCACTCTTTCTGCTTTGTTTACTGGTTGTGTTTTCTCACCATGGACAATAGAAATCAATGAAGTCAGCTTCACCTGCGTTTGAGTCACTTTCACTTTTAGGTTTTCAGGTTTAGGGCAGAAAGTTCAGGAGAATGGTTGTTTCATCAAATACAACTGTTTTCACTTGCAATTAAAAAAATCAATGGCAACGTTTCTATTCAGACATCTGTTTTGTAAAAGTATGTTTTTGTGACTCTTAAACTTTGGACCAACCTTGGCAGTGTCCTTTGAAAGATGTAGCTAAGTAAAACCTAGTGGTAATAAAAATAATACTTTTCATTATCATGGCAGACGGGAGACCAGTTATGCAGTGGGACCCCATATTTATAGGTATTGCATAAATAAAGGATCGAATATGGTCCCAGCCTCTGAAACAAGGGGTAGATACATCCCTAACAAGAACAAGGATAATGAGATACTAATATTCAGCAGTATGAGCCATAATTTCAGCAGCCCAAGAAACCACAGTTCTTGTAGATAACATGGTAAAGGCTGTTCTGCAGAGGAACATGAAAGCAGATGAAGGAGTAACTTTGCAGATATTTACATGAGATTCTCATAAGCACAAGGGGCAGCTTTTGATCAAAGGATATAAATCTGGGTGAATCTAAATGTGGTTTTTTTTCCTTCGCTGGAGTTCCCCATTCTGTGCTATTGCAGAGGGCTCAATTTAGGTCCTCATAATGGTATGCAAAGCTTGCAAACTGTATCCCAGCTGGGGCATGCTCTCTAGGTAAGGCTTCCTTCTTGCTCCAGCAGGACTTCAATTCAGGGAGTTACTGAAAGAGTGAAACACAGAATAGCAAATGGTGTTTGCATTCTGAAAGGTAGCCCTAACCTTCTGTCAGAAAGGATTTCAGGATTGGGCCTCAAGCTTCTGTTTACTGAGAGTCTCCAGTTATTTCAGGCTAGTGTGTTCCAGTGAGATATTGTCAGTAAAATTTAATTTTAGTAAAAGTACATAATTTGAATAATTAAGAATTGGTTTATTTATTTAAAAATGTAGAGTAAGCTCAAAGAGTTTGCAAACTAAAGTATTTTTTTTGTTCATAACATTTTAGTGGAAATGTCACTGATTCCAAGGAATAGGGTTTGTGGTTTACTATGGACTGAGATGACTAGCCAGAGTGCCCCTGGTGACCCAAAAGACTCTCCCTTCTTCCTTGCTGAAGTGTGAGAAGTGGTCGGACACAGAAGTCTCTGCTCTGCATGACTAGGCACTGTTAATAGGCTGGCCAGTCGTTCATGTATATGGATTCCTCTTTTATACTGTGTTTGGCATATACTGCCTGCAAAAGGCAAAACAGCAGAAGTAGTCAATCGGGGATGGACGGGTTCCTTTTCTACTTAGAGAAGTGGTGAAACTCCCAAATTCAGGCTCAAAACAATAGAAAATGTTAGCTCCAGGTTTCAGATACCAAGCATTGGAAGATGTCTGGATCAGAGTCCTGCTTTGTGCTCCTTCTGGACCGAGTATTAAAGGTCTCACCCAAAATGAGCTTTTTTTAGTTAAAAATGCTGAGAGTAGAGATTTTGTTGAGTGAACACTGCTTTATCAAGTAGCTGTCTGCATGGTTTTCAGTCACTGCTCCTCCTGAAGAGCTCATGTTCTTACAGGCAGCGTCTAATTGCTATAAATACCTGCAATGTATCATTCATTTCTCCTCCTTAACATAAAACTTTGGCTTTAGAGGAAAATGGCATCTGTTATTCCTGACATTTCTAAATCTCCCGCTGTTGCTAGATGATACCAGGCAGGGTGGCAGGAGGAGGAGATCAGGTTGCTCCCAGGTAAGCTGGCAAATTGCTCTGAGGACCCCTCTAAGGCTATAGGTATCATGGGCAGGAAACTCCCAGACAGTGAACCCTCTTGTACTGGCGGGCTGGGAGTTGTTTTTAAAGGGGGGAGAAATGGGGGATAAGAAAAGAAGACCTTGTAGAAAATTCCAGTCTCTATTCATAAGACTTGTGATAAAAATGACCTCATGTGTTTCATAGTGCAGCAGAGTTGAAGAATGTGGTCTTGTCGCCAAGAGGAGGGTGTTTCAGTGACCACTTAAGAGTATTTGAATCACACAGTGGCTTATTTTGCAGTTCTCTCTTATTCCTGACAGCACAGGGTAAACCCTCTCTGAGTGGGATGGAGACACTGGGGTTTTAGTATGGGTAACTTAGCTGCACTCTTTCATTTGTACACAGTTTTTCTCTTTGCGGAAGAAGGGACCAGATTTTTGGCCTTCCAAGACATTTCATAATCTATTTACGTCTGTCTGTCTGTCATAGATTTAATCCTTTGAGCTACAATACTAAGAGCCCTCAGGGGCCAGACTTCTTGGGGAATGAATACAAACATGGTCGTCTGCAATCAATACTAGAAATTATTTCAAAGTACTTTAGTGTCCTTTAAAAAATGTGTAGAGATGAAACCTATTCACCCCCAACATTGCTGCTATTATATGCAGTTACTGCAAAGCTTAGATGACCAATGACACCTTTCTTTTTCGGCCAACGTGTTCAGAAACTTCTCCATTCTCCCATTTTTACCGTACAGCACCAGTTTTTTTGTCTTTCCAACACATCCTAAAAGCGAGTGGGCATGTGATCTGGATTGTCCAGTTTCTCAGCGCCACTCCCATCCAAACCTCTCCTAGGAAAACAGGGCTATGGGTTCTTATGGCCAGTTCCAGGCTCTGAGGCATGAGATGGCCATTTTCTTGGCTTCTTATGAACCTGGAGATCCAAAACCTGTATCAACAGTGGTATGCTTAGGATGCAGCAAACACAGCTTTTGGACCTGACATGTCATCAGCTGCTCAGTCCTCAGGGATGTTCCAACTCCTGTATTTTTGACTTTTTCCCCACTTGCAGCTTTGCAGAGATCTGCATTAGGATGGAAGCGAGAGGGAATTGCAAAGCTCCTCTCCCGTAACAAAAGCTCTCGTAACTGCCTGCTTCTGGCTCTTTGTCTGCTTTTTGGAGAGGCCCTACCCTCCTGTGTAGACACAAGAGATTTCAGCTGAAACACAGGTCTCCCCTTTGCTGTCTCCCCCCTCTTCCTGAGACTTAAGAGGAAATCAAATGCTGCAATATAAGCATGTGGGTTACACTTGTATTTAGTTCAATGGCCTCTTCTTTCTAACAGTTTACTTTGTCTCTTCTAATTCAAGCATGTCAGTAGCAAGTATCATATCTGTGACATCGATAATAAAAATCCCATTGTAAATGCCAGGGTGTCATTTTCCATTCTGCCTAAACAATCCCAAGCTTTGTACTTTCTGGAGTGGCCTCTGTCTTTCACAGGTGACATTTGCAAATGGGGATCTGCATGTGTAAACCACGCAGCTAACCATCTCATTTCCATACGTACAGGCTGGCATAAGTGCACTTTGTGTCAATGAAGAGGCTAGTCTGCGGCAGGTGGAAATTTGGCTATATCGGATTTACCGAGGGAGCAGGTCCACCTCCCTTCACAGGGGTGTCAGACTGGTGGAGGCAGTGATGGAGGCACGCTGCGTGGTACTTGGTGACTTCAAGTGAAACTTCATGCTCTTTGCTTAGAAGGAAAAATAGACAAAACCATCCACACGCTTGTGTGCTTTGATTCTGAAATGCTCTTCTTGACATGCTTTGGCCTGGGGTGCCAAGGGAAGTTGATACCTGACTTGTGTGGAAAGCAGCTGATGGTGGCACTTCCAGCACCCTGGAGCAGCTGGGCCACTCTGCAGGCTCTCAGAGATGTAGAAGCCAGAGCTCCCAGTTAGGCAAGGCTGGTTTTGAGCCAGCCAGGACCTTTTCTGTATCACCAGCATGGCTGCTTCTGTAGTTCTGCCAGCATTGCAGTGGCAATGTACAGGGACTGTGCTCCCTTCTCAGAAGAAGTAATTCATTTTCAGAAAATGTGACCTTTGGGAAGGCTTAGTTTACTGAGTAGGGGGTTGAAATTGTGTATTTTTGTGATCTTATTCCTTAGAATTACACCATCGTTTATATATACTCTTATAAAGCACACCAATTACTCTAAATATGTACCGACATATACCAAAGTAGCTAAAAAGGGACAATTACGAGACTATTTGGCATGGTTACAGCATCTGTGAAAAAGACATCTTTTATGTGTAACACAATTTGTCCAGAATTAATGAAAATATCCAGGGCTGTTTTTATGAAGTAATTTGTCACATTAAACTAAAAAAACCTAAGGTTATGTTGGACATGAAAAGAAACTCTCTGAAGGTCAAAGCAATTAAACATTGGAACAACCCGTCAACCCAGAGGTCACTGAGGCCTCATCTAATGAGAACGTTCAAACGGGAGGAAATCCTGCAATCGTCTCTACTCATTTCTTCGCCAGGTTAAATACCCATTTGAAGTCCTGGCACAGTGCAGCCAATGGAAAAATACCCATGGGCTTGATTGGGACTGTTTTTGGTTTTTTTTTTTTTCCTGGAATTTAATAAAACATTTTTATTTCCAACAGATCTGGAATAGTTGTGAATTTGCATCTTCTATGAATTCCTGTAAACCAAAAGACCTGCAAGGATCCTAGCAGTAGCATCTTCAATAACTTTTCCTTTCTTCCTCAGTATTAATATTAATAGCTAACATTTGGCTGTTGTGAACAGATTCACATTTAATTGTTTCCAAGGGAATGTGTGTGTTCACAGTCAAAAAAGAATTACTGCAGAAAGCAACTTTAGAAGAGGATGGTCCAACAGGAGGAGAGTGATTATACAAATCTGGCAAGATAGTTTGGAAATCTTGGTAATAAAAAGGACTCGTCACTAACAATCTGAAAATTTGTGTCCTGCCCTAACCTTCTGGAAGTAGATATAATAAGATTTATAAATACCTCTCTTTTAAAAATGATTTAGAAAAATGCCAGGTAAGCTCACACAGATTTGTGGAAAGAACTATGTGGGTCAAGTGCTACAAATTTTTTGTGAGCCTCAAATGGGCAAACTGTTTTAAAGCTGGTAATGATACCACAGCACAGAGTAGTTTCTTGCTGTTTCTTCCCTTCTGTGCTTTACTGCCTTGGTGTCTTCATTAACACTGTTCCCTCTTGTTTTCCACTCTTCCCTTCTCTTCCCTTCTCTTTTTTTTGGGGGGGCATATGGATATCTGAGAAGTGTTGTACAACATTAGGTTGTCAGGAAATGATGTTCTATAGGTTATAATTTCCATAGGCATTTCCCTGCTTTAGAGCAGGTGCTTTTACTATAAACAAACAAAGCCAAAAATATTTGAACCAATGCCTTTGTGAAAGATTGATGTATTTGGTATATTTCTATATTAGAAGGATAAAAGATAAAATAAGTGCTTGCGACTATGTGCCATCATCTGTCCATGTACAGAGGTCCATGTGATTCTGTGCAGGGACTGGGGATGAAACCAATGAAAGAGGTTGGAGTTCATTATGTAGTGATGAAACATGTGATAGCTTTTCATTTGGAGCAGCTTAAGTCTTGATCCAGTTAGATTAGGAATATGCATCTTTTATAAGACAAAATTTGGTATTTTGTGCTTTTTGGCTAAGTGGGATATAATGCATTCCTGTTTTCTACACTTGACTGCTCATCAACTTTTAATTCAGATTGAACAATAATGGTGTTCTGTAGTGTGGAGATGGTGTTGTAAGTAAAGATTGCAGTAATCACTGATGCTGATGTTTTATCAGCTATCACCATATACAAATGGGAACTGGCTCAAAACACACACTTCATAATGATTCATCCATAACTTCACTAATTCTCCACTGGTAAATAATGATATTATTGCTCTAACCATGTCAGACATCATTCGTGTCTTGCTTTCCTTCCACAGTCATTGAGTTTGAGGGGTTCATTTAAATGTGATTTCTCCAAAAGAGCAGCAGACACACGGAGCTGGCAGTGATGATAGGGCTGAGTTGAAAATATTCCCTTTCTTCCCCTGCAAAAATGCACCTTGAAATAGTATTCATACCTGCCACAAAGAAGAGAAAAAACATTTGGTGTTCTGAAATGTAATGGTAATAGGACATGGAAAAACATTTAGGAGAAGGAAAATTCAAAGTCTACATTCAGTGTTTTCCCCACTGTCAGAAGCTCCACAGAAAATTGGCACGAGACACTGATTTTCTTAAAGGAATCAGGATTTAGATATGACACAATCACTAATATTGTAAATGCATTAAACAGCTCAGCAGCATTTTGTGTCTGAGAAGTTTTTTTACGTCCTGCCAGTGCTTTTACATGTACAAGTACTTGGTTCAGCCAGGTTTCAGGCAGGGTCTGCAGGGGACAGGAGAAGTTGGGGCAGCTCTGGACAATTGTTCAGGTGTTTAGCTTTAAAATGAGTACTTTTTAGGGCTAAATGGGTGCCCTTCAAAAAAGAATAAATCAGAAGGTTCCACCAGATTAAACCCAGCATTTTGAACATTGCTTTAAAAATTATTTTAAAAGATACTAATCAACAGTTTGCAGAACATGGGCAAAAGCTGAATTTGTATTCACTCTACCAGGCAAGTTTAGAGCCCAGTGGAGCAGGACAGTGCAGAGTGAGTATATCCAATGCATGGTGTTAATCGCTCCATACCAGGGTGAATTTCACCATATCAATAGCAAAAGTGCTCCTGCCCAAGAACAGAAAAAGACAATCAGGGAATGTTTCTTTCCCCTAAGAACTGTTTTCTGCCCCAGATATTTCTTCTTGGAAACATGTGTCAAGAGTAGGCATCACAGTGTCATCTCCCCCTTCGATGTCTGCAAGGTAAGAATTTTCCCCTGAGCTAGTTTTCATTGTCTGCTTCTCCTAGCAGAAAAATATGCAATTTTAGGGCACAGTTCCTCTCATCTACTGCTACTTGAGGAGCAGCATTGGTTTTTAGTTAGATAAGTCCCACCCCAAAGGCTTTGTGGAGATCTGTGTTTTCTGTATCTCCCTATAGTGATCCGTAAGGCTTTCTCCTTTTCCTCTTTCAAATCTTTCCTTCAGACCTTCTTTTCTAAGATTTCAAGGCCATACAAACTGAAAGGACAAGTTTTAAATGAACACACAGCAAGAGCTGATTGAAACCTGATCCAGGTTCTGTGACCAGGTGGTGGTTCTGCATGAACCAGAGAGGAGGAGATACTTCATGAGCTCAGTCTCAGCCACACGGTCCCTGCGGGAGAGCACGAGGCCTGGAGGGAAGCATCATCTTCTGGCTTTCATTTTCAGCGGTTGGCTGTGGAAGTGGGTGTGATTTTTAACAGCTTGTTCTTCTCCACCAGCACAGCCCAGTTTCTTCCAGCTCTTGTCTTTTTTCCACTTGGTTGATAAAGTCCTGTGTAAAGGGTATTGAATTTGAATTTTACAGGTATGGTAGACAGGGCTAATAACAATCTTGGAACCAAGCAAAACAAGAGTGCAACCCATGCATCAGATAATGACAGACACCAGGGAGTGGTGGGCACTGAGGTCTCATGGGTTTCCAGGAGTAACTGGGGAACCTGTCTCCTTTCAAAACTCTCCTCTAATCAGTAAATGGGGGAACGATAATAAGCTTTTGTAATAGGCATGGGACTGCTAATAAAAGCTTGTCTTGCTGACATCTGTTTATTGAAATTATTACGTGTTCCTTTTCATGTTGAAGCAAGATTACAAAAACCCTAGGATATTACTGTTTTACTGGAGCCAGGAATCTATGCAGCGCCAGCAGAAAGACAAAAGTCTAACCCAAATTCTCATCCACAAGTTGGAGATGAGGACTATGTCATCTTTTCCAACAGATACTATCAGACAAAAGTGATCTTTTAAGAAGAAGCTGACTTTCTGTTGACAGAGATGGACACAGACATTGAATGATTTCGGGGCCAAAACTAGAAGAAGAATGTAGCTGGATCAGCAAAATGTCATGGTTAATAGTATCAAAAGCAACCAAAATAATTAAAAAGCAATAGGTCAGTCACATTGCCGTACTCTGATGACTGTAATAAATAATTAAAAATTCAAAACAATGCAGCCTCAGTATTATGGAAATCAAACTGGACTTCAGGGAAATTTTTTGAGACTAGACGGTCAGACACGCGATCATCTTTCCCTTCATCCCACCCCTGCAATCCTTTTCCAAGGTCTTAGGGATGGGAGGTGAAAGAGAATGTGGTAATTCGAGATGATTAGGAGACAATGGTAACTTATTTATGATAACTGAATAATAGCAGCACAATTCAAAACAGATAAAACATAATCACAAACAAGCTGTTGGATTACCCATGTTGAAATAAAAGGATCAAGCACTCACAGAGGCATTGATTGCACTTGGGGGTATTTTGGATCTGGATCATGTAAAGCTCTTGCATGAACTTAATTTACTCCCATTAGCTCTGAGAATGTCAATGGAGCACATCAAATTATATGTCTGCCTAGATTGTTGCAGTATCAGACTGTACAGTGAATCTGACCAAGCCAAGTCGAAATAATCAGCTAAAAGATGGTCAGAGAAGAGAGATGGGATATACAAATAATTAAAAAGCAACAGAAAAAGGCAGCAAAAATTTCTGCAGAATTTTCAAAAAGGAGTTTTGCTGTGTAAAGAAAAGAGCTCTTGATCAACTTGAAGCAACGTAATAGGACTTGAAGGCTGGCTAGGCTTTTGTTTTTTTAAAGTGACACTGTCAAACAGTTTGACTGCATTGATATTATATATATATAAATATATATATTATATAACAAAATTGAAATTTCATTTTGATTTATTTTCCCTTATTCAATTCTGGAAACACAGAAATACAACTACCCCATGAAGATGAAATACTGAGTCACTAACATCAAAGGCAATGTTCCCATTGACTTGAGTTCTCAACCCCCGGCCTCTGCAGGCAGCAGGAGCAGCCATGTCCTTCCTACTGGTTAGAGCCGTTGTTGGGGCAATGCATGCTGCTTCAACAGCATGCCCTGGCTGCTGTGGTCCCCTAAGCCAGATGGACATCCCTGGCCATTTTGCTGTCCATGGGAGCATATAACCCTGTTAATTTTACATGAGCAGGTGAAACAGCAAACCAAAATACAGAGAGAAAGACATGTTAGAAGCCTTTACTCTAGTAAGGAGGTTGCACCTTACAACAGACCTAACTAACAGACATAACTGCTAAACCACGACATCAACTATTAGCAGTTATGAAAGAAAGCAAAAGATGCATTTTGACATGTACTTGAGCTTCTTCCACTAAGACTGTCAAAGGAAAATATATCAAAATCCTTTCTGATCTAGAAGGCACATTAATCAGTACTTTTCTTGACAAATCAACCATTAAACAGAATGATCCATTTCAAGATTGGTGCATAAATCCAATTTAACAATTTGTCAGTAGAATGGAGGAGTTAAAAAATCTCTTAACCAAAATTATGAGCTATACCATTATTAGTTTTGAATTAAAGTTTAAACATGGCAGAATACAGAAAGACAGGACCAGATTTCATGCTTGTTGCAATAACATCCATTCCAATTATCCCACCAAATTCAGTTGAGTTCCTGACAATTCATACTTCCTGATGAATCTGAATTTGCTTAATAATCTGATTGCTGGCAGACAGCACAACATGTTATTCTTACTGAGATCTTGCACATCGCTTTTCAGCTATAGATCCCAAAATGCATACTTGATGCTGAAGATCCCGGCTGTGACTTTGATGTCAGCAAATCTGTAAAAATACCAAGACTCCTACAAAGACTTTGAGATGTTAGTAGAAATATGTGTGTCTCAAAGCCATAAGGAACAGGAGTCATAATAAACACAGCGGGTCAAGTTCACTTGCTGATATTGGTGATGGTATAAATGGCAGCTCAGATAACATCACATACTGGTATAAGTGATTAAAAAGATAACATACTGATTCTGAGCTAAAGAATCCTGTGAAGCTGAAACTAACAACTATCAGTGGAAGAGGACAATGCACAGATATCAACTACCCAAAAACATTCTCTTCACTAACATCTTTTTGTGTTGCAACCTTTAAATGCCACCACTGGTGCAGGAAGACAGCATCTGTTAATATCAAATACAAAAAGCTGCTGCTGGATTTCCTGCTGCAAAACAGAAAAAGCTGAGTGGAGAAGCAGGATTTTAGTGTTAAAACATCTGGAGAGGTCAAGATTCTGCTCTTCTGCACAGATCCCTTGGTCCTCCAGTCCTCTATAAGTTACTTATATAACTTACTCAATTTGGCAGCTATATAATGCCTTATCACTTATGCCTATCTAACCAGTTTACAGCTGCTGTAAAAATTATGCTGGACCTTAGGTTTTGTTCCGAGATTTAGATGCTTAAATTTTTTTTTTATTTTGCCCAAGAAATTGATTCATAGGAAAATATCTCCACACCTTTTCCCCCAGTCTAGCATTCTTATCCACAAATCAATTCTGCTAACTTGTGATTGCATTTTATTTAAAGCAAAATGATTGGTTGGAGTTTTGACTCAAGGAAAAGTAGCAAGACAGGGAGAAATCTGATGTCCTGCCAATAAACATCAATTAATGTCACAATGATATAAATATAATCAGAAGAGAGTGGTACCACTGGCTTCATTTTGTCCTGAAACAGATGTAGCAAGATGCAGTCACCCTCAAAACAATCGGTTTTACAACTTTTTTTTTTCTTCAGAAAAGGTTTTCAGAAAAGGTACTTGCTGCAAACAAAGCTAATAAATTGCTCTGTTAGCACTGAGATTTACAAAAATTGATTTTCTATTGCACTGTGTTTCCTGGTTGGATCCTCTGGTGTCTAGTAGAGCTCAAGCAATGAGCAGTGTAGGTGGGGGTTGGGGTGTTTTGCCCTCTCAGGTAACTCCTCTGACATCTTTTGGTGGGTATGTGCACCCTGTAGCTGCCTTCTCAGCTAGGACACCAGAAAGACCTGTCTCTTCCCTCATTTGCCTCTCTTCATGAAACATGCAGGAATCAGGATAGCTTTGAACATTGTACATTTCCGTTGGGTTGAACTGAAAGTGCCAACGAGTTCAACAGAAAGGAGGGGTAAAGGGGAAATACTACCTATCTCTTCACACACGCATGCACACACATATGCACCAGTATGTGCAAAACCAGCATGACCATGCAAGCCTTATTTTCTTAAGAAAGTAACATTCAGAAATTTCCATTGACTTTGCAGAGTTCTAAGCCAGGAGCGTTGCTAGATATCACTGATGGGTCAGCCAGGTTGATACTAGAATTACACTGAGAGTTACACTAAACGTGTTGAGGCCCATCTTACACAGGGTATTATCCATGTTAATTATAATGAGTGTTTCCTGTCTGCGCAGGGTAACCTGCAGGGCACTGCAGGGACACAGGGAATAGCGGGGCCAGGGGAGGTGGGATGCATGAGCCTGGTGTAGAGGAGATGTTGTAGATTTGATGTCACATTACTTCCAGTTGACACCAGGACCAGGGAGCAAAGAATCTGTCTGGGTCAGCAGGCAGAGGAAGAGTGCGTGGCTCAACGGGTTAAGTAATAGGCAAGCGCTAACCCTGCCCAGAGGGTGGTGAATGAATGAGCTTCGTTGCCCTCTCTGTTCCAGCAGTGACCAGGATTCCTTTCCCAGTCCACCCCCGGGATTCCTCCGCAGGAGGAAAAGGGAGAAAAGCAAATCCTTTCTCTCTGCCGGGTGCAGCGGGGCACGGAGCAGCGATCCCCCGCCCGCGCTTCCCCTCCTCACCCCCACGCTGGCATGTGGCTGCTGCAGAAGTTGGGAGCTGCTGTTATGAAATGCAAATAAGTTTGCAAGACTTTTACTTTCATTGAGGAGAAACACAGAATCCAAGTGAGGAAAGGCACACAAAAGAGATTTGCTGTTTAACAGTGTCTGTCCAAACAGAAAGCTGAATTGAGATCCCTTTGAAAATGTGGTCCTTCTTGTTCTTTGAGCAGAATAAATAAGAAGGTGACTGCAGCTAATAATACTTTTCTAACCCTGCCACCTGGGGATTTCAGCACATTTTGTGAGCTTTCCTCACTTACCTCTCTTAAAACCCATCTCTGCAGATGGCAAGTAGTACTTTCCTCATTTTGGAGGGGGGAACACTAAGGGCTGATGAAGGGTTTTGCCTAAATCTTCCAGGAAACCTGTAGCAGAGAGAGGAAGCAGAATAATTTGATCAATTAATCTGCCCTTTTGCATTTGTGCCATTGTTTCCTTTTGTTGCAAATAACTTCAGAGATTTGCATTGTAACAGACATTTTCTAGGGCAGTTTCTAATATCCCGAGCCCACTGAAGTGTACCATATCTGCTGAAGTTAAAAGACCATCCTCAGACTAAGGTGCTGTGTGAAGCTGTCCTCATTTGGCTTATGATCAATAGCCCACAATAACATTTGGGCCAAGAGATTATAGACATTAATCTTGCCTCAGAACAATTTAGGATCATTAACCAACCCAACAGAAAGTCAGCATATGCCTCTGCAAACTGAAATCAACTTTAAAAAAAATCTTTCTCTTGACATCTTTTAAAATCTCCTTTACCCTTTCCTGGGGAAGAAGAGGGCTTAGCACAGAAGACATGTTGGAAATGCACTTCTTTCTGGCATAGTCCATCTTCTTTGTCAGTAAATCTTGCTGTTGCATGCAATTCCTGCAAAAACAGACCTTGGTCTGCTTTTTTTTTTTTCCCCATATGGAGGACCTTAGTAGACTGGTGATTGACAGAGCAGCATGCCAGCTAACAGCCAGTCATACAAAACAGACTTGGTTGCCGTGTGGTTTGATGGGTACCCACTGATACAGAGTTTTGACACAAACTAGAGGGGTAAGTGTGAGCAGAGTCCCAGGTTTGGTCTTTGTGGATCCAATGGTGGAAGCGCACCTGTATGTGAGCATTTGTGATTTTCTCAAGTTTTCAGTGCTGTTGTATACACTTTCAATTTAAACCTAGGTCAGAGGCCAATATCTTCTCAGAGGCACACCCAGGTCTTATCTGGAGATGCACTTGTGCCCCTCAGCTGGGATCAGGGATACAGGTTTACAGGAGATCATTTTGGGCCAAATGTTCCAAAAAACCAGCTTAGACCTGCTTCTGCCTGTCAGCCAGAGAACAATCTTCTTCCTTCCCCTTCCAGCCCTCCTTCCCCTTTCTATAGCATATTCTGGATAAAAATGGTTCTGAGGCTTATGGGGGGAAAAAGAAAGAAAAAGGGTAAAAATAGTTATCTGGGTAATAACTGGGTAGTAGCTCCTCCTGCTGCAGGCATCCCAGTATATTGGCTGGGCTTGATATTACTTTCTCTTCAGCTGGTTCTACTGAAGAAGCAGGTGTTACCAGACTTGCAGAAAACTTATTTGGGACTGCTGAGATGCCTTCTTCCTCCCACGTGGGACACCATTGTATCAGGCACATGACAGTACTGGTCAACAGGAACCGTGCAGGAGGTGAGAGACCCAAAGTGCTGTTGCACAATGTTGCAGCTCACCTTCTGGTCTGCTCCTTGCACCAGCAAACAGGATCACTGTGCGGAGCCGGGGGGAAGAGCCCCTGGCACTGAGCTACAGGTATGGAAGGAAGGAGGGAATTGCAGGGGATGCATTCCTAAAATGTCTGGCTTGGCATGTCTGGCCATATAGGTGCAGCTTCACCAGAGATGGATTTAGACTAAAAGACACAACTAAGCAAATTTCAGAGAGGCAGAAACCTAGAGACAGAATTATAGATATTACTGAATCCCCAATGTATGTTTAAACTTCATTTTAAAGGGAAAACAATGGGAAAAAAGCCTCAAAGGCACATATTTGTTAGTTTCACAGTAATACCTCCTCAGAGATCTGACTTTATCACTACTGAAAGGAGAAAGCAGAAAATGGGATTGTTTTTGTTGTTCTATCATGTTTGTGACATGACGAGAACGTGGAGTTCTTCTGCTTTTTGCTTTTCACCTTGTTGAACTGCTGTCAGACTTCTGTAAATCGTTTGCACCATAAACAAGCTTTATAAGTGAAAGGGCAAGTGCTGAGAAAAGCCAAAGGCAGAGATTTTATATTGAATCTTTTCTTACAGAGATAACTGACTTCACATCAGCTTCACCTAGATCAGGGAAGCGAAGCCAAGCATTATTGAAGACAATAGTATAATGAGGCTGAAACCACAGCAAATGGCCTAAGACTCTGAATGTGTTAGTTTTGTTTTTAGGCAAAGAGTAACATAATTGCGGCTGAGGGGATTTGGTTTTGAGCAAGCGCTACTGCCTTGTTTCTCCATAGCATTGCAGCCACAGATGTGTGGCAGACAAGCTCCTGGAAAGACAGACATCCCTTACACAGGATTACTACCTGGAAACTGCCTGTTGTTGTGAATCAATGACTGTTACTAATTGCAATGTAAAGTCTGCAAGACTGTCTGCCCCCGCGCACCAGTGATGGGATATCAAAACAGGAAGAGAAGAGGATGCTTTTTGCTTGCATATGTGACTATTACAGTGTCAGTACCCAGCACAGCAGGCAGTTCTGCTCCTTTGGCAGGGAGCCAGCATTCAAGAAAAAGGCATCGGCATGGTGTAGAGCATGGCAATGACAGGCTGGGATAACCCGGTACCCATGGGTAACACTGCTTGTATCAGTGCAAGGCGAGAGGCTTAACAAGGGAACCCGCTCCCATTTTATCTTCCTAGGTGTTGCTGTAGAATCACAGGAAGAAGACC
Source organism: Pelecanus crispus (assembly GCF_030463565.1). Classification (NCBI taxonomy): domain Eukaryota; kingdom Metazoa; phylum Chordata; class Aves; order Pelecaniformes; family Pelecanidae; genus Pelecanus; species Pelecanus crispus. The sequence continues at coordinate 86,311,259 of NC_134645.1, forward strand.
AGAAAGGTAGGGCCACACAAAAGTGCATCAGGTACACCCAGTTTGTGTCCTCTTTGCAAATGTGATACACCTGACAGATGGGGAATAGTATTTAAGGAGCTTGGAGACATTACTGATCTTATGTAGATTTTGGAACTCCTGATTATGTCATCCCAGGTGGGTATCTAAGATAAGTGATGTGAATTCCTCTTTGGAGATGTCTGCTTCTTGCCATGGACTATATATGTAGTCTAGGTATGCTTAGACAATTAAAGCTTGGCAGAAGGAACCTCTCCTTCAACATTTCTAATCTTTCCCTCTGACTAACAAGCCTGTAGTTTTCCTAAGTGAAACTGGCAGTCTGAATCTTGTCCCCAATGTGTTTCTTAATTACACCATAGCTGTTAAGCTGTAGTGATGTTCCGTGAAGAATAGTCTGAAATTAAAGCTAAGAATAAACTCAGATGCCTTGCTGAACTAGAGCCTAAGTGCTACTTTTTAAAGGCAAAAACCCAAACACATTTATCTGAGGCTCTAACTGGTTTTGAAGAGTGTAATGATGATGAGGTAGAAATAGTATGCATTTATAGGGTAAGAAGTTAAATTTTGATTGGCAATAGTTATGTTTGGATCCCATTACGTTTGGATCCCATGTGGCTTGAGGATGCTCTGGTGCAGTGATGTCCACTTTGTTCAAACAGGTGTCAGAAGTGCCATTACATCTTGTTTCTAGAAGTTGCAACTCAGCCCAAAGGGAGAGCTCAGCTCAAGCCTGGGGTCAATGCTGCAGCCACCAGTAATGCTAAGGAGAGGCTGGCAGGAGATTAGACAGAAATGTACATTCAATAAAATCGAAAGGATTTTGTCTCCCTAAAGGTTTGGAAGAAATGAGTTTATAGATAACTCGACAACTGTTTGCCCTATGAACATCATTCTTTAACTTTTACTGAGGCAGTGCATGCTGTTATCCTGTTCAGTGAAGCAGACATGAAGGAACAGACGATTTTCCTGGCCAGTTATGTAGTACATTTAATACTTTTTTTAGGATAGATCTTCTATGAAAATCGTATCAACTTCAAGGTTATTTTTAATGGTGGCTTTACAGTTTGCCAGCTACTAATGGCATTTCTTTGGAAGCCTCCAAAACCATCCCAAACCATCACTTTCAGCCATTCATTTAATTGTCTGTCTAAGAGATTGTAGCTTTGAAGGCAAACTCCCACAGCTTCGAATCTTCTTGATCCTTCTTTGCCTCAGCTTGACATTTGGATTTTTCTCAAACCTTATGCAACTGAATTACATACATTTTCTTTTAGAATCGATATCTTTGATAATTTTCTACATGGCTTAAAACTCAGAAATAAATTGATTACATAGCCTTTTTAAAGCCAAATTAAAGTTAAAAATTAAAAGTTAGAAAGATTCTTAGTGAGGAATAGAGTAATTCCTAAAATAGTTTTCCTTTCCTCGCCTAACCTTGCCTTGCCTTCTTCCCTTGCCTCTCCCTCTTGTAGACAACGTGTACTGAACCAGTTTCCCTAACAGAAAGTTATCACACCAGTAACTAGGTGTTTTCCATTAATTTTTTTTCTCAGAGATTTTTTGGGACTTCAATTTGAAAGTTGATCTGCAAATTGTATTTTGGGTTAGAAATGCTGAACAGACTTTCTGAAAATCCTCATTTAGCATTGCTGAGACATTATTAGTTAACCATCTTTTGAAAAGACATTTCTTGCCCCCAAATTCTGATACTCTGCATTACTTTCAGGGATAGATTTCATGCTCACTTCGCTGTCTGAATATCATCTTCACTGCGGGAATGACAGAATAAAAGACCTGCAATGAATGGTGTATTTGGTGAATTTAGATCTCTTTTTTTTTTTTTTTTTTTTTTTTTTCCTGTTAGGATGGCCTGCAAACAAAGCTATCAGAAATGAAGAAAAAAAAAAAAAAGCTTATTACTGGTTACCAGAGCCACGTGGCACCACCAGCACAAACCAGCTGCTGCTTTACAGTGAGTTTCTAATGGGAACAGTGGGCAATTACCCCAGGTGGATCTATTTTGCATGTGGCTGAAGGGTGTATCGGGGCTGCTGAGAATGCTTGTCTCTGAGGGCGTTTGGTGTTGAAGGACCAGGCAAGGCTGCTCCGAGCATCTCCATCGCAGGCCTGTGTGTACACTGACCTTCATCAACTTTTCTTACTGCTGCCCACAATCATGATGGGGCAGATTGTGGAAACCTTGTGTGAGCTATTTCTTCGTTAAGGGCAAGATGTTGACACAGTGAAGCAGCACTTATACAGTGGAGCATCCTACTGGATGGCATTTGGGGAGCATTTCCTGAGACACAGACAGCAGCAGGATGTAGGTGATTGATTTATGGCAGACTTGGACTGACATGATGAAATACTGCAGCTGCTGCTCCTTGGTGGAGGCAGAGAAAAAAAAATAGGGTGAGGTTAATTCATATCATCACACAGAGCTAGAATAGGAGCCCCAGGATTTGCAAGCGAGGAAAGGGGCCTTTGCGGCGCCACCTGGCATCCAGAGCTTTACCTGACTCTGTTGTGACAACAGCTGGCTGAAGAAATGGATGTAGCAAGATATTGGCACCACTTGCCTTCATATTTGGGATCCTGAAATTGCATATTAGCTGTATATCAGGTGCCTCTCTGCTGCCAGGAAGGAGTTTGGGCTACATGCACTAGCAGTTTTTGAGGAGGGGAGGACACTGAAAGCAAGATGGTGTTGTTGGCAGCCGTCTAACATGGACAGTGACATATCTGTGCTTTTGATGATGTGCCCTGCAAGTTTGTTAGGTTAAAGCAGAGTATTTTTATTTGGCATGGTCTCTGAACACTGTAAGTTATTGATTTGCAGGTCTGCTACAGGTAAGCAGAACTTGTCTTCCCCCATCACTGTGGATGTGTATGGAAAGGCAAGGAAAAGGAAGGACTCCTTGCAAGTCAGAGTACTGTAAACACCATGTGATGCATTAAGGTGAGACCTACATAGTTTGAACTGTTTTAATCAATTTTTAATCAGCTTTTACTACACAAGAGCAATTTATTATAGGTTTTATGTGATCATAGGCTTACTGTGATTTTACTTGATCACTTACCATAGTTTTTATGAGCTTATGGTGATTTTAGGTTTTATGTGCTAATGACATTTTGCAACTTTGTTAAAAGCTTATCTGTGCAACTTCCCCATTCCTCCTGCCTTGACAGAAGAGAATGTTGCTACAGGCTGGCCCATTTATTAACCAAACTGTTCAAATCAGAGAAAAAAATAATGTAACTGGTCCGTTATAGCCCTTTCATAAAAGCAGAATAAGTGGTGTGTGCTACAAACACTGTGCAAATGCATGCACAGTGCTTGCATAAAATGGTTGATACCATGAAAGGACACAGCACAGACAGAAGCTGTAAGCCCTGAATGGCACAGTGCTCTGTCTCCAAAAGTGCTCTTGTTCTTGGCAAAGTTTCCAGGCCCGGGAGGCTTGTGCAGTGATAGAGTGGTCCCTAAGTACTGGGGTTGTCTCCAGCCATTCCTATGTTTTTCCACCTGTACCACTGAACAGGAGCTTCTCCAGCCACAGGGAAAGGGAGAAGAGGATGTCACTTGTCCAGGGACAATTTCTGAGGTTTTGGAGACTGGACAGCCTATCAGAGACTTGACAACACTTAGGATGTTACCAGTGTGGTCCTGGCATGAGGGAACTGCCCAGGAACTTCATTAACAGCCTGCAGAGACTGTTGGGCACAGAGATTTGCAAGCCTGACCACAGCAGCAGAGAAAAACTGAAGGAAAAGTGGGGCTGTCTCAAAGGTGTGGACATTTCTGGAGATCTTGCTACAACTGCAGGACCAGTAGCATTCACATCACAGTACCTTGAATCCCGGCGTGCTCCTATAGCAAGCTAACAGCAGCTAAATGGTGAGCACCTTCCGTTCCGGCTGAAGCTGATCAGGGACTGGCGCTGGCAGGGGCAGGGTGAAGAGGATACAAGGCAGCAGGTATCATGGGGGACATAATATGGTACAGAGAACTGCAGGTATCGTCATTAAGGCCTTTATAGACCAGAGTCTAATCCCCCCTAATGACTTTCTCCACACTGCCGAGGTTTGTTCACAGTTTAGCGCATGGACACTTCCTCGCCCACAAAGTAAGCGCACTGGTTTGGGTACAATGGTCCCCTCCCTGCGCCCTCCAGAGCATGCTTAAAAGTTTTGAGGGGAGTTTGGGGGCCCCTCTGCATGCCACAACACATGGAGAACTGATACTTTCATTTAAAAATGAACTTTAATGGGACCAATCTAATCTACATAAACCATAAAGCCCTCCACTGCCTAAGGAGAGTGTCAGTAGGAGGATGGCACAGTACATTTGAGGACAGTTTGGAGCGGTCTTGAAATTCAGAACCTTATCTATTCCAGGCTTCCTGTGTGCTAGTCTAGATACAGGCAAAAGATGCCACGGGCTGTTGTGAGCAGCAAGGTTATCCTGGCTTTGCTGCTTACTTTGCCTGTGTCGCAGCCTGAGAGAAGCCAGCAGGCTGCTGCTGAGCGTGAGATCAAGTAGCGATGGCCACGGCGGGGGATGGCAGCAGCCAGCCCAGCTCTGCAGATCTTCCCCCACGCTCCTTGTCCCAGCTCCATCCCTTCTTCCTTCCCTCCCTGTCCTGGGGCAAGAGCTGCCCCAGATGTCCTCTGCTTGGTAGGGAAACCACTGTGCCAGCGGCGCTGCGACCCTTTGGGCTGGCTTTGGCTCTCGGTTTCTCTACACTCGCTGGGTGGAAGGCTCCCAAAAAGCAGTTCAAAGACTCTGTAAATAACCCTCAAACAAACAAATCTGCTTTACTGGTTAGCAGTGCGTTTTTGACTTCTGTTTCTCCGTTCAGTGTCGTAAGGAAATAAAATGTGAATTAATCTTGTAAGCCAGCATTAATATGAAGTCCATTATCTGTTTCAGTCACTCAGACTACTAAGGTTGGCTTTTAGGTTGATTCTTGTGTCAGAGACGAGAAAGTTACACAATAGACATTAGAGAATCACTTTAAAAAACCTCCACAATCCTGCATTGAAATCCCATCCAGCAAGGGAGAGAACCAGCCCTGGCCTGGCTGAGAGGCAGTCACATGAGTGTCCAAAACAATGAACACACAGTGTCGAAAGCTGAGGCCATTGAACTTTATGTCACTTCCCAACTGCAGCATTACTCATAATTTATGGCTATACTCGCCTTTCAACCTTTAAAACCTTTTCCCAAGTATTTGCAGCATTCTCACATAAATATTGCTACAATAAGTAGCATCAACATTTAGTAGCTGTTTTTCAAGAATAACCGTGTGACACTATTATGGCATTCCATTAAACCAGCTGCAATGTGGGGAAGGTCTAAATCAAATCATGCCGGCTAAAGGTAACGTTTACACATATACAAGAGAACAATGGATGGGAAAAGTTTATTCTGTGTTTCAAGACTTAAATGACAGTTTTGTCTCCTTTCATGGTTATGCAAGATGTCTCTCTCTGGTGAAATGACCCAGAGTGGACACAGATTGCAGCTTACATTCCAGTGCTATTTGTTACCTTCTCCAAAAAAAATTGCAGTTATAAAAACCACAGTTTGGTTTATTTATTTTTGTTTAGGGAGAAAACCTTTTTTCAAAGCAACATGGAACGTTGTCTTTTCATTAAAGCTATCAAATGTTGTGAAATGATTAGTAAAAAATTCCTTGCCAGAATTGTTCACTGTCCAAAATGCATTACAATGACTAAACGTAAATGACAGATAGTTAGCTTGCATATAGATACGTGCTTAATTGCCCTCATCCCTCCTGTCTGAAGAATGCACTTAAGCATATGCTCATTTAAACACATATGCTTCATTTCTGTTTAGGTCAACAGGCTTTGAACATGTGCTTAAACATAAGCAAATGCTTAAGTGCTCCTCTTGAATAGCTTTGCTTTTCTGAGGCAAAGCCAAAGAAATAGTCTCTTGGAATATTTCTTCTTACCCTGGCCTACCTCTTGCTCCAGCTGCACTGATGGAGTGCTCCTTCTGCTCCTTCCTGGAAACCAGCTTACACCCCATTGCCCTGCCAGCTAACCTCGTACAGTGAGATTTGCAAATCCGCCCGTAGCGAGGAGAGATAGAGGGGAGGGAGGAAGAGGAGAAGGGGAGCTATGCCGAGGAATTTGCAGCCTTCCCTGAACAGAGCAAACATTGGCAGCGCGTGAGTCTGTTGGGAGGGAGAGAGAAGCCAGCAGCACCCCACTTGCACCCAGCCTGCCACCTGCCTACACAGGGAACGGGTGCTGTGCCTGTCGGCCTCCCCAGTGCCCCGGGCAGAGTGCTGCGCTGCAGCCTGCCCCTCCGCATCCAGCAGAGCTGGCTGGTTTCAAATTGTTTTGCTGTAACTTTTGCTTACACCCTGCCCCAATTCCTCCTCCCCGCTCAGCCCTGTCCCCGTGCCAGCCCTCCCAGCTCTCCCTGGGCTGTGGCGGTGCCTGGTTTTCCTGGAGTCCCCCTGCTTGGAGGTGTAAGTGGGTGCTTCGCTGCCAACACCCGAGGCTCGGCGGCATGGCTGTGTGGGTTCCCTGTGGGGGAAGCATCAAACCGCATGGCAGTGTTGAAACCTTCCCAGCTAGCCGCAGAGCAATGCAGGGCTTGATTTCTGCTCTCCGGTCAGGCTGCAGAGCCTCCCTGTCCGCCCAACTGCTGCTGCAGGTGACCTCTGGCTGGGCGGTAAAAACCCTGTACAAACGCGTGCTTGTGAGAGAGCTGGCGGTGTTCAGTGCTGTTTTCAGATGCACTTGGGAGCTGTATCTGTTGTGCTTTATCAGTTTAATTAAGATAAGGATATGGAGTTTATGCTATATTCCCATAAATGACAGGGCAGGGATATGAATGATTTATATGGTATTAATTGTACTTGTGAAGCAGAGGTCTGTCAATATGCATAAATAAAACCATCATTTGAATCCAAGTAAGAGAATGAAAGCACAAGATTTTTTTTCCTTAACAACTTTCCAAAATTCCCACTGTTTGCAAAAACCTGACATGTGTTGAGCAAAAAGTTGGAAGGGGCAGAGGCTGGACCGCCTGGGCACTAATTAATAAATACACGTCCAAAGGCAACTTTGGGGAGTGAGTTTGATTCAGTGCAAGAAGACTGGCTCCTCTGCCTGCCCTGAAGGTAATGTGTTTTGCCTGTGATGGCAGCAGATTATTTGTTCTTTTTTTTTTCCCTGACACCGAACTAAAGAATGCATTGTGGGAAAACCATCCTGACACATGACACTGTGCAAAGGAGGATCACAGCGTGAGGCAGCATCAAGGGGCTTACTTGGCCTTGATGCACTCTTGCACAGCATGGGGCTCCAGAGATGAGTGTCTCTTCCAACTGAAGCACTGGTGCAATTTGCACAACTCTCATGAGAGCGCACGGTGAAGCTGCTCTCAAAGCCCTCATGTAAACATGGCTGGGGAAAGAAAAGGGAGAGTAAAAGAGCCTGCACCGTGCACGGGAGAAGCACAAAAGGAGATGGTTCAAAAGAGGCTGAGCTAAGGAGGAGGGGAGTTGGGAGGGAAGCGGGGTGGAGAGGGGCAGAAAATGTAATCCAAATATTAGAAGCAGAAGGGAAAGTCTTAGCAATGTAATCGGATGGTTAGCACCACTGCGACAGGAGCGGTCAGAAGAAACGAAGTATGGGGAGACACTGGATGGCAATGCACAACTAGAGATTTAGCTTTCAAGGCAAAACTGCAGCTGAGATGCGCTCTGAAGACTTTGTGCCTCAGATATTCAGCCCTTAAACTTCTTCAAAACCTCCTAAGTTCACATAATAAGTTTGCATAAAGAGAGAGAGGGAGGGGAAGAGAAAAAATAAAGCCGGCTGTAAGTGTTCCTCGCTAGCCTGTCTCTGAGCAACAGGCCCTCCTGTACTCACTCTCCCTTGTTGCTCCTGCTTATCATAATATGCCACTTTTGCGCATCAAATTTACATTTCAAAAAATGCTGTATCGCTGCTCTAAAATTAATTATTAATCTTTCATCAGTCCCTTCCATAGATACATTTTTAACTTTGATTTTGCTACCCGTTCGGGGGAGGGATGGGAGAGGGGGGCGGGGGAGAGAAGATCCTTTAATCTTGTCACTTTTCTGTGGGGTTCTCCTCTCGTGTGCTGCTACTTCCAGCCCTGCGCGTCCCCTAAGCGCTCTGGAGGTACAACTTCAACTTTTCTGCTTGCTCGGAAAAGAAGTTTCCCACACTTTTGAGAGCAGGAAATTTTCACTGTGCAGGATGCAATACAGAGAAGCAACTGCTCCTCTTGTTTGACCTGGCATTTCAGCCTCAGTAAAGCGAAGCTGTACTGATAAATTGAGCCCCAGGCTAAATAGCTAGGTGGATTATATGCCTCTGCAGGGGAAAGAGGGCCGGGTGGGATTTGTATGGCCTACCCAGAGTGCAGTATGGGTTTATTCATCAATCAGCTCATCACAGTGACTTGCAGGGAATGGTCCGAATATTGGCTATTTACCATTAAATGTAAGCAAGTGCTGGAAGTGCAGCCATTTGTTAGTGTATGTGAAGAATAAGTCCTTCTCTTGCCTGCAGTGGAAAATAAAGAGGAGCAAGGAGAGATCTGTGTGTCAGATGGATACTGGAGAGATGGGAGCCGCTGGCAGACTCTGCACCTGTCCCACCTCTGGTGTGGGGTTATGCCAAATGGTATAGTCTACGTAAAGGAGAGGGAAAGGGCTCAGGCAAATGCAGTTTTGATAAGAGATGCTTTTGTGGATTACAGAATAAACACATTCCTTTTTATCTCTACTCTGCAAACTTGCTGATCACTGGCTTCACAGCCCAACGTACATGCACACATACACATGCGTGTGTATTCACCCCCTTCCCCCCGTGATGTACAATCTGGGCATTTGTGAAACTGAAGTGCTGTGTGTAGGGTGCTTCCTTGAATTAAGATGGAAAAACTTGCCGGACTCCATTATGTGCCCTGTATTAAAATAATGTTCTGCTCAAAAGGGACAAAAAATTATCTCATTGGAAGACAGATGTCAACACAACATGGCATCTAGTTAAAGGTCAAACTCTTCCAATTATAAGGAACCATACTTTACATTGTGCTTTTTATCTTTCTATTCATATGTACAGTTTAAGAAATACGTACTCTTTTAGCAACTCCTTTGTTGTTATTTGCTGGGTGTATGTGTGGGTGAATGTCTCTCAGGATGTTGGACTTAATCAGAGGTGAATTTGGATCAATAGACTATCACTTACTAGAAAATCAGATACAGTACAAGGCAAAAAGAAAGCTGAAAATGCAGAGCAAAACACATCATGCTTGCTTTCCAAGCCATCACCTCTGCATGTTTCTTCCCAAAAGCCCATGTTATCCACAGGGACAAATTTATCCCTGTGGTCACTCACTCAGGACTGTGCTCAGGTTATGCAGCCCTCTCTTTTTTATCTGTAGAGTCAATCAGCAGATGCACTGCAAATGGCAAATACTGTAGCACCTTCATCTAAGCTGTACTTCACCACCAATAAATTAGCACTTGCATGGACACAGCCAATAGCTCTCACAGCACACCTCTACATAAACCTCGTGTCTGCCTTTCACAGCTGGAGAAACTGAGCCAGCAAAGTTGCTGGAGGTGAGAGGGAGTCAGCAGTAGCCCCGGATCAAAACTGAAGCCTTGCTCAATCTCAGCTTTCTTCTCCTTCTTCCAGACAGCAATCTGAACACAGCCACACATCTACTCTCTGTGATTTATTCTGTGTAACAACACTGATTTTTTTTTCAAAGCAGACTTGGATTTCAGTTTATTGACACTAGTTGTGCATGTATGTGTAATTAGATAGGATCATCAACGTGCTACAGAAGGCCCACTTTGTATATTATGCCTCCACAAACCACTGGAAATGAAGTGCCATGATTCTCCTTGCACATTCTCATTTGCAGGAGTAACTGTAAGTGTAGGTCTTGTTTCGTAAAAATAAACAATGCTTATGTGGATGTGTGACAGATGTTACACCCTGTTGAGTGCATTGAATTCCTTATAGCCAAATAAAAATAGCTAGGTCACGTAGGCTTTAGAGTAAGTGTGGCTTCAGCAGGAATGCAGTTCATGCAAAAATCCAATATTGGCCTTGGGAAATGTCCCTTTTTGTCCACATAAGAGCTGAATAATGTTTGTGGCTGAAAATGCTATGGATTCTTAATCATGCACAGACTCTCCTCAATCAAAATACAGGCTCCACTTTTCAGTGAGTTACCCTCTCTGCCTGCCCAGCTCAGCAGCCTAGCTGAGGAGCTGTGTGTGTCAGAAGGAGGTAGAAAGACTTTTCTTGCCTCTGAGAGTATTTTCTTTCCTTTTGCTATGCCACAGTAGGTTCTATTTTTTTCATCCCAGAACCTTTCTAAGGAATTGTCTTAGGCAATTTTTTTCAACAGGCCTAGGGTATTCCCTTGATTTTTTTTTTTTTTTCCCCTTTGTTGCTTGGGGCAGGTCTTTCCAGTAGAGTGGGTCCATAAAAACATTTCCTGATGAAAAGAGGTATGGCTGGGGTAGACAGGAGAAACGAGTGAAGGCATTAGGTCTTCAGTATTTATTTGAGACATGATTCTCCTGAGAAAATATAAACAGCCCAGCAGCACTTATCCTGTATGTCCTAGCTACACAACACCCCTCTCACTAGCTAGTGGTGTGTTTGCAGGTTTAGGATCAGGACACCCTTATTCTTCCCCACTCGCATTCCCCTTCATGCACCATGGCATTGGGGGAGCTACCCAATTTTCACATGTGGGAAAAGGACAGTTGCCCAAAGCTGGCTGTCTGAAGCATGGAAACGTTCTGCCCTGCTCTGCACCCTGCTGCATGGGGAGCTCAGCAGCTGCAAGAAGCCTCATGGTGTCAGCAGCTGTTTCTTGCTGTTTCATCCTCCCCATCCTTCAGCACAAACTGAGCTATGCTCCGCAGCACTTCTAATTACAAAGTGAAGTGATCACAAAAAATCTGGACTGAAATAGAGCTGTGGAAGTCTCAGCAGCTGGATCTACCACGACAACTACCTTAAGAAAAGCAGAGGGACAGGGGCAAGCTTCTGGAAGTTAGAGTGCAAACTTGCAGCGTGTCTCTTTTCTCAGTGACTACAAATGTGCACTCCCAGCCAAGTATTTCCTCTCTGAGGGACACTGGATAGCTTAAATTAAAGCCCAGTAAGGTACCTAGGAGGTTTCTGCGTGGAAATATTTTCAATATAGCTGACACATTGCAAGCTCACATCTTAGCTGATAAGGTCAGCATCTTCTTTGGCTCACACACTTGCCAAGCTATTTGTAAAGGTGTGCCCATAAACTGAGGCTAAAAGGATGTATTAATTAGAGGGCCAAATCTTGAAGCCTGGGGATGAAAAAGCATTGTCAGTCTCACATGCCCCCTTTGGTGCAGTCACCCTTGGCAAATGACATCCAACTGGATTTAAAGGGATCCAGAAATGCAGATAAACTCCCTGCATCTGACTCTCCTTCCAGGTTTGGGACTAAGGTCATTATTGCAGGCCAGCGTCACTGGAAAAGTGCTATGGCCTTTACCCTTATCCTATAAGCATCTTTTGGATTAGGGTTTTTTTTGCCTCCATGGAGAAGGAGGAACAAGAAATGGTCCTTAATTTTGAAATTCATATCTGTGAGTTTCTGGATGCTTGGAGAAAAGCAGAAAAGGCATCAAAGATATTTCACATCTGTACATCCAACCTAGTGAAAGTTCAGCCTCTCTGCATCCCAGCCCTCTCTCAGACTGGGGCCCATTTACCCTATACTGCAGGAAATGCTTCTGTGAGTCCACCAGTTGTGAAAGCTTTCCCAAGCATTGCTGTGCCATTATGGACTGTCTCTCCTGGGTAAGGGGTTGTCTGCCACATTGGTGAGCTCGGTCCTGTGAGTCCGCCGTGGGGCTGGGCCATGGGGCTGCACCCTGCAGAGCATCTTGGGGTGGCATGGGCTGCCTCTGGGTCTGAGCGGTACCCGCAGACAGAGAGCTGAGGAAAGCATTACAGGAGCGGTCTGTCCTCTGGCCAGAACACAACCTGCTCATGTGCAGCTCATCTCACTGCAGGGGTCAGGGTGGGGCCATGAAGGACCCGCAAAACTGCAGACCTGCTCCAACACAGATTTTCCACATTATAAAACACCTGGCATTAGAATTCCAGTATTAGACAAGACGGATCTTTATTTGGTAATGACTGACAGTTTGTTTGCTGACCACTCCCTCTTTTTTAAAAATACAATATATATTCAATTAAAATATTCTCCAAAGAAGAAAAGAATTTGAAAGTTGAAGAAAACTATCAGAGCATGCAAAAGAAAAAACATTTAATACATAACAGTGAAATAAACCAAAATGAGGAAGGGGGAAGGACAGAAAGAGAGGGAGAAGGAAAGATTAAAAATAGACTGATTGCAAAGTGTATCTAAACATTTTGTTAAGTGCTGCGTTTCCCTCTTGCCCACACAGGCCTGAAGAAGATGGTTCTGTAATTCAGGCACAGCTGTACCCTGTGGGTTGGGAAGCAATGTGCGTTGGTGAATGGGAACTAGGTGGGAAGGTGGGCACTCCCCCATGCTAAATGCCTCTCTGCTTAGACTCTGCTGATCAAGTCTAGCACCTGAGGCAACTTCCTTCCACCAGTCACCCTTTCTGAAAGCAAAAAAAAGGCAGTAGCAAACTACTCAACTTTTTATCCCTCTGCTTCTACCAGGAATGAAGCAGGTACAGTGGGATTAATCTCTGAGGCTGGGATGAACCTCCACTGGGAGATGCCTGTCACCCTCCACTCTTTGTAGAATCATAGAATCATAGAATCATTTAGGTTGGAAAAGACCTTTAAGATCATCCAGTCCTACCATTAGCCTAACATTACCAAGTCCACCACTAAATCAATTAAGGGTAGAGTAGCAATTTTGTGTTTCCTGGCTGGGTTATTTTAATGGAAGTAAAAACTTAAGGTTGGAAAGGACCTCTAAGGTCATCAGTCCAACCATCAACCCAACACCTTCATGTCCACTAAACCATGTCCCAAAGTGCCACGTCTACCTATTTTTTCAACATTTCCAGGGATGGTGACTCCACCACCTCTCTGGGCAGCCTCTTCCAATGCTTGACTACCCTTTCCGTGAAGAAATTTTTCCTAATATCCAACCTAAACCTCCCCTGGTGCAGCTTGAGCCCATTTCCTCTCGTCCTATTGCTAACTCCTTGGGAGAATAGACCAACACCCACCTCACTACAACCTCCCTTCAGGTAGTTGTAGAGAGCGATAAGGTCTCCCCTCAGCCTCCTCTTCTCCAGGTTAAACAACCCCAGTTCCCTCAGCCACTCCTCATAAGGCCTGTGCTCCAGACCCTTCACCAGCTTTGTTGCCCTTCTCTGGACACGCTCCAGCACCTCAATGTCTTTCTTGTATTGAGGGGCCCAAACCTGGACACAGTATTCCAGGTGCGGCCTCACCAGTGCCAAGTACACGGGGACAATCACCTCCCTGTTCCTGCTGGCCACACTGTAGGAAAAGGCCAGAAAGCCAAATCTTAAGCAAGCTAAAATCAAGCGAGATAAAGCCTCTCCCCCTTAATGTCGGTAAGAGGCAACACCTGAAGCACAGTAAATGAGTATAAGCCTGCTGTAGTCAGACAGGGACAGCCGTGCCCTTGTCGTGGCAGCGGTGCGTGGTGGTAGAAGGAGGACCAGATGTGCAGGCTTGCAGGGGCTCAGGAAAGACTCCCCTGGGCAGAGGTGACTGTGTACAAGCCTCCAGTGGGCATTAATAACACAGGGATGGTAATAAAGACATTCACAACAGGGTACCAGTTCCAGAGCTCCTCTGAGTAGTCTGAACATCCTTGCCAGCCTCTTTTAGAGGAATGTGAACTCCTAAGGGAAAAATTAGCACAGTATCCACCACTAGAGCCAGACTTATGCGCTAGTAATGGTGGAAAACGCTTTGTGAATTGGTAGCTGCACATTTACAGATAAGACACCTAACTAGGTGCCATCAAGCATGGCTGTGTTAGCACTCTGGCCTTTAGGAAGTAGAGGAAGAAGTAGCAGCAAAGACAGAGCAGTTGGTCTTAGCACCGTATGGCAGCTGGGAATATCAACAAGGAATGGATTGGTGCCCACTCCGTGTGCCAGCACTGACAAGGAAAGAGCAAAATGTCATCTAACAAGGACATCTCACTTCTACTGAACAGTCCAGCAGGAGTATGCTGGCAATTAGGAAATAAAATATAATTTTAAATGTCCAAAATCAAAAGCAAACCGACTAATGTCTGAGAGCAGCTGAAACTTGTCTAGACACAGGACAACGTCTCTCCATGTAGGCCACCACCACCTCCAGACTGTTTTGCTTTCTCCTGCAACATGAAGACAATCTGTCTATTTGCTTTTGTTTTTTTTTAATGTGTGTTGAATGGCTTGGCCAATAGCTGTGAAACAATATTTAACTATTGGCGAAAGCAGTTTTTATTTACTCTGGTAACTGTAGTTTCATATACTGCATTTTTCTGCCTTTGTATTTTGAGCAAGTAATCTCCCTGGGGCGGGTCACAATTCTCACTCGCTTGGACTCTCATGTCCACTGCAGTTGCACACGGCATGGTGACGGTCGCCCTGTGAGCTGCTGGATTACACTACACTAGCATTTTCTTTTGCAGAATAAACTTGTCTTATTCTCTTTTGTTCCTGCTGTACCATGCCACATTTGTGCTAATTACATTATTTCAGTGGTCTCAGGAGTCCTTCGGAAAACAAGAAGTGCCAATGTTAGCGGGACAAAGGCATTTATGCTTTATTGGCCACTATTTTCCATGGGCATAAGGCTAAAGCTGAACAAATAGGCCAGCCCTAAATGCACACAACACCTACCACCAGCAGCTTAGAGCTGCCAGACTCAGTTCTGCCTCGAGCAGGTGGCAGGGGGAAGTTTGCAGGGTTCCCCCAGGCGCAGCGAGAGGGCCGTTCCCCTGCATCCCGGTGCAAGTCCAGATGTCTCAGAAGGGCCCTGGTTTACGAACAAGCACAACCTTTGCACACCGCATGGATCAAGGGCTTTACATTAGAAATGGACTGATCCTAGGCATACGGTTCCCCTCCCTGTGCCCCATGAACCCTTCCTGTGAGATGGACCCTCTTGGGGGCTTTGAAAGCAGCAGATGAACACTACAGTGTAAGCGTTCGCATCTGAAAGAGCATATGAGGAACACAGCTGCCTGGCACAAAGTTTCCTTTCAGCTATGTTAGGAAAGCAATACCAAGAACCCGCATTTTCCTTCAGTACTCCACCTAATAAGAAATAATACTTAATTCCTATATAACACTTCTCAGACTCCCAAGTGCTTTGCAAAAGGGATCGGTGTCAGATGAGGAAAAGGAAGCAAAAAGCAATGAATGCCATCCCCTGGGTCACCAACCACCCCTGTTTTAGCTCTAGCCACTAGGTCCAGTCCTTAAGCAGGGTAGGAGGGCTTCTGCAAGACTATGAGGGACCTGGTGCTCTTTCAGGTGTGCTTTCATCTGCCCTGAATAGTCCTAGCCTGTGCCCAGCACGTGGAACTGGGAAATGACAGGGACACCGCTGGTGCTGAGTCTAGGGGCATAGGAACTTTACAGGAACACCCGAATGTTTAATTATCTTCAGCATCTTATAATTATCTATGTATTTATTCCCTGACTACCCTTATCTGAAGAACATTACTCTTACTGTTCTATGGATGAGAAACGGCAGCTTTCTCGCCTCCAGAAGGGCTAGTGATGCAGGCATAGTCTGCAGTGGGAAGAGGCTTGTGCTCACTCCCCCACACACCAGGCAAGCAGCCATCCGCTCTCCAGCCCTTCCTGCCTAACATTGTAAGCACAGCCATACACGGTTGCCTGCAGAAGAGCTCTCAGCGGCTATAGAACAGGCATCACTATTTGCCCCTTAAAGTAGTAATAGAAAGCTAATTAGAATGGCAAGTAAAGTGTACAAAAGGGGAGGAAAAAAAAAAGAAAAGAGTGAAAATGGAGTTTCATTTGACCATACAAATAGACAAAGAGGTAAAACTTGGATAACAGCAGAAGGGTTTGAAACAGCTTTTGGTGCATTCAATCTATTGCCTCTTCACTCCTGGTGGAAAAGATCACATATATCATCTTACAGTGTTTATTGTTCTAAATAGAGACCTACACGGATGGAGATCTCACACTAACTTCATACTCTATTGTATTGGCTTCTCACTAACACTTATCAGCTGAAACAACATTATAATAGCACAGAGTCCAGAATAGTGTATTTTACGATGCCACTAGAAGACTAGAGGGGGAAATACACTTTTTGTTTTTCCTTTAAAAAAAAGCTAGAAAGAAGAAGATCATAGTACCAAAGCCAGCAGCCTCTAATAACTGGAGCCAGACCTGCCAGTTGACCAGAGGTAGATACTGACATGCAACAGTTTTGCTAAGGCTACAATTTAATAAGTTCAGATCTTTTCTAGTTACAGCAAGTGGAGTCCTTTTGGGACATGCAAAGGACAAAAGACACAGGAAGAATGAAAGACCTACTTCTACATATCTTTCTTACAATTTCTCAGGTGTATGCCCTGTGAGCAAGAGTGTGTGATTGAGCACAAGAGAGGATGGCACCCTGGAAATCAGTGATGGAACAGAGTCTTTGCTATTGTTTCATCACATCTCAGTAATAAAGGTAAAGCTGCACAGAAAAGGGTGGAGAAATTCTGCTAGTGTTAAGTCCACAAAACAATCGTGACCCATCCACTGTCAATATCAGGAGTGGTATTCCAGTTTCCTCTGATGCTGTAACCTAAGTTACTACTTACAAGTTATGAGAGTTCCAATATCCACTGCTGGCAGTATCCGAGCAGTCAGGCTGTTTGCTGCAGGCTTATGAATTAAGGGTGCAAAGGCTTCCAGGTAAACACTAACCAGAGAAAAAGGTCTGGATCCATTGCAGTTTGAGCAGTGATGCAGGAACCCATGTGTGTTGTGCAGGGCCTTTAGTGGTCTGTATAAAGGTGTATGTGATACTGTGAGGCCTTAGGAAAACACAGTTGGCAAACTAAGCTCTCAGGTCTTGTGAGGGCAAAGAATCGAATGGAGAAATTCATGATGGAGCACAGAAAAAGCACATAATGGTTTATTTGCACATTTCTTCCACGTGGCATAGGATCCATGGCAGTTGTGTAGCCTACATACAAACTCAAAACATAAACACCTCTTCTTAAGATGGAGTAGTTGCAGCCTAGCTGAGTTTTATTAAAGCTAACCAGCAAACAAAAGCAGGTGGTTAAAAGCTACGAATACATATATCCAGTAAACCTGCTAGCTTGTGCTTAATTTAAAACATATGGTTAGTCTTTCATATGATAAAGTGCTTTCTTGGATCAGGGTCAACATGTCCTTCTGAGGCAACAATGAGACACCCTATAGATCTACAAAAGGGAAGGGATCTACAGAATAAAGTGGATTTACCCGAAAAGTGCCCTAAGGATCAGGATGCCTATTAAGAGTGTATTCCCTGTCATCCCTCCTTACAGACTTACAAATACTCAGCTTGCCCATATTAGAATAAATAGTGTGGTCAGCTGAGGAATGCAGCTATGTGATGGCCTCTGTATACATCACGCATTACCAGCAGCAGGGAGAACAAAGAGTGAGTTTAGAAAACTGTGAATTTGGTTCAGTTCAGAGTAAAAAGAGATGTGCTACTGATCCTTCCTAGATTCCTTTCTTTTCTAAATGTTTCCCAATTATACATAATATTTCCCAATTATATATAATTTTCCCATTAAGTACTACAAGTGTTTTATGATGGGCTCTGGAAACTGACCCTAAAGGAATTGACATTCTTTCCTTAAATGAAATGAAATGAATTTTCTTTTCTGAAATGAAACATAGGTTTCTGATGGATTCTACTCTTCCATGAACAAATCTAAGCTGATTTAATTGCTCTTGAATAAGATAATACAAACTTAATTTCTGGTTTAGCCGTAATCAGAGTTAATAAACAAAATAAGAAGGCAGAACTGGAACGGGTCTCTGGGTCACTGATCTGAGTCCTTTGCCACCGACTTCGATGTTGTGTTTTCCCTTTCATTAACTCATCAGGCTCTGACAACCACAATGTCTTAGATAGACTTGACGGCTTTCACCCCCAAATGAAAGTCACTTCCTCAAGGCAATTGCAAGACAACAGCAGGATAAAATCCAAATATCCTGAGTCTCAGTCACTTGCTCTGTTATAATACCAAAAAACCAGTGTGTCCAAAATAATGTTGAAGGTGGATCATGCTTGTAGGCTATATAGGGGAAGAAAATTGTATTTTCTTTTTCCAATTCACTGGAATTCTCATGAGAGAACAGTGACCAAGATAAAAGCTCAGCAAAGACAAATAAAGCAAGAACTCCGCCTCTTCCTCAAAAGATGTGAAAATAATGTTAACTGGAGAGGGCTTTGTTTTGCTTTTGCTTTCTCTACAACACAGAGAATGTTAATGAATTACACTTTTAACTGGGACATAATCTTGTCTGTAAGGGATCAAGGGAAATTTAGATGTGGGACTAGCTCAGATAATGAGAGGCAATTGGGAGTTTTTGGAAGAGCTGAGAAATTGGCATGTGGGAATAATAATTATAGATTTTACAGTATTTACGAAGAAATGCTATGGAAGAAACCTCTTTGGTTTTAACTGTGAACCTTGATAGAAAGGGAATTAGGATACCTGGTGTTAAAATCTCCTCAAATCCCTCAAAGCTTTAGTGAAGATCTAATGCTTTGGCTGGTACACTAGAGTTTGCTTAGCTGATACAAATGATATTTCCAGGAAAATTTGTGCATCACACTCCCAGATGTCAGCCAGATGATACAAGGATATTTTGGCTTGGAAGCTTCTCCTTTTCTGTTTTGCTTAAAAAGAAAAGAATTGCTTGTGTGCTGTTTACAAAGATTTCAGCATGATGTCTACTATTTTAGCCACTAACACAAACAACCTTGACAATCAGAATGTATTTTTTTCATCCTTCTTCATGCAGACAAGTAAGCAGTCATCAATTACAATCCCACACATGAAATACAAATTTAGCACTACGGAAATGAAAACTAAAGCAATTTGTACCTTTACTATTCCAAGGGGATTCATTCTTGCTCTGTTTACTATGAAATATTTCCTCTGTTGAAGTCAAAGTTATATCAATGTCACCGACCTTAAGTTGAATCACAGTAAGAAGATGATAACCTGGCATTCCTGGCATCATCTCCTCATTACTGAATTTGCTAGTTAGCATGTGTTTTAAAACAATGCCCAAGCATTTGCTTTCTTTAGGTCACAGTCAAGCTTGATTTATTTGAGTTGATAACATCAAATTTAAGAGTAAAAAATGCAATTTAGAAAACCGATTTTTAATTGATCTCCAGTAAAAAAATTAACTTTATCAGCAAAATAGTTTAAAATGTTTCTTTACCCACTACATAATCTTAATAATAGCTGAGTAATGACTTTAACAGAAAAAAAAAAGCTAAAATGCAAAAGCATATGAATGTCTATGGAAGCATAGGTTTCAGTGCACATTGTGAATGGCTTGAAAAACAGAAAGACAGTTCTGATTTGAAAATCCTATTTCACTTCTGGTTCTTATCCTTCTCTTGCCATGGAAACAACCAGAATATTAATATAGGTGTTCGTTCTTCTACTGCACTGGTCTGTCACTTTCCTTATCTATATAGTTATTCATCCCCAGTAACATAGCATTTCACACACACATATGTACATACACACATATGTACATACACACAGATGTACACACACAGAGATGTACACATATGCACACTGATCACACTGTGTTATAAATTAGCAGGGTAAATAGAGGAAGGGAGCTCTGTATCATGCTGGCTCTTGCAGGAAACCACACCACATAAAATGTAATAGAAACATTATAAACGGTGCACCTCAGTCCCCAACACACCCAAAGGGACTCCATATTTTCACTGCTGACTGTACAGTTGAGTGTACGGGCACAGTTATACTGAGCCTCTCAACACTTGTCTGTGTCCAAGACCAAAAACTTTATCACCCTGCTGCCCAACCCCCATGTCTGAACACACCTCTGCACCTCCAAACCAACTCCAGCATGGTGGGTGATGCCACTCCAGATTTATGCTCATTTAAATGGAGGAGGCTTGGGTTGAAGAGGTGCCTGTGCCACGTGGAGCTCCTGCACCCTCTCTCCCACAAACCTCTGCAACACCATTCCACTGCTCTCCTCCTCCTCTTTTAAAACTTTTAAGAAATGATAATTGTCAATGTAGGTGGCTGTTACCAATTCTACTGATTGGTGTTGCTCCTTGTCTCCCTTCTTCTCTCTGGTCTGCCCCCTTATCTTCCACTCAAACTGCTTACAACAGGGATCGCCTTTGGGCTGCCCCTGCACAGGCCAAATGCAGTGGGGCTCTGAAACATTGCTGGGCTGCCTGGGCCATACTCATCCTTCTTTATTTTAGGGAGTAATGGAGATGCCTAATTTGGGAATGTGTCCACACTGCAATGGTTCTATCTCCATTGAGGTGAAAAAGGCATTTTGTCAAGACGATTAAGCCTCGCTAAGGTCTGGAGAGGTTTCAAAGTGCTTATCTTGCTTCGTGGTTTAGAGAAGAAGCCTAGAGCAAATATGCCTCACAGAGCATCATAAATTAGGTGGGATACTCTGGGGCTTATGTAACAAATATAAAAACCTTCATGTACCGTATCACCAATCCACAATAACTACCCTCCCTGTGCAGGGCTCTGTTACAGCAGCACAGCAACACTAATTTTGTGTGATGGGCTGGCATGGAACTATCATCCTCATTTTCCTTGAACACAAGGCCAGAATTTGAATCCAAACTCTGATGGGCTTTTCCATACAGTATTTCAAATGGGTGTGTTTAGATGGGAAAGTCAGAACCACTGCATTAGTGCCCAGGATATTTGGCTGAACCTGATGTCTCTAATTTTGAGCATATGGTTTATTGAATTGTAATACTTTTCAAGATAATTCTGACTGCCCTATTCTGAAGGATTTCTATTCTCAAGTAGAACATGCACAAGAATAAAGATTTTGATTGCAGCTTTAATATCAAAGTAATATGTTTCAATTGACTAAGCAGGCCACTAACAATTTAGATAAAGGGATGCAATATAACAATTAATGAGCTATACACAAATTCCTCATTGTTCATTAACCCTTCAGAGGCTGCATATCTGCATATAGCCCATGTTTTCCCTTCATTTGGCCAGCACTCTAAAAGATGGCAGAATTCTCAAAATGTGCTGCTAAGAGGTTGTTTTAATGTATGGTAAGTGATATGCATACACATTATGAAATAATATGTACAAAGCCCTGGTAATGGTCCTCACAGAGGTAATGGAATTTACTGTAATTTCTACAGGGTGAAATTTTAGTTAATATCCATTATAAAATCAGCTATCTCAAGCAGAGCTGGGTTTACAAGATCAGTCAGCCTGGGGCAAAACTCTACTTGAAAGAGCAGCAGGATAGGAAAGCTTTCAGGGAATGGGTTACCCACTCCCTTATTCTCGACTTCAGCCCCAGCAAAAATGAAAACAACCCAAGACCTACTCTGTTTGCGCATGTAATATCTTTTATTTAGCAGCATGGTAAACACCTCATGCTATGGTCGCACACGTTGCAGCATCTGGTACGCTCTGGAGAGGTCCAGATCCGGTAGTCACGTGATTTCATGAGAACCATCACTTTTCTCATGTATACTTCGACCTTGTGGGTTGTGGTAAAAAGGCTTGAATTATGAACCCTGAAAAGAGTCAAGAAATTTTTGTCATAAAAATCCAAATTCTTTCTCCTCTTTTGTTTTCCTGACTCTGCCAAGCCTTCTTCATGAGGTCCTTAGGGTGGGAGCATTAGAGTGGGTTGCCACGGCTGTTTCTGCTTTTGGGTGTTCTCATTCCTCCCTGTTATTTTGGCTCTACTTGCATATTTGCTTGACTATTTGACAGAGCTTTTTAGGTTGGAAATGGCAGACATACCTAGATGTATATTAGCTGGAGTAAATAAGAGTATTGGTACTGATTACAGGGGAAATATAGCACAGTAGGCTATATTTCCCTTTTTAACCACTCAGAACTTTTCATCACTGAATTTGACATTCGCATGACCTACATACAAATGACACAAAATTATCATCCCTGTTTTACAAACGGGGAGCAGAGATATGAAGTATATTAAAGCAGTTTTCCCAAGGACACACCGTGAGTCCTTAACCAAGCCAGAACTCAAGCGAAGGGCTCCTGGAGGCCATCCCAGCATCCCATCCTCCTGACAACTGAAGACACTAAAAGGCCATAAAAGTCTATGAGACAACTGAGTGAATCATGTCCGTAATTCATTCACTTGAGCTTTGTTTTCATTCATAAACTCATCAAAGATCAGAGCCCCTGAAGTGAGTTATAGTCCTGTGTTCACTGAAAAGCTGTTTGTTAATCTCAAACGGACCTTTGCCTTTATGGCTATGCAGTGGGTGCAGTTAATATACTTTCATTTACCTTTTATTGTTAGCTCAGGTATTAATGATGTCAGCTGTATTCCCAGCTCTACGAATAGGGAATACCTGTACAGACCAGTATCCCACCTGCATGGTAAATATATTACCTTTTCCACAGTGCTTGTGTAAATGTAATTCCAAACCAGCAGGAGCCAGTAGTTAGAGACCCATCAAACTAAATGGATTTTGGATCAAATCCACTCTTCCTAGTCCTAAAACACCCACCTATGTATTGACTAGACCAATATTATTTGATATTCACATACAGATATGAAATTGCCTCATTTAGCTCTTCATCTGAGCCAAAGTAATTTGGGTGTGGAGGAGTCTGCAGGGCAGGAGCTAAGTTTTCTCTTCCTTGTGGAGCAGAGTGGCCCAAGAAGAGATGTTCTGTGCCATGGCTTCCTCACAGCTCATGGACAGGGAAGCAATCCTTTTGCAAACTAAAGGTTCAGCCCAGGCACGTTTTTGTAATTTTTCCCTAGAGAAAGAAGGAAAGTTCTGTGTTCACGAAGGACCATACTCCCTTGTCCCGAGTAGCACAGTGACCAGTCTCCACTATAGTAAAGGTACAAAATATATCCTTAACAATAAGTACTGTTTCATAAAATATAAAATGCTTGGCATCTTGGTTTGAAAGCATTTCTAGTGGTTTTTGAAGGAAATTAATACAGTAAGACTACATTATCACAAGAGATTGTGAGTATGCAGATTCCTGTGGCTTTCTGATATGTGTGCACGGTAGCTAATTCAGTTATTTCATATAACATTTGTATGTATGGCACATATTTCATTGTTCCTGAGGCTTGAGCACCTTGAAATTATAAATTTTTATTTCAAAATGTTTGTATACAACTAAACAAATTCAGGGTGGATAGTAACAATATTCAAGGTGGACACTGGCAGAAGCACATAGAAAAGAGGACAGGCAAAAAATAACCCATCATTTTAGAGCTGGGGTTCTTGACTACTTTGGAAAAAGGATTTCAGAAAAAATCTCACTCTGCATTTTTTCCCTTGGTGCATCAAAGTTAAAAATCAAATCAATACCATCTTAGTATTAGATGGTGGTGACAGCATGCGGACATCAGTGCTGTAATTAAAAAGGCATTCAGCTTAGTTGGTAAAATGTAATTTTAGCTGTAGTCACTGGCTGTTTCCAAGCAATCTATTTACCCCAAAATGTCCTCAGGCATGGACTGAAGAGTGTGAAATGATCGAGTTTTAGTTATCCTCATACATAACAAATTTCAATTATAATTCCTACTGTAAAAAATGTTATAATAATATTACACTGAAGTCCCTGTGCTAACTGGCACCGGGAGTAGAAAAGCAGAAAGAAACTTTCTCTGATTTACTGCTCCCATTACTCTCATTTTACATGGGACTTCTTCCCTGAGCCTGCACAGGGTCTAACCCCAGTTGCTGACCGAGTCACCATCCCGTGCTGCCCCAGTCCATGGCCCAAGTCAGAGACCATCCTGGAAAATGATGCTGCAAGATTTCCCCCCGCTCCAATAGGGACCATCAGACAAAAGTCCTTCATTGCTTAAAGACTGGCAGAGTTCTGGCTTCAGATACTGCTCACAGAAAAAGCTTAGGGCCACTCATTAAAGTAGCAGCTAAATTAATGGTAAGCAAAGTTAAGTAAAATGCACATAGCATTTAAGTTTCTAAGCTAAAACTATCAACCAATTAAATTGAATAACATGGCTGAATTAAATATTAAGCTTATTTACAGATAAGAAAACTGAGGCAGAAAATCAAAAGGCCAGTTTTGAGGATGGTACCTCAGCACCAATTGGCATTACTTTTCAGTTAACTTATTCTTTCTAAAATGTTGTATGCCCACAAGCAACCTTGTCACGGTTGTAAATCATCTGATATTCTACTGCACATTATGAAACCCATGGAGATGGACCTGCCTCCGTGCTGCAGGGGTGCCTGCATCCCCATCCCCCTGCACTGACGGCACATCTGCTCGCTCCTCCCGCCGCTTGACCAGCTCCCGGGGTCATTCCCTCCCTTCTGCTGTATCGCCCTGCCATGGACTTACCCTGGTGGGATCCACCTTGCTGGTTAAAAGTGAGTGCTGCTTCGGGACCCCGGGGCTGTCCTTCTGGTTACTCAGCAGTCAAATTCACTGTGCTCCTGACCCCCTTACTCTGCAGGGGAGATAGGATACACTTCCCCCTCAATCACAGCAAACCCAGTTACCCCAAAACATGAAAGTGAGGATGTACAGGCTTTTGGACTGGTTTATAAGCATCTTCCAGAGGCTGACAAGACTTCTGCCAGTCCTCGGAAGGTCTGTTGCTGTGTTAGGTAGGTAGCCGCTCTGGCTGCCAAGGGTCTCACCGCTGGCCTCCATGTACCCTGGTGGGGCTGAATATGATGCAGATCAGGATACTGGTTTTGAAAGGCAGAGCTTATCTGTCTGATGAATCCAGAAGCTGGCAGAGGCTTGGAGATCCGGCAGGTCCCCAAACCACAGCTTGAACTGGTTGGCACAGGAAATATAAGTGCAGTAGTAAAAGCAATGATTTCTAGTAAATATGGAATACAAGTTTGTTTCTTTCAGGAAGGGCAGAAATAAAAGTAGAAGCAGTGAGATAATATATTTGCTTAATTTTGTGCTAGACCTTACAGGGAAAAGAGGAGATGTTCAGATAAAGAGACAAATCACGCTGCAATATGCAGTGCAAATGCATACGCAACTTGGCATTTCCTACTCTCCGCTCTTGTCATGGTATCTATTATTCTCTCACCTCTGCCCAGTGAGCCTGGCACTATCAAAAGTAGGGGTGGGCAGCTAGGAATACCGTATGTGTTACAAGGCAGCTGGCTTGAAGGACAGCCACTTTGACTGTAGTGTCAGATAAAAAGTTTAGAACCATTTTCCTGACTCTCAGTTTCATCAGGGCCCTCAGCCTTGAGCTGATATGAGGTAGAATGAGCTAAATGGGCCAAGTCTTACAGCACAGACTGAGAGGTTTTAACCTGAGAGGTTTTAACGCCCTTCCCTTTGGGCTGCTGTAGGATGCAGGTTATTGTACACTGCATCTTATGCTGACCTGTGCTTGTTAGAAAGTGAGAATTTAAGTTAGAAAGTGTGCCTTAATCTGGCATGCAGCTGACTCCTGTTCCTGCAGCAGAGAGGGGGGACCAGGCAAGCAGCAGCAAGAAGGAGAATTTTCTTAGTTTCTCACTGCTTCTCTCTGCAGAACTCTTCTCTCCTTCAGGGGAGATGCTGCACTGTAGCATCCTTCAAAAGAAGGTCGGCTTGCCAAAACTCACATACAATTACTGGCTTGCCTCTGCTGCTTCTTTTTAGCTAGCCAAGTCCCTAACAACCCTATTACATCTGGCATTTTTTTTTCCATCCTCAAAAATTGCCACAACTACTCTGTTCCCTTTCCCTGTACATTTCTTGCTTATGACAGCTCAGAGGGTCTACCAAAATGGGGGATCTTTTGACATCTCTGTCACATTTTACCATGGCCAAGCTCACCAAAACCTGAGAAGAACAAGCATTCCCACATGTATGAAAAAATCCCAATTTTATCATTGTTTGCATGGCCAGGTTAGAATTTAAGGGCAAAGCTGGTTGGATGTTAGTGCAGCTGCTGACACAGAGCAGTGACCATGGACTGGGTGCTCACAGTCTCTGGTTTTCATCAGAGGGAAAATGAACCCAGAGAGGAGAGGACGTGCTCAAACAACACAGAGAAGGACAGAGAAGGGTTAGAGAAGGCTCATAAGGATGACTGAGAGGCAAACAGACAACCCTGGTGGCTTTTGGGGAGGGCACAAAGCTTCCCTCAGCCTTTGGGTGTAGTGCAGTGTCCATCCTGTCACACTGCCATATTTTGGGGCACACATCTCACTATTCCTGCAACCAGGCAGTAAGGAGGGGGGGAGTCCTGGGATTCTCCAAAAGGGCACAAGCCCTTTTGCTGTCCTCTGAGCAGAGAACATCCATTAGCTTCCCACCTGCATTGCTTCATGTGGACTTGAAGGCACAAACTTATCTCCACTTCATTTATTTTTAGGTTTTCAAAAGATTCTACTTACTGTATTGACATACAGTGCTCACTATTTCTCCCTGCTGTCAATAGTTAAAACAACATTAATTGACATTGGATTTATATTCGTCGTATGTTTCTTGAGCAAGTCATTAAAACGTCCAGGCTCACTGCCATAAAAAGCAAATATGGACTGAAGTAGATCTCATATACAGTGATGCAGGAACCCCACGTGATGCACAGGAAGAGGTCCTCACCACAAAATGACCAGTACCTTACTCATTAACCACATGTGTCTATTTATTCAAAATTAAGAGCAAAATGTGTTCCTCACTTTTTTCTAGAATCCCTCTTCATTGCTGTGTACAACATTCAGCTGAACAAGCTGTCAAGTGGGAAAAGGAGTAGGAGGTGACCAGCTTTCCCTTCATCCTTTCAACTAGTGTGCGAACCAGCACACAGTAACTATCAGGGGGAGCACATATTTTTTAGTAGCCTGCAGGCTAAACATCCCTCCTCCATCTACCTGTCTATCTTCCTAATGCACGTTGCACTGTCACTCTGAAAGTGCTCAGAATATGCAGAAAGAGCTCCAAGGAAAGCTCGGGGAGCAGAACTCAACCTGGCTCTTTCAGAATAGTCAGATGAGTACCAGTACTTCCTTTGCCCATATATATGGGCTAAAAGGTCCTTTTATCAGTGCTATATACAAAGCAGTATTTCTCAAGACTGAAAGATCCCAAGGTATCAAATACCTAAACTGCAGATTGCTGATATTCAGGACTATATAACAGGGCCTTTATACCCTTTTTATACTGCTCCCTAGACATCCCCTTCTGGCCACTGCTGGGCACAGGCTACTCAGTCAGGTGGCTCTTTGGTCTGACTTGATGTTAGGTGTTTTCCTAATATCTTAAATGATTTCCATACTACTGAAACACCTTAGTACCGATGAGTCTTCTATGATGAGCCTTGCAGCATGATGAAGATATACCCTAACCTGCTGACAGAGTCCAAAGTCTGGTGCCCAGGACACAGAATATAGGTATTAATAACCTCAGTACACTTTGGCTACATCTATATGGGTGAATTAAACATGCCCAGGACCGTTTTCTGGCCAACTGGCTTTGAAGAGCTTGAGTCCATATATACACAGACTGCCTAATGGGAACGGTCTCTGGACTGACCTAACTTCTGTAGCACGTCCAGGAATTGCTTGGGAGAGCACTAGTTGGGCTCGGTCAAAACTGTGCCAAGGACCCTTCTAGCAATTTAATGGTTCAGACAATCAAGTTTCAGTGCCAGAGGATTTTCATCTGAGTTGTTTAATTTACTTGGGTAGCATTAGCCTTTGGGAATCCAAGAGTCTAAGCTCATTGATAGCCTTCTATATATCACCTACTCTTATTAGCAAGAGTAATAGCACTTTCTTGATAGCAGCACATATCTCCATTACAACAGCTTTGAAATGGTCTGCTCTGAAGCAGCAATCAGGAGTGGCAAGCTTCCAGGTAGTCTGGCTAAGCACCTGCCTGTGCTACAGGGCACCGTACAGTTTCTGTTCCAGGATGACGTTATCCACATCTCTAGCAAAGTGGGCATGAGTCTACCCAAGTCCTGAGTCTACTGCCAGTCACTCTAGGTCTGAAGCACTATTGTCCCACAGTCCCTGCCAGTTGGACAGGCCTAAAAGCACCAAATGAAATTGTTCATAGAAAGAAATAGGTCAGCAGCCTTCAGAACTCTAACCACTTCCTCCTTAATACTTTGGTTCAGAGCATGGGTGCCCATATGTTTGCAGTGACCTGTTCGTGGCTGGCACCCCAGCGATCTTTTCTCCAGGGTGTCTGATCCTGCCCTGCAAGTGGAGTGGGCTGCAGAGAGCAGAGGGATGCTGGGATGAACTAGGACAGCTGTGGAAGCTGAATTTTTTGACACTAGAATTCCTTCAGCTTCAGACGAAAATCTCACTAAAAGCAGCATGAAACACCCTATGAAATGGGAACTCTTACGTGAAGCTAGCAAGAAGGTGGCTTTGCACTGTGTGTGTAGCTCTCCTCTTTAACAGCTGCCCGTGTGCTGTTTTACCATTCTTCTACCAGATGGCAAAGGCATCTGAAATAACAGGATTTCTCTCTAAAAGCACAAATACAAAAATTTACTGCAGAATGCAACATGATATAAAACTGTTGGCCAGGGTGGTTTTCTGGTGACGTGTTTCCAGGCCCTCTAGCTAAGCAGCATTTGCAGGCACGCAGGCCCAGGCATCAGACCACAGTGGGGAGCAGGGAGCTGCCACGGCAGGGCCATGGTGTGGGGAGCACACTGCTCCAGGCACTGTGGGTCCCACCTGAAGAACACAATCAGGCATACCAAGGCCTCAATTCTGTATTTCAGACTGATATGGTTCTCACAGAAGTAAGGTGGGAATCTTTTCAGTTGACTTTTGGGGGAATAGGGTCAAGCAGACTCAGCCCCAGGAATGCATGAGCAGAGGGTCTCTGAGTCATGGTGAGAGCTCAGGAGATCAATAGATCCCCCTTTTTTCTTTATAATTGAGACAGATTAGAGACAGTGCACCCCGTTCTTGGCAAATGCATGTTTCCATCTCTCTCCCGGCTTCGGCTGAGTGGAGATGGCATCCAGCTCAGCGGCAGCAGCTGGACTCATGCGCTGATGTAGGATAGTTGCATAATGTCATGCGATCTCTTCTGTTCTCCTCCCTCACCCCACTGGGGATCTCTCATGATAAAAACAGTAAAAGGCTCTTGATTTATTTTGCTGACTAGAACATTTCATTATATTGATTCAGCTCATGAAAGCCCCACAAGGAAATGGAAAATAGCCCATTATTTTTAATTTCCAATTGGAAAAGTTACAACACATTTCTATTTATGATGTGCATGTGTTTTTTTATCTAAATCATCAAATTCAGCACTTATTTTTAGAACAGTCTATTTCCATCATTAAGGAAAGACTAAGGCTTGAACTTGTGGTTCTCTATATCGCAAGCTGCTGAGGTTCAAAGAGATTATTCATATATATTTTGCATGGAGTTGGTGAGGAGGTGAAACTGCCAAATATCCTGAACTTCTCTATTTTGGGAAAAATGGTGGGCTAGGATCATCTTATAAAATGTATTCACGGCTTAAATTGAACAATTTAACACTCTGAAGCTTAAGTAAAAAATTAATAGAAGGCAAATCTTTGAAGTGGTGGCATGTGTGTAAGCCTCTTGTCCCCTGCAGCCAAAAAAAAAAAAGTCATCAAGGCTTCAGACAAGCAGCATTAAGCATTTGAATTCTCCATAAAAATATTCGTGATGTAGAGCAATTACTTGTTTTTGATATTAGAGAAAAGTTGCTAAAATACATTTATTTTGTCTCTCCCTGTATCAAATAATTTGGAATATGTGTTTTGCATGACTTCTGCCTCATGGTAGATTCATCCTTTGTGGTGCAATCATATACCCCCATGCACATACACACATGTACATATATATTTATACACACACACAAAGAACAAATAGATGGCCAGAAATTCTTGGCACGTACTCTGTTATTTCTGTGTTGCTCTTGCTTGAAGCACATGTTTAACATTTTACTTGACTTGAAAACTCAGTAAGGTAGATGGATTAAGGAAAAAAAGCCAAAGGTTGAAAGGATGAATAGCTTAGAGAATAAAGCATCGGGCACTTACAGTACTGCTGGCATTGAATGCAAGGAATCAGTCCTACAGACCTCAAAAGGGTGAGGAATGAAACTCAAACACACCCGGTTTGGTCAGCCCCAAAAACCTAACCGAACAAAGACATCCCAAACCTGCAGCTTGGGTTAAAGAGCTAAGACACTAATCCAGTACAAAAGGCTTTATTCAGACTGTTTACCCTTTTGTATGTATGTATATACAATCAAAACTAATTTTTTTTCAGACCCTAATGTGAACCAGTGCTCTATACAAATCTGGGGGGAAAAAGTCCAGCAAGTTATTTCACTGACAAAAGTGGCCTTTATGTTGCTTCAAAAGTGGCCTTTACTCTTTGCAAAGTTCCTTTAGAATAAGGTCTGTGAGGAATTTTGTGGAAAACAGAGCTACTTTACAGTATTTTCTCCGCATTGACTCTTTAAACATACTAAATCTGTGCTTTGTTAACTAAGCATTCAAATGTAGAGAAATCCAAAGAGCAGGTCAACTTTCTGTCCCTAACGACAGCTTTCCCTCTCCACTGGCCAATGGCCTGGTCACACAACCTAACCTTCTGCCCTGGAAGATTTATCATCAGCTTTGCATATGTCCTTCTCGCTTTGAACTAAATGGGGCCGCTCAATATGCCTTAAAATTTAGCGCCTGCATATGTCTTTACTCGACTGAAGCCCAAGTGTTATTAGTGCCAAAAGCTAATTGTAGATCTTTTGCTCATGTTGGTGAGTTCAAAATTTAACGTAGCGTGTGTCTTGCTGCCTTGATTAAACTGTAAGCTCTTCAGGGAATGGCTCACCTTTTATTCTCCACAGCTTTCAGTGTACTAGGACTGTAACTTCAGCTGGGGTCTTTAGGTGCTACCACGATATAGATAAATAAAAGACAATATAAAATGGTGCTGCCAAATAAAGTGGAAGCATCGGGACCCGTCTACAGAAACCTTCTGTGAAAGATGTGAAAGGTTATAAATAAAGGTAATTTAACCCATCTGAAAACAACGGATTAAACCAGCAATTAGATCAGAAATAAGGTAAAACATGGAAATCTTTCCACAAGCATTTTCTATTCTTTTCAGAGGTGCAGTGCAAAGTCAGTGTATCACTCATCCCTACCCAAACCTTACTTTGATTTATTCCTTCTTAAATAAAAAAAAAAAAAAGACAGTCTATGTGATTTTTGCTCCAAAGTGTTTTTGCAATACTTCTCAAGAGAAATCCATGCCTGTGCTAACAAAACTTACATATATCTCCTTAACTGGTAAAAAGACAAGCTTCCCAGAGTTTCTAGAAGATAGGAATGGATCAAATAAAAGTACATATGGGTCCAAACCTTCTGTTTCTTGTCTGTGGATATTAAGTATATTGCTGTGAATATAGAGCTGAAAGACTATTCAGATGCAAGAAGGCAATACTCAATTTCTCCTCCCAAAGACAGTTTCTTTGTCAGAATTAGAGGAATTCTAAAGGGCTTTTCACTCGCACAAAAAGCCGCCTGCCAGCAATGATCATGGTTAAACAAAAAGCACGTCCAATAGAGCAAGCCACTCATGTGACTATCATTTGCAACCCAGGTACTGGGAGCAAACGCTGGCTGCATACTTTGATCTAAATACACCCCAATTAAGGTTTGACTGATTATCTGTACTCACAGAGTGGAGGTAGGCAAATTTAACAAATGGCAATGAGGAAACTTAGGTTTATGGAGTAATTTAACAGAGGCAACATAATGGCAATAACATAGGAGCAGCAGACCACCTGCTCCTCTGCTGGGTTCACTTTCTCATGGACCTGTCACACTGGAGAGCTCCTCGCACAAATAAAACAAGAAATAAGTAATTCTCCTGGAAAGCAATTGTTAAACGCCCAGTCCTGAAATACACCCTGATGGAAACTGATACTAAGTGACATTTTTAAACCTGTTTGAGGAAGTCAAAGGTCTCATTAATTACAGCAGAAGTTTTAACCAAAAGAAGTGTGAAAACAATTAATGCTTCTCACTTTGTGAATTACCTGTGTGTTTTGCCATGGCATTATCCAAAAAGCTGTAGGTGCGGGAGAAAACCTTCATTAAAACAGCCTACAGAAAATAATGGAAAACATTAGCCTTTCTTTAAGCTCTTTTATATCACAATTTAACATTTGTCAGAGATTCAGAGCTTTGTTATTTGGGTAAGTTATAATTCTAATTTAGGTTTTTTTGCCTTGTGTTGGGTTTTTTTGCTTTATTAGCATATTTGTTTAATCACTACTGAGCAACATGAAGTGAAATTTTGAAGTAATAAATGCAATAATACATCTTAAAAAAAATGCAGATTGTGCCATGAGATCAATACCAATGGATCTAGAAGATAAAACTGCAATATGAAGTACCTTTCTTGTTTAGGTGAATGAGAGGAAAGAGGCTAAAACCATAATGGAACAGTGGTAGGTTGCATAACTAGACAGAAGGCTCTGAAAACAGTATTACTATGAGGTTATTTCATATTTGTGAACCAAAAATGGGGAAATGGGTTCAAAAAACAGAGTCGCTAAAGAGTTGCTCCAAAGACTGTTGAGATGGGATATTTTCCCACAACATTTGGCCTGGATCCTAAGGGACTAATTTTACTTTCAGGTGACCTATGGACGTGAGTCAGCACCTTGGGTAAGCATTTGAAAACAGATGCCCATGCACCATTTGTTCCCTTCCTCTTGCCACTGATATAAATGACAATTAATATGCACATCTGAGCATGCATATTCACTGCGGGACTGCAGACACTAGAGACCTTTGCTTCATCGTCATAATGTGTTTTTTCCCATGAGTAAATTTACTGCTAATTCTTTCAGCTCTCACAACTGAGCATTGTTAAAAATAGAAAAGGGGAAAAAAAAGAAAAAAGTATTCAGACACAGTTGGTGACAAATCTTAAAGTTTTGATTAAAAAGATGTTGACACAGATGCGAGCGTTCATGTCTGACAGCCTCCTCTGCAGACTGGGTTTCCTGGACAGAGTAAATGTGGGATTCAACTCACCTCACTTCAGAAGTCTTAAACATAGATGTCCTAACCACTCAGGTCTTTCTTCACTGTGGATAGAGAAAAAAAAAAAAGACCGTCAGAGAACCATTCATCTTAGGTTTTTTAGACAGCTACACTGCTCGAATTGCCTCTAGAGGGGCCTATTTTCCTCCATTACAGTGAAAGTCCAAATCGAGGAGCTTAAGCTGAGATGACTAACTCCTAGGCATCTACTTTAGGGCAGATCTTCTCTTACAGATATCCAGTTTCTCTCACATGTCAGCCAGGTTCTGCTCAGTGCATGCTGGGGTACTGAATGCATTGGAGAAGCTTGGACCATGAAGGGAAAGGAGATGGCTCCCAAACTCATAAACAAATGATGAGAAAAAAAGGGATCTGCTTGGAATGGAGCTGGCTCTGAGAGGTTCAGATCTGGATCTAGACCTGGGCTTTGGGATACGATAGCCAGTGGAAAAGAGCAGGGACCAAAATTTGCATCAGGGCTCACACTGTTCTGCTGTGCTCACAAAATGTCTCAGGTCAATGGTTGGCACTAAGTGCCATATGCAGCAAAACGCCGACGCACCACGGAACCAGCTCAGGGTCACGTATCAGCTTAAACTCACAGTTTCTTCCATTTATCAGCCCCTGTCACAGCCGGAACATTACTTTAAGGCAGCAGAGATTTGGGGTGTGTGTCTGTTAATCTTACTTTACTGTGAAAATGTTCATGATAGTCCTTTTACTATCAAGATGTAATGCTGCTGATTAAATTACAAATGACACACTACATCAATTCTTATTAGAGATGCTCAGGTCTCTGAGTATGTACACTCATGTGGCTCATACCCCTCTTGCCCATTCCTCATAACATTCAACCCAGTAATTATCAGCAAAGATTTCAGACCAGACTTGAGGTAGTCACGCATTTCACTGTCAATCAAGGGTTTTATTTTTTTTTTTGGCAATGTTTATGTGATATCAGGGGTCAGAGGTTTTTAACCCGACTTCCCCTGGTGAACTATTACAATCCTCTGTTGGATTTTGCTGGGGAAGGAACATATCCTATTATGCTGCCATCAATTCTTCATCTTGTAGCATCACTTCACAATTCACAGGTATGATATCATTAAGGCTGAAATTCTACCATATGTTGAACACTTTGTTTATTTCAATAAGACCTGAAAGATCTTGGGACTGGTCTTCAGATATGATGAGACCTGTCAAGCATGACTTCACCAGTTTCAACACACTAACAATATTTTAGTTTTTAGCAATAGTTTAAGACTGTACTAGATACAACTTGTTCATAGCTAGTCTGAAAAGGAGATTATCTTTTGCAAACAGTTGTCTTTCTTTTTTACACAAAACACAAATACATTTGGCTGAAAACTGAAAATGTCTCATTTTTAATACAATAGTTTAAATTTTCTATTACGACAGGGGAGTTCACTGAAAAAAATCCATTTTGGTGGAAAATGCTTGGCAGGGCTATTTCTTTACAACTCTCCAAGCCCTACACATGTACTCTATGAAAACTTTATAAATCCTGGATAACCTCTGTAAGTGGATAAAGTGAGAAATGTAACATGATAGTTCCTGAAAGCAGCACCTCAGCTATTCTGCTTTTATAGTAGCACTTATGCTCCTTTAATAATAATAATAATTATAATAAACCCTTTTGTTTTCTACCAAGTCACAATATGGTGAGAACACAAAGTACCCTTCAGTATAATTTTGCAGCACAGACTTGGCAAAAATTTGGAAGCAGTGCCATGACAGCAGAGCTGAGAAAACGAAACGGATAGAACTGTTGACAAAAGTAATGTAACTCTTAATAGAGATGCAATAAATAGAAGCCACCAAAATATTTTGACCTATAAAAAGGTGGTCCTTTTGGATAAAATCCACTTACATATGTATAAGACAGACTGGATTTTTAGTATGATGCTGCGGAGGCACAAGGGCACTGACATAGTCCTAGAGTCGCCTTTTAATAAGTGAAGTGTTAGGGGGCCAGGCAACCCATGGGGGTGATACGGAGCCACTTGCTTCCAGGTCACTGCTTTGAATCTGTCCCCAGCTGATGCCAGCTGAGAGCCGTAACTCTTTGATGACTGCTTGGTGGCCTTAAGAATTTCCCCCTTGGTTGGGTTCAGCATGAGTGTGTGTTTGCTGCACTGGTGTTTTCATGGTGGCAGGTTTGGCATGGGGATGATGGGGCTGAGTCTGGTGGTCCGTGCAGAACAGGGTGGTGTGAGTAGGGCACGTTGCTCCTGCACCTGTAACTAAGGGTATCAACTGCTGTGCTGGTGCAACCACGTTGGCAAAGCAGCTCCCTGCAGTTCATCAGTCTTGAGGACACAGAGTGCTTTACTCTGCATGGCTGTTCCTCAATATCATTCCTAAAAGGTTCTTAGTAAGTGTGCTAATCCTAAAAATGTTTCATTTTATGAGTAGGTCAGTCTTACGCCGTTTTACATCTATCCCCCCATCTCCCATACCATGCACCACCTGGGAGCCCAAAAGGAAGCTCACAAAACAGCAAAACATTTTCTAGCTATTTATTTATTTGCTACACTTACTTTCTAATGGAATGTGTGCAACATCATATTTAAAACATGACCCTAGAAACTTAAAAAAACATCCGTTTCTCCCAAAGAACATACAGCTGCCAGAGAAAAGGGGACATTCAGTAAACTGCATGTCACTATCAGCTATTGATAGCCAGTGATTTGTTCTGAATCCAAAGGCTAAACCAAACCTCATGCTGCTGTATGTCAGATGCAATTGGTCCAAAGTCAAAGTTTTACAGCTCAGACAGGGCGCACTTTATCCTTCAGGCTGCTACTTAAGATAGCCATGACCCTGAGGAGAACCAGTCAACAAAACAGACAGACAAGAGGATGTGATTTGTATGCATCCCTGAGCCTGCTCAAATCACCTCTGACCTGCAGGTCAGGCTGCAAATGACAGCAGAGTGCATGCACCTGATCAGACAGCACATTCTCATTAGAAAGCCTGGGAAAAGGGGGCAGCTACACTGTGTTTACTCATAGACCAAATGCAATCTACCCAGGAAATGAGAAGAAAAAAGATCAATTTAGCTCAACAGAAGGATGTGAGCGACATGTAAGTATGTTATGAAAGTCCAAATCAAACTGCTTATTCTTATAAACCCCGATGGGAGCTCTCTGCCTGGGTGAGGTACCAAGAAGACAGGTTAGCAACCAAAAAGGGGTATTTATTTACTGCAGAATACCATGCCAGGAGTCTTTGCTGGGGTGCATAACCTCTGATATAATAGACTGAGATCCATGATCAAAGGCATTTATAGGCTTGATTTGCTGCTGGTACTTCTTGAACATCAGTGCGGTTTGCTGTTTTGATAGTCATATAGTCATTGTTGCTAATTCACATCAGCAGTATGTAAATTTATCCAGTAGAGAAGGCTGGATTTATCCAGCAGAAGGGCAGTGTTCACACAGAAATCCAGGCTTTCCTAAATTTCATTGTTTGGATATGGGAGCTTGTCAAGTTATCAGAGAGATCAAAACCATGGTTTTGCTGCCAGGTTTCTGCAAAGTTTAGAGACAGCCGGTGGTGAGGTTGTGGTTTAGGACAATTTCGAGCACATTTGGAATAAGTCTAGGATTTGAAGGGTGCCTGTGTTTGGTGACTGTATTACTTTGTGCAGAGACTAAGGACCACTTGTCATTGGTTCTCAAAGTTTGTGTTACATTTCTTATGAATTTCATGTGGCATTAGACTGAAGGTTACAGTGCTGTCATGATCCGTCTATGCTAAACAGGCCTGCCGACGGCAGCGAGGGACCTGTGGCCCGGGTACACGGCGCCTCTCGTGCAGACACTAAGGAAATGTGATTTGTGCCTCCACTTGTCAGGGGCTGCAAGGACTGCTCTGGCCTCGGCGTCAGGTCAGACCTGGGGCTACACGGGGATTGTGCCGCCCACCTATTTCCTTTGTCCTAATGGGGATCAGCTTAGCACGCAACTCATCTGCCTCAACCATTTCTGCTTCCAACCCTCGCTGTGCCGCCTCCCTGCTTACTCCCACTTCTCTGCCTGGGCATGAGATGTGGCACCGACTGCAGCGGGAAGGAATTCCTGGGCAGTCCTACCACAAACCGACCACAGCACAGAGGTTGAATCCTCCTGTGCAGTCCTGGAGAACAGCAAATTTTGATAGAGTCCTTCTGGAGCTAATCTATCTCCAGCACACACCAGAAGCGTATTACTGATATGCTTCTTGAGTGTCCTGCGAAGTTGCTAGTGAGGAGGTCAATATCACGTCCTATAACCATTCTCTTCTGAGAATAAAACTGAATGGTTTTATCCAGTAATGAATGATGGTCCCTGCTAGACATGGGCTTTTGCCATAAACGTGAGATGGGAAACAGGGCTGAAACAGAATTTAAGCCTGGTCCTTTGCTCGGATTGAGTGGGGACTCAGTGTGTGAAGGTTAGTTATTTCGCATTTTCCACAGCAGATCCACATATTTATGACAGACTTGAACCATGACTTTCAGACTCATATTTTCCTCCAGTGATATCCATGTCAGCAGAAAGGAAAGGAATCCTACATACTGGGGTTATTTTAAGGGACATCGTTCCTGTGAATTAAATAAGTGTATTTTTTAAAGCTCTCTATAAGGTATCTGGTGACAGATGCATTCTGGTGAAGGAGCCATCCTTACTTTTTACATAGGTGTCAAACTACCACATGTTATGGCATTAATGTTGTTTTGATGCCTACCGCACAGTCACCGAGGCCCATGAGTATATTGCCTCTTGGTCATAATGAGTTTCAGCATCTTGAGCTGGGGAAGACAGAGGATGTCTCTGACAGAGCTTCTCTGTGCAGAAGAAGAAAGAAAAGAAGTGTCCCTGTGAGTACCACAAACAGGGTCACAGCAGTCTGGATTCCTAGTAAAATCCTTTCCAGTGTGCTGGCCACAGTTCTAGGGAGAAGAATAAAAATAGACTTTGTTGCTGGAATAAAATAGGAACAGAAGAACAAGAGAACAGCTGTACTAAGTCAGACCAAAGGTCCTTCTGCTCCTGTCCCTGACAATGTCTAGTAATAACTGCTTAGGGAAACATTATGAGGAGGACAGCCCAGAGTGACCCTTCAAATGGTAGAGTCTCTCTGCATTCAGCTATCAATAATTTGGGAATTTCCTGACACAGACATGGTATCCACTGGACTTTTCTTTCTTGGCTTTGCATAGTTGCTTTTTGAGCCCATTTGGCTTCCACATCCTCTTCTAGGGAGGAGTTACATGGTACAAGGAGTATGCCATGTGCGAAGAAATACTTTTTGGTTGTCTTATAATTCTGCCTAGTAATTTAATTTGAGGCGTCTCAATTACCAGGCCAAGACAAACTGTGAGATTCTGATTGGAGGGAGAAAACTCATGAAGCCAGAAAATCTCCCCATCGTTTATCTTTGTCATGGTTTCTCCTACATTACAAGCCACGCAGTTGTTGGTGAGCTACATCGTGCTAACAGGAGCATATGGAAAGTACAAGAAATGACAGCAGAGTCTGGAAGGAAATGCATTTTGGTACCGTATGCACACCTGTAGGTACAGAAGAGAGATTTTGAAAGCTTACTATGATGTGTCTGCAGGCTCTCACACAGCCATTTTCAAAGGCAATGAAAAGCCAGGCATTGTATAGGGATCTTTTTCCAAAAAGAACGTGGCCAAATAGTGTGATTTCATCTGTGGTTATAATTTCACTTGTAGTTTATTTCTCTGCATTGTTGCCCACAAAATCTAACTAATTACGTCCCATCTATGAGCCCCATACAATAGTAACATGTATAATGGATAGGAC
Organism: Pelecanus crispus; assembly: GCF_030463565.1. Lineage (NCBI taxonomy): Eukaryota > Metazoa > Chordata > Aves > Pelecaniformes > Pelecanidae > Pelecanus > Pelecanus crispus. The sequence continues at coordinate 86,350,464 of NC_134645.1, forward strand.
ATAGATTACAGAGTTAATCAAAACAGTACGATAGCTGTTTTCTTCAAGTTTCAGCAATGACTCCAACTAGCGTGCTTTATGTTTTTGCAAACCACTGAGCTTTCCAAGTTTGCTGGACAAACCAATCAATTCATATGTAAATAAAATATATCGCATCCTATAAGAAAAGAGCAGTTGATAAAGAGGATCTAGTGCTGTGGGTCTTTATGATCAAGAGAGGGAAGAATTTCTTTGTGTCACTACAAAATGTTACTCTGTCCCTGAAAGGAAGGAGACAGAAGGCTAGCTCTATGCAAAAGCCTGACTGCATGTGACTGACCCAGCAGGAGAAGGGCTGGCTCTCTTTCTTGGGCTCCTTCTGTTGCAAGACACAGATCCTAAGTACGTGCCGGATGCCTCTGCCTGATTTCTTGGAGGCATTCAGGCCGAGTGATACATTTTAAAACAAAAAGGGGGAATGAGCAGATCAAAAGTAAACCACAAGCTGTTTCTCTTGAACTTCTTTGCTCTGCTGAAAATGGAGCACAGCAAATACATGTGCATTTTACTCCTTTTTACGTTACACATTGATAACGACTCTTGTTCATGTTACGAGAAAAGATTCCATCCTTTTCCTTTTTCCTTTAGAACAGCAGTCCTTATTTAAAATTATCTTGTCCCTTCTGAAATGTGCTTTTTCAGGGTGAGTGAGCCTAGAACGGCTTGAGAAAAAATACAGTCCATCCAAGTTGGACTGCATCTCATCAAAATGTTTTTCCCCTTAGGATTTTATGGAATGTTACCTCACTTTATGACAGTTCACATCACAGCGTAAATGCTGAACATTTCTGTAAGTGAGGCAATGCACTGTGAAATGTCAGGCAAACGATAAAATCAATAATCTGCAAGTTACCAAAGAGAAATGAAACTCATGGATGTCAGGAGTTTTTGGGTCAAAGGCAGATGCTCCAGAATGATGATGGCCAAACTCTTTTGGACTGTTTTTGTTTAAGTTTCATACCCAGACAGCACCGAAAAATGGCCGTTTTCTGAGCAACTAGGAGCATCTTGCATATGCTTCTTCCCTCTTTTATTCTTTTAGCTGAGACGGTGAGATTGGGAAATTACTTGTTTTCTTTTGTATCATCTTTCCATGCCCTGAATGTATGTTCTGTAACAAAGTTAACTTGTAGTCTTAACAAGTGCAGAAAGAAACCTTTGAACAATACCTACCTGAGATCAAATGGTGTATTTCCTTTGCACTCACATCTGAGCGCAAAATCAAAAAATGAGGATTGGGATTCTGGTTGAACTAAAAAAATGTGAAAAAAAGATTTTAGCCAAAAAAGAAAAACTTTCATAGAAATGTTCTGTGCAAGTCTGAAAATGAAAAATGTTGGGGTAAGCATCTTTTTGTATTTTTTTTCAGAAATTAAATATTTGAGATGAAATTTGATTTTTAAAGTATCAGAACAGAAAGAGTTTCAGCAGAACTGTTCGGTTTTGACTTTCAGTTTTTAATTGATACAGATGCTTTCACAAACCCACAACAAAAAATTCCCTGGCAAAGCCAGGCACGTGAAAACATCCCGATACAGTGATGTACGGTGGAGGCTAAAAGGTCAATGACTGCGGCTAAAAGTTATCAAGATAATTATTGCTAATGCCTTGATTGGGGAAAATAAGCACCACCACGGATGCTTTTCAGCTTCGCATCCCTTGCAGCCTTGAAAGAGCTCCTCCGGCCGGGCATTATTTTATTAATATAAAAGGCTTTGGGCTTTATAAGTATCACACCTGCGGCACCGCCGTTCCTCGGGGCATCATTCAGAGCGCTAGCAAATGCGACCCTACCGACATCAAAAGTTTCTACTTTCCCTCGGCCCCTTTCAGCGGCGGGTCCCTCCCCTCTCCCCAGGCGGCTGGCCGCGGTCTGGGGAACCTCTCACTTTTTGTCCTCTCCCGACCCTTCTGGACCACATTCTCCGTTTTTATTCAGGCCATCTGCTCGCCGGCGAAGGGAAAACGTCCGCTGCCGGCAGGGCAGCCCCTCCTGGCACTTCGCTGCTTGGTGGCGTTACCTTTTCAGCCGGCCGCGGCCGCGGCCCGCGGGGGCTGGTGCTGGCGAGGCGGGTTTTTATTTCCGCTTAAATATAGCTGGTGAGGGGTAGGTTTGTGGCGGCGGCCTCCCCCTGCTCCCCCAGAGTGGTACGACCGCCTTGTTCCTGACAGAAGTCTTTCTAAAGACCTGCTCAAGCCTCACTAAGCAGCTGTGAGTTAGGTCATTTTCCCAGGAGTTTTACATGTGGAAAACCGGGCATTAGGAAGGCCTCAAAAAAGGACACCATCTGGCCCCAGTGAAAAAAAGGATCATGACACTTTCTGTGGTACCAACAGGCCCTGATGAACCATAAAGGAATTCAGGCCTCGACTGTGATCCGATGGTGACTGGCCCAACAATCCCCCCCGTGACAGCCTCCCCCATTCAGCCCCGCAGTTATCTCATAGCACAATGGACTTTTGTGCCACGCTGTTTACTGGGGGCGTCGTCAAATCCAGTCGGATTTCTGGGCTCGGCTTCAGCGCCCCTGCTCTTTGCTGCAACATGTAACATGCATCGGGAGAGATAAGGACACAAAGAAGGCGGCTTTTTTTTTTTTTTGCTTTGCCTTTTTTTTTTTTTTCCTCCAGCGTTCAAACCCCTCGCATTTCTTTCACTGTACAGAGGAATAAAGAGTAAGTCTCTGTAGTAGATGCAAGAAAGATCTTTGCTGGGAATCAAGAAATCCTCCACCCCCCCCCCCCCCCCAAGTTAAGTCAGACGTCATGGATTAAGGGGAATTTGCACTACTGTTTTCTAAAAGTGAAATTTAATTAATGCGGATCAGGATTTACAGCTTACATGCATTTTTTTGTGAGAAAAAAAAGGATTTGTTTATTTTTTTTTAAACCAACACATCACTATTTCCTCATTTTGATCTTGGAATAATTTCTGTCTAGGTAAAAAAGTATTTTACTATTAGCAATACTTGATTTATCCCACGTTTTATTTTGTGGCCTGATTTCAATGTATGAGTGTTTATTTTTTCATACAGGAAGTGTCTTAATTAGTTTGTACACTGGGGTGCAAGCTGTGTACAGCCACAAGCAGAAGCAGCCCCCCCGCCTCCCCCCACCCAGGATGCTACCTTCTCCCTGCCATTCTCACCCCCCTGCCCCACTCCCACTCCAAGAGAGAGCCTGGGAAAATAAACAGACCTTGTAGCCTGCCCTCAAGGTCACTGCATTGACCTTGAGAGGGTAGGGGGTACCAAAATCCAGAGTCAAGGAGCCTGCAGGGAAAGCGACCTGCTGCCTGCCCCCCGGACTCCCCAGTTTAACCGGGGGCTTGGTGGTGCTTCCACTCGCCAGGCTCCCATGGCACCAGTGGTGGCGAGGACACCTCTGCTGCCGGGACCCCAAATGAGACATGGCTCCTGAGGTCAAACCCAACAACTTTGAGATCATCAGAAAACTAGTTGGAGGCTGATGCAGCTCAGGCAGCATGGACTTAAGGACTGATGTGGCACATGGCTCCTTGTTAGGGCTAAAATAGGCTAAATTTGGCGAGAGGTTTTGGGCATGCTGCGACTCCCTGAGAAGGATCTAGTGCCGACTTCACAGGGACATGACTGGGTTATGACGGACTTTCATTTGAAACGGTGACAGACGGTTACCAGCTGTGAATCCGGCTGTTTGTCCTTCCAGTTTTGTGTTTGTGTACCCCCCACGAGGGCATTTCTTGTGCCCAGCTTGCTGCCCTCTCCCTTTCTTGCCGCAGCCCCTGCAGAGCCCCGGTCCCCTGGGTGCGGAGGCGTGCACGCACGCACAGCCAGAGTGTGCCCATCTCACATCTGCTGCGTGTGACAAGTCACAGAGGTGGCCCAGGGAAGCGAAACACCTTTTATCCTCCTTTTGGGAAGGAGAGAGGAGGAACTGATGTGTCCAGGGGCTCTCAGCAAGTTAGTAGCAGAGATGGATAATAAACCACATCTGCTGGAGTACCAGCCCAATGCTTTAAAGTATTTATGCAAGTTTCTGTTAAGACAGATCTCCAAACTCTTACCAGCTCGCTCGAGTGCCTAATTGAGCTTTGTACACCCAAACAGAGGTAGGGTGGGTTGGGGAAACATTTCATTGCAACGTTTCATACATTGCCTTAATTGGTGACCCCACAGACATTAAATATTGGGCAGCTTATTACTTGTGGTTTCATTACACTCAGCTTATTACACAGGGCTCCCCAGCACAAAAGACGGACCTCTTCAAAAGGCCCTGCATTATCCAACACAGCCCCAGTAGCACATCTGCTGGCAATCAACAGTTTTTAACGAGATCACTCATTCTCTCGTTTTCAGCATTCTTTTACTACCCCAGGAAATGTTTTACTCTCCATTTCAAGAAGAAAAAGCGGAAAGAAGAAAACCTGCGGAGTAACTGCATCCAAGTAAAACATTGTAAAACTTCCACAGAAAGAGGACTCTGCTTACCGCTGGACCAGCACGTTGTTTGACAAGATGACGTATTAAAGACCAAATACTGAAGTGACTCTAAGACAAGGCTAGTACTTAGAGGAATTGCTTTATTATTTTTGAGACAATGATGCCATTTCCTATGGGTCACGATCTTTACATACAGCTATCGATGGCTCCCAGGAAGGAGGAGGCTTACAGTTTGTGCGTGCCAGCTTCTGTGTGTACTACACTGAGAGAAGTCGGAAAGGAAGAGCTTGACTGCGAGAGAGAAGGAATTGTGGGTGCGTGTGTGTTTTGAAAGGTCTAAAGATGAGGTCCGCGGCAGCTCGTATCCACTTCCTGAAGTGTTTTCGCAATTACGCACACAGTTATTTATCCTATTATGAGTTACGGCCTTTCAGAGGTTGCCTCTAGCTGCTTAAATGAGAAAACCGCCAATGCTACTCTGAGCCAAGAAGGAGGGAGAGCAGCCCCCGCCATGGGCGTGCAATGCCTATCAGCTGAGCGTAGCGCACGGCGAACCCCCCAGCTGAGCCCTGCCCTCCTCGCAAAGGGCAGCCAGCGCCCGCGCGTGAGAAAGGCCTTTGTGGGCTACAAAGACCCCTGGCTAAAACAAGAAGGAGTGGAAGGAGGAGACCGGGGACACCTTGGCTTGCGCTGTGTTCTGCCGCCACAAAAGATACTTATCTAGTCTATTGGCAACTGTTTCAAACGGGAGGAAAACCGGGATGAGGACGTTATCGTGCAAATAGTTAAATGTTCTGTAATCGGGGGTACACGCTCACTTTTTATTCAGAAAGCCCTGCTCGCTGTAATGAAAAATGTCAGGCTCTTTTAATAAAAGAACAATTTGAAAACTTGATATATCACAAAACCATTAATTTTAGCTATTATCTGTTTGACACTTTTCATAGCAACGATTTCACTCTGTAACATGCTTCCTGAGGATTAAAATGATTTTAAAGGATTAAAATGTTAATTAAAAATATAATAGAAGTATCAATCGCTGAGAAGACCAACATAAGTATTTGTCTCTTTAACTGTATAATCACGCTGCCGCGGTTTCCTCCTGGCTCTTTACAGTTTGGAGCTCCAGTTCATGAGGAGGTAAATGACAGATCCAGGAGCAACTCTGTTCTTTAACTATTTGACAATGCATCTGTTTACACTTCACAAAGGCAGCGTTATGTCCTTGAAATTTCTAAAGGTCATTGTTAATGGGATCAATTTTTTTTTTTTTTTTTTTTTTTTTGTGCCAACTGTGTCTTTCTTAGCTTGTAAGAGCACTATTCCCGGAGAGGGGCTGGAGGGGGTGGGAGCAGGCAGGTCCAGCAAATTCCATGTGACCAGTTCAGCTGCAATAATCTCTTTTCTCCTTCTGGTCCAAGCTACACATGAGAGCACTCTAGTGTCTTTCATCATTATTTGTCACCCTTTTGTGTCGAGCAACTTATATCCACAGCCATTCCAGCAATTAAAATAAAAAAGGACCAAACATTATTCACAGTGAATAGCTCTGAGACCAGTGACATCAAGTACCAACCAACCCATTGAAGACTGGGTACCTGATATCCCTGGACTATTTTACGGAGGGAAAAGAAAATACAAACCAAAATCAAATCCAGCAAACACACAGTTATATGGAGAGTTCAGAGCCTGAATAAAAGATACAACGATTTGTCTTACAACATGTTCTTAGTAACAAGAGGAGAGGGGAGCCAGGAAGAGGGGTGAGAGGACAAGCTCTCAGTTACTGTACAGCTAACTTTAAAAGACTGATACCTTCAAAGTTTATTTGTATGTTCAGGCACCTAAATGGACCACAGGGCTGTATCACCTGCACCCACCTTCCCAAATGCTGTAATTTAGGAAACCTTCGTCATCAGTACTCTGACAAAGTTAAGCTTTTCTGTGGTACTTGTCAAGTGACTTGAGTGTGCTTAAGTTACACAGAGACCCCCCCCCCGCCCTCATTTTTAACTCTTTGTGCAATTGCCTTCCCTGTGCACCTACAGTGAGCAGGGGGATTTGTATGCTGAGGGAAATACAGCTCCTTCCCCACCTGACCAGGTAAACAACTATTCATCTTCTAGAAGTTGATTATTCTCTATCCAATATATTAATTTTCCTTTCAGAAAGGCACAACCCTCCCTGAACAAATCCTTGGCTTCAATTTCTCCTAAAATACTAAGAAAAAGCATATTCTTGTATTTTCAAAGGGTCTTCAGACTGAAATGACATTGGGAAAAAAAAAAAGAAAAAAACCAACAGCAATGTATTTATATTGTATCTCTTAGTGCCTGGATTAATACACTAAGGTATGCACAATGGCACAAAGAGAAATGACTCTTTTGGCAACAAGAGGAGACGAGATTCATCTATTTATGGAAGTGGTCTGATTGTCTAACCTCAGAGTTGTGTGGGGCTATCTGGAGATATTAATTAGTAATTTCTGCAATGAACAGACAAATACTCCACGGTGTTCAAAAGTCTACTGCATCCTTTTATAATTGTTCAATTAGTTAATTAGTGGCACTGTTAAAGAAATGTCCTTTATTTCTAATCAGTCTTTGTGAAGATTAAGTTTTCAGGTTCTGATTGTTATGCCTTTTCTGCATTAGAGAGCCATCTGCTACCAGCAAAGTTTCTTTCTTTTCAACAGGTAGAGCTTTATAAGGCATTATAAATTTGCCCTTACCCCTCTTTGAAGAAACTGAACACGCTGAATTATCTTATTTCTTACCACATAGTGGAATATTCCATAATTCTGAATGAATTGAAATAGTTTTCTGGATTCTTTTCACATTTTTCCTACATCTTTTTTAAAGTGGCTGAAAGAATGGGGACAATATTCCCATAATGTTCTCAGTGGTGCTGTTTTGACACAATTCACTTCCCTGTTTGAAGTTCCTCTGCTTTTAAATTTACTATTCCTCACAGCCAAAGCACTGGACTGGGAGATTTGCAATGGTATATAATATGGGCATTAAGTGGGTTTTTAGGGTCAGTGCAGTCCAGGCCAAGGGATTTGCATCCTGTGAGTCTAAAATTATTATTTTTTTTTGTTCCAAGATGCATTGCATCACGTTTGGAAATATCAATAAGTTCAATGGAGACTAGTTTATCAAGCAACCTAGATTGCTCTGTTCACCTGACCTGCTTCTACCATTAATTTAGGACTTCACCAGCTTTGACTCACTAGTAAACTTCACTGCAAATGATTTGTATTTTCTTCCAGAGCACTCTTAAAGGTATTGAATGATAATAAACACAATACAGATCCTGGCAACACTATGTGAGAAACTCTCTTACTGAGGATGTCCCATCCATTACTTTGTATTATGCACTAGGAAGCTCCTCTCCAGGGTCTGGGCACTAGCCTCTAGAAACTGGGGAGCAGGCAAATGGATGGTAACTCTGTTCAAAATATTCCCCTGATATCTGGCTACTTTAATGACCCCTCCAGTACATGTTGCACAGATTTGGCACAGTGCTGCTTTTTAGGCGCTGATGTTCGCTGGTGGCAGAGGTGTTGCCCCTGGCTATGAGCTGGGGGAGCTCAGGGCTCTCAGCCTCTGGTAGGAGATTGCTCTCCTCCATGGACAGTCTCCTGCTGAGGGGGAAGAGGAAAATGCAAATGTGAGACCGGGAGAGTTCCCAACTATTCTTCCACTGGACAGGTCCTGTGCCTCTGGAAAGATGGGATTCAGAGTATGTCTCCTGGGATTCAGTCCATACAACCTGTCCCTGGTGAGGTTTGGGTGTGAAAACTGTGTGCCTCCTATTGCCTCAGAGGGTCTCTGCCCTTCAGTTTGAGCTCACAGATGCAGAAGGAAGCTTAATTTATAAGCATTTTTTAAAGGGCAAAAGAGGAGAAAAAATACTGACATTGCCAAGGATATTTTTCTGTTTACAAATGACATGAATAAAATAGTGATATATTAAATGCACTGCTCTGTTTGGACCAGATGCTTTCGAATTGTGAAAAATGACCATGCTCCTCTCCCTAGGAAAACCAATCTTTTGCTTTAATGCGATTTATGAAAGAAATCACCATTTGTACATTACTTTTAAAACTTGAGGCACTGAAGAGCGATGCTGTTAGAAGTTTTCTCAACTTTAGTGAAAGCTGAGTTGTTTGTAGAGATGTCAGCCACAAGATTGGTGGCTGGACCTAGCAGGTTGCATTCAGAATGGCTCTGTGTCTGTTTTCAATTTGAAAGGAACTGGCTAAAGTGTTGCAAACACTTGAAGCTATGCATTCTGCATTACAATGAAAGTGGTGTCATTATACACATTACACTCAACAACAGCTTCCTTTTTAATACAAGAAGGACATCATAATCAAAATCTGCTGAGTATAAAGCACAGGAAGAGAAAAAAACGCCAGACAACACTGGATGTACCAAACCCCGTAGCCAGTGATGTGGGCATGACTTTTTCCCAGGGATGCAGCGATAACTTGTACATAACGAAAATATTTGGATTTAAAATAATTCATTAGTGATACCTGTCAAAAAGAACATTCATGAAAGGCTGGAGCATAAACCCTGTTTCTCTTTTGTTCTCTTTTCTTCTCTTTGCTCTACTTTTTAATAAAACAGTGTACAGAGCCTATATATTGACAAAACACATGCAATACATGCACCACCGTGTCACCACTGTACCGATACAAATAGGAGGCACCGGGTCTCTTGAAACAAATCCATCTGAATCACCATGACTGTTCATGTGCAGAACTAGAGGCCAAAGTTGTACTGGCACAGAAGGGTATGGACCCTTCTTGTTCGTTCCCCAGAAGATGCAAAGTCCAGAGCTGGAACTAGCAAATGCATTGGGCACACCGGCTGCCTAGAGCCTCATGATAGGTGACCCAGTTTTATTCTCTGTGTTCGGGAAGTCTCCTTCCTTTGAAATCCCATGTCCTTGCCCAGCACCTATTCCCCTGATGAGATATTTAATCAGACGTACCTATTTCAGTTCTTTTCCTTTGTAGACAAACGCCTAAAAGAGCAGGGGTTTGTATTCCTGGGATTTACTTGGGATTTGGTTCCATTTTTATTATTTTCAAGAGGAATAAAAAGGGATAAACAAAAAGATTTCCTTAAATGGCTGAGTTGCACTAACTGTGTCGGTACAGGGTAAAGCACCTGAGACTTCATTTCTTGATGTCAGACTCCCAGGGCCATCGTTGACGGTCTCCTGGCCATCCTTGACAGAGCGATGTTTGAACCAAACCTGTGACCAAGACTCTTGCCTCTGGACAAGGTGAACAATAAATATTCCCCCAACTGAGTTTTAATCAACCCTTTACTGAAGTATCATCAGCTGATTTTCCCTGTAACAAACAGAACCTTAACCCCAGAAGTCCTCAGGGGTGCTCAGAATAAGAAGCCTGTTTTCACTGTGCAGAAATGACATCATCAAGTGGGACAGAGGACACACTGACCAAACATGTTTATTTGGTTTAATTCTTGGAAGTAGTTTGCTTTTTCTTACAGAGATCTGCCACTGCTTTGCTTTCTAGAATGCTAATATTGAAAAGCATCTCCTTATAAATGTCATAATAAATTGCAGAAAGGAAAAGAAAATACTCTGGAGCAGATACGCCTTGTCCATGTTTGTTTCATGCTTGTAAGGACCACCTTTCACTTAGCCTTCCACCATGTACTATGATGGGAGCAGCGATAGGAGAGGCTGTTTACCTGATAAAGTTACAGCTTTTCTTAAATGCTAGATTTTGCCACTGGCTATTATGTTGTACTGAGTGTGCAATGAACTCATGGTAAAATTTGCTCTGACTTTAACCATAGAGCAAAGAGGCAAAGACTGAACACTTCTAGAAATCCTGTTTTATGTTCATAAAACTATTGCAGAGCATCTGAAAAACCTTACATACGAGTTATTTGATTGAATACAAATGTGTGATTTTTTTAAAATGACATTTCTGAAACGACAGAATACCATATAGTAGTAACATTTAAGTATGTTTTGGAGAACACAGTTCAAAATTAATTGAACTTATAAGTTGAAATCATACCTGATCATTCTGGATCAGGATGTGATGATGTGTATTTATATTATAGTCTTGTAATATCCTCAGTCAATCAAACTCTAGAGTATCTGTGCTGTTGATTAGTTCAGAGTTTGATGCAAATTTTTTTTTTGTGGACCCTTCCGCAAACCCTCATCTTAACATATTTCTGTGGCTGATATATGGATTAAAAAAAATATATGCCCCCAAACTTTGACAATACTGGGAATTGACCAGCCGGGTTAGCTCAGTTGGTTAGAACATGGTGCTAATAACACCAAGTTCACAGGTTCAATCCCTGCTCACTGCAGGGGGGTTGGACTCGATGATCTCTCAAGGTCCCTTCCAACCCAAAGCAATCTATGATTCTATGAAATTACACAGAATACTAATGAAGAAGAAAAGAACTCCAAAGTGACATGGAAATCGAAGTGATGCTCGCTATTTTAATGTGCATTCAAGGGCTCCTTTTTTCACACTATCCTTACCAAGTGGTGGTTATTTTCCTAAAAACTGGATAAAAGACATATATTTCACATGTGAAAAACTTTAATGAGAAGATAAACTTTCTTAATCATGGGTTTAACTATTTCTCTGAATGCTACCGTTGTGGATCATGTTTCCTTATAGGGCTTTAGTAAAGGGTCCATGAGGCAGCATGGGAAGGGCATCACTGCACCGGAATGAGGGAAGACAGCAGGCAGGGTGAAAGATAGAGCTCACAAAGGAAACTCCAACAGAGCTCTAGGACCAAGAAGAACAGCACGTATAAACATATTATTGATGGACTTCATCTTACTGGAAACACCACTGCACTCTCAGGGCAGGTTTAGCTCTGCCTGATTGGGATTGCAGTTAATAGATTTGGCAAATAACATACAAAAGGGAAACAGCGGTAGATCTCAGCTGCTTGCATGTACCTGGCTTTCATCCCAGCAAAGGGACATGGTGATATTTGGAAAACACATGGAGTGGGATTTGAAGGGATGGTGTTGCACTCTTAAATCCCTGTGACTGCAACAGCCTGCGGGAATGGAGCACTCTTTGGTGCCAGCTGTTTTGGGAGAGAGGAGTGGAAGATGAGGCATGAGGGATTTATCACTGACTTAAAATGGGAAGCGAGGGAGCCTGTTGTGTTTGAAAGACTCAGACATGGTACTTGGGCATTTCCTGCCACTGAGAAGACGCAACATTGGCAATTGACTGAAAGGTTTTGCCTTTATTTATAATAGGACCTTTGTCAACTGCCAGTGCTCACATTCATGGGTAGTCCTTGGAGCAAAGGCAGCCATGACAGAGAGGTATAAAATGTTTAGGTGCAGATCCTCACCTGACATATCTCAGTATTGATCTACTTGCATGGTGGTATGGTTAAGCTGTAACAACGAAGGTCCTGGTCCCCAGAGAACATCTAATGAGGTAACTTTGAGGTGTCTTACTTGGTGCTTCTCTGACAACCTGGAAAATACCTGTGTGGGTAAAAGGAGCACAGAGACTTTCAGTTATAGAGACCTGGCTGTGATTCAGTTGACCTTCTTGACTGTTCAATACAGATTTCCAGAATACATTTTCTGCTCCTTCAATTGGTGCAGCAGGCAACAGCACTACAAATAGGACTTCCCTGCTCCCTTGGGTGGGTGGAGAAAACTTCCACTGGCTCTACTTCAAGATGCTACTGAGGCCAAGAACTTGGGAGGATCGAAAGAAAGGATTTATTGTTCAAGCAAACACCCTGGTATTAGTCAGTATAAATTAACTATACTGATAGTAACTTTTATTTTCTGTGGCAAGACAGGAAAAAATCACTCATTTTCTAGGTTTCAGAAGACACTTTGCATCTGAGAAGGGTATTTAGTTATTTGCATCTGAGAAGGATATTTAGTTATTACCCAGGATATGACAACTTTGTATTTCTGTTTGTTTCCTGAAGTCCCAAACTGAGCTAGATGAACCATTTGTGTAATTCAGTTTCACATGTCTCATGTTTGTAGCTGGTCTTGAGCAGGGCCTCTCAGTGGCTGTGGGGAGACATCTGCCTCTTGAATGGAGCCCAACAACAAGCCCCCATGAGCACTGGGTGCTGCCACCCTTGTCCACCTAATAACCAGAAATGCAAGTGTGAAGAGATGGACCAATCTTCCAGTATAGCCGATAAAAGGGGAGAAATTTGGGCTGGTGTAATGCTTTCATGAATGTTAAGCTTTGGAGGGATGCAGAGAGCAAACCTTCCCAGCAGTGAAGCGTCGTGGCCCCAAACTCTACCACAGAGCATTGTGTAAATTACACAACCTAGTCACACACGCGCACAAATCCACTGTGCCTACAATGTGTTATTTGATGTTTCATGGAAAACCTGATCCCTCCTCTTGGGGATCAGGGATAATACCAAAGGGGTACAGTGCTTTTTCTTTTGGCCTGGTGGGTAACAGGAGCTCGTATACTAAATAAGTTATCTGCTAGGAAATGTAGGTGTGCTGCTCCTTTGGAGTGTCTGTGGGATGTTATTTCAGTAGTGGTGGGAGCTGATGGCTAGCGGCACTGCATGGGGCTTCTGGGGACAGGCAGAATCCTTTGCAGTGTACTTCAAAGGGGGTTCTCAGTTAAGGGAAAAAAAGGATAGATTTTGAAGTTTCTTTCTGCCAGAAGGCTTTACCGCAAGCCCCTGAAGTTCTTCTTTTATAATCAGGGATGAGATAGGTACTTTTTCTTTCTTTTCTGCTTAATTTGGGCCAATGTATTTTGAACCCTGTGTAAATTCTTGTGTGAGGAGAAGACTGAATGTGCTGTTTATTTCTTTGCTTTCTGTGTTGATCTGGCTTTTTTATTTATTTATTTTTCATTAGAGACTGATCCTCAAAGGATATTTACAAGGAGACCTTAACCACTGGTTTGGCATTCATTCAGCATTCATTCCTGAAGCCAGTGAAATTATTCTTTGGCATTAAGCATTGTATGAACATAATGCTTTGCTGTATCAGACTGAATTAGTCACCACCTTCCAGGACTGAGCCTCAATCTTTCAATACTTTCACCTTCACTCTTCTTGAGGGCACACCAGATGTAAGGTTTTATCTGGGAATGCATTTGCACTGTTTTTCATCTCTTTCTCCCCTCCTCACCATTGGTTTCTGTCTAAGAACTCCTGAATGAAAAACAACCCTACCAAGTGAGAGACCTTCAGTTCTTGTGTTTTGAACACAATGTTTTTACAGGATCAGGACTGGAATTGGATGCTTCTCTTACACCTGCACCCAGTAATACAGTACTCTCCCATGGCACAATTAAAATGCCTGTTGAACATATGGCTGTAGCAGGAATATTCTCTGAGACCACAGGGGCTGGACAAGATGTGTGCAGAGACCCAGACACCTTGGTTCTGTGACCTTAGCAAGAACCTGTGAGGAGGTGATTAATTTTCTTGCTAACCACCTTGAATTGAGTGGATTTTTAATGACATGCGGGATGGCAGGGGGATCTCTTTTGATGCCGCCCGGCAACATCTTCCCAATGACATTGTGGTGTGTGCCTCAACTCTCTTGTGTTCACACTTGGAGAGACTCATGACAAGGAAGCCTGAAAAGTTTCTTCCAGTTCTAGTCCAGAATGGGACACAACGGGCCTGGAAGTAGACAACTTATTGCAAACCAACAGGTACAAGCTTGGGTATAAATTAATCCAACAAATCATGTCAGAGTTAAAGTCTTTCTCAATTAGAACCTGCTGAGATATGTTTTGGATTTTTTAAAAATAATTTTCTCAAGCCACATCTATTTTGGGGCTGGGAATATCCCAGTTTGTGCTCACAAAGCTCAAACTAAATGTTGCTTTCTCAGGGGGTCTTTCAACTCTTTTTCACTTTGGCATACTATTTATTAACAACTTGTATAATCATGGTGAGGTCTGCAGGTTCATGCAATGAATTACGGCTTGATATAGTAGGAAGTTTTCTCCAGATGCATGCAGAGAGCTTCTGTGACCTAAAAATGCACCCCAGGTTAAATTCAGCCCTTAGTTTTCATGGTTGGAATAGTTTTTGTATGAAAAATAGCTGACCGTAAACGGTGATGCTGGATGGTACTTTAAATGGCATCTGTCATGGTTTAGCCCCAGCCAGCAACTAAGCACCACGCAGCCGCTCGCTCACTCCCCCTACCCCGATGGGATGGGGGAGAGAATCAGAGGAGTAAGAGTGAGAAACACTCCTGGGTTGAGATAAGAACAGTTTAATAATTGAAATAAAGTAAAATAGTAATGATGATAATAACAATATAGTAATGATAATAATAATAATAATATACAAAGCAAGTGATGCACAATGCAATTGCTCACCACCCACCGACTGATACCCAGCCAGTTCCCAAGCAGCAACTGCTCCCCCCCGGCCAACCCCCCCCCCCCCCCCCCCCAGTTTATATACTGAGCATGATGTCACATGGTATGGAATAGCCCTTTGGTCAGTTTGGATCAACTATTCTGGCTGTGCCCCCTCCCAGTTTCTTGTGCACCTGGCAGAGCATGGGAAGCTGAAAAGTCCTTGACTAGCATAAGCAGTACTTAGCAACAGCTAAAACATCAGCGTGTTATCAACATTCTTCTCCTACTAAATCCAAAACACAGCACTATGCCTGCTACTAGGAAGAAAATTAACTCTATTCCAGCTGAAATCAGCACAGCATCTTACCTATTTGTACTCTGTGATTCTATTTTGGACATATTATAAAAAACAGAAGTCTTTGAACTTTGTTCCTTTCAGGGATAGGACTAAACATTTTCTCACAGTATATGTAGAGAGCAAAGTAAGTGTCATGTTTGCTGACTGTAATTTTGCAGTCTATAGCAGTAAAATATAATCATATTCTAAAGAGGAGTGATGGTTCCACGTGAATTACTGGTGGTGCAGTTTGTGTTACGCTATGATTTTATGTAGCTACAGTAACTACTATCTGATCCATTTTTAATTTTTAATTTATTTCACAGTCAACAAGGTTTAATCTTGCAAGAAGATTAAAAAAATAGAATTTTTTTAAGGCCACCAAAGGACCAACAGCCTTCCATTTAATCCACCCATAAGCTGAATGCCTTGAAAAGACGTGTGACTTGTTTGGCGCTGACCCTAGCAGAGTATGATATTAATAGGTTATTGACTTGGTAGGTCTTAAACAGCCAGAGGGAACATCACTTGCAGTAGCTGCAATGCACTGGAGGTTTGTTTCATTGATTGGGCTGTTTAACCCATCATCTCCAGGCATTTAAACAATGATATACGCTTGACAAACCTAATATTTCATTCTCTATCTGGGGACCATGAAACAGAAATTAAAGGAAAGAAAAAGACAACTGGACAGATACACAGCAGAAAATGATGATAAATGAGAGGGGAAAAACCCAGACAGATAATGGCCCAAATTTTGGACTGTGCCATAACTAAGAAATGTATAAAAAATAACAGAATTTTCTATGAGAAAGGTGGGGAAATGATAGCAAATACAGCTGAGCCCTGAAAAACTCAGAGTTAGCATGAATTCGGAAATCTTTGTAAGTTAGGAGTTCTTTTGCTCTATGCTGTCAGGGAATTTGGTGGGATAAAAAGTGTGCCAGAAGACACGGCCCTTTGCATTTACAATACGCAATGGCAAAGATCAACAATGTGCTGAACACATACAACATGGACTGAAGGAAAAGAATTTAATTTTCAAGACTGATGCTAACTTAGCAGTAAAGATAAATATAGCCACAACAATAATAATAATGGTGAGCATCTGGGCATGATTAGACAGAGTATTAAGCTGAAGGTCCGTCTGAGCTATCTTTTTAAAATACTGATCATATCATTGGAAAACTAATTTTATTTTGCCACCTTTGTATCATAGTTCCATTAGAAGAACACAACTACAGTATAAGGGACCCTTGATATTTTTGACAAAAATTGTAGGCAATATACTTCTAGGAAAAGAGCAGGGTGGATTCTGTTCTAATAAAATAAAAAAAAAAACAACCTTTTTGAGTCAGAACCACACTTCTACCATGTGCTAATAAAAAGAGCAAATATAGCAGATAAATATGTCCTGATAGTATAGCTGGGATTCATTTAGTTATTTCCACATTAAGTGTTCAGTGTATAGTAGCAGTGGGATTCACTTCACTTCTCTCCACACCCCAGAGTTGGGCACTGGGATGATGGGGTGGAAGGGCGGCACCTCATTTAACCATGGACCTTTAAAAATTAAGCATTCTCTTTGAGCTAGGCATCAACAGAGAGAGTGTGTGACTTGCCAAGGCTCATTGACACCTCAGACATCAACCTTAGCAAGGCGCAAACCACCACCTGGAGATTTTGCTCTCTTCCCATTGACCACTGAGACAGTCTAATCTTTAGACAGCTAAATTTAGTCTGGTCAAACATGGCTATTTTGGGACCTCTTACTCCCTTTGACTTTCCTTAAATAACCAAGTCACTGTATGAGCAGAAATGCTTAGGACTCAATTCTGCAAGTACAAGTGCTATAGCCACATGGAGTCCTAAAAAAGCCAAGGATATTCCCACACCGGAACAGATCTAGCGAGAGCCACTGGCACTTGGTCAGTGCAGAATAAAGGCTCCATGGTCTTCAGAGATGACTCTGATTAAAGTTACTGAGATGGAAAATGAAACAGCAGTGTGAGACTTACACAGCCACTTGCACACCATGGAAAGCAAAGAGAAAACAACTGAAGATGTTTTTGAATAATCCAGAACAACGCATGGGAAGAAATAGTCGAAAAATTATGACAGGATAGTTAAAATTGTTATTATTTTTAATTAGCCATTTCCAAAAAGCTTGAACAGAAAACAAAATCACTTTGAATGGAATATGCATTACCTAGATTTAGCCACCTAAGAGTTGGTACCTGGTCTAGTGCAGTTATCTAAGCTCTCTTTCTAATCAATGAAGATGGAAAGTCACTTTGAGAAGTTGGCTCCTCTCACTGATACTACACACCCACATAGGAATGGGGTGAATGATTGTCTGAAGAGACCTGTCTTTCCTTTTTCACTATAAGATACTAACCATCCCGGAGCAGATGACCAACTCTTAGATGTTTAAAATTGGGCTAGAGAAAATCCATACTTTGTGGACACTTTCCATATGACTTCACAGCCTCTGATCATCTCTTTTTAGATTTTAAATAATTTAGAAAAAATGGAAAAAGAACTGAATTAAATTCAACAAGTAAGAATAATAGTTTTGATATGTAGGATTTTGCACAGTGGATCAACTGTATGAGTTGATGTGGGGATTTTTTACACCTTTAATGTCAATGACTGGCAAATTGCAGCTGTGAGGGATAGCTCATCTACATTACATATTTTATTAATATTTATTAGCACACTTGTCGCATTCTATATAACTGAAAATATTGTATAGCTTTTCATTTGTTTTCCTAGAAGAGAGAAAATTAAGACCCTAGATTTTACTAGCTAAAGTACTTTAAATTATTTTAAAATTCTTGTCTTGATTTTAGAATATGCAACCATAAGAAATACAGGACTATGGTTAACATGGAGCAAAAATCTGTATCCAGAAGTGTGGATTTCACTAGAAATACCGAAGGTATTAGTATTGTGTTTGCAAGCAAAAGTGTCTGAAATACCAAGTTGCACCAATGAAGTGTGGTACCACAGGGCTGATTAGACAACAGTTTGTATTGCCCATGTATGAAATCCTGACTGTGATTTTTACTTAATTCAATAGACTTTTTCCACTGGTTTCAGGTGGCTCATTATTCTACCTCCAAAGGACGCAGAAGCTTACATGGAAGAAAGTTTTTCTAAAGAACATGCTAAGAATTAAATACACCTATGCGAATTTGTAAGGAAGAATTTTCTTCATTCATTCTTCATAGGTCCATGCAGTTGAGGCTTATTTTCTCCTCTACCCTCCTTCAGTGATGTAGGCACCACTGTGAAAGCCCAAGACTGACTATGGGTGATAAGCACCTGTATTTCCTCAAAAACACATGTCCTGCTCCTGAAACACCACTGCTCAACATAACAGTGATCTCCACACAAGATGTCCTCCTTAAGTTGCAGGTATATAGTCCTGATCTGCTCCACTGCTCTACAGCAGATCAGGGCTGAGTTGTTACCGGAGAGGATATATAGATATACAGTATCTATTTGAAAGCTGAAAGCAGAAGTTGAGTATACATTGAGAGGGAATAGTTAAAATGAAAGAATGATTTTAGTGATATCACATGAGAAGGGTCAAAGAGGAAGGCCCTCTTTTTAAAAATATTTACTAATGGAGTCCTGAGCAGATGCTGTGAAAGCAGCATAAACACTTCTGAACATTTACTATGATGAACACTCTTTAATATTACTAATTAAGGTTCCTTTTCTAGCAGCAGCTGATATTTATGTATATACTTGCCTCCTCAGTAACTGGATAGTTGGTTAGGGCATATTGTGCCAATCTCTTGCTCTTCTGAGTGACTGCATTAACTTTACTGTTGCTCAGTACAGCGAAGGTACAACCTCAAAAATTATTGCAATGATCAGCTAAAGTATAATGTTTACCTACTGCATGCAGATGTGTGAGACTTGAGAATCTACACAGAGATTAACCTTTTTTAAAAATCTCATGTCATAGCAGAAAGGAAGATGATCAAAATCACCAGTAAAACTACAGTAAATAATGAAATGGGTAGGCCAACAAACTATGAGACAAAATATAACTCACAACTCCTTTTGTTGTGGGTTATGCAGATTGTCTCTTACATGTGCCTATTTCCAGAGAGAAGGAGCACTCGACAAGAGCTCCAGACTGGCATGCAGTCTCTTTCTGGTAAATGACATACTCTGCTTATTTTTCTCTAGCTCCCCTTATTATTTGAGCACCAACTTCCTCAGGATACTTGATGTGTAAGTCTGCTATGTGAAGTACATCATACCACCTTGATAAGTGACTGTTGTAACTGGTGTTCTGCATAAGGCTACTGGAAACGGTTTTCTGCTATGTTAAACCTAACATGGGACTAGATGGCACAAATGTAGGTGACCGTGGGTGGCATATTTCCCACAAAGCAGCCTCACTGAAATCAGCTGGAGCTATGTATAGCCGTATGTGTAACTTTGAACAAATTTATGCATGAGCTATCCAATAGCACACTCTGTGGAATAAATCCTCTGTTTTACTCAGGAAATGTTTAAATTAAGAAAGATGTGTTGGAGATGTAATGCATCTCTAAGACTGCAAGCAAATATATCCCACATGGCATCCATTTAAAATACAAAAAATATGTTTTGCAAGATCAAGCTTCCACAATTATGTATCTATATGTAGCTCCATGCATACACAGTCTTAGTTATGCATGCTCCCGAACTACTAATGCCCCTGAGCTTTCTGCATCTGGAGAAACACCTTCCTTTTTGCTTCACTTTTCTGGTTTTATGTTATTTTACCCTCCATCATCAGTGTAAATGTTAAAAGTCCAAGTAAAAAACCACTTAGGCTCTGTTAAAAGTCACTCAAGAGAAACAGACTTTTCCAGAGAGTGATAGGAGAGCGGAGGGAGAGACACAGGACGCTCTTGTCCCCTCTGCCCAAATAGATGGAGGAGAACCCTATCATAACATCTGCTAGCAGGAGAGCTCTTGACCCCACTGCCTCTGGGGTGAGGAGGGGTGGAAGGGTGAAACCATTTTGCTGTTTTGCTCAGGCCTTCCATTGCCTCCTAACCTCCCTTTGACTTTCTTAAGAGAGAAAATGTAGAGCAGCAGTGAAAGGAGGAAAATGTAGAGCATCAACCTCTGGCAGTTCCGGAGACTGAAGTGAGAATCAGATATGCGAATGGAAAATGTGCCTTTAGCCACTCAAATCCTTTAACCTAGATGGGGTAAAGGGGATAGTTCACCCCAGAGGGTAGAAAGCTCTCTGCTTCCTCTTGGCTCCTTTGCTGAGCCTCCAATGTGATGGACATCCCTCAGGTGGAGGGAGTCCTGTTCAGCAAAGAATGGAATGATGCTACTCATTTGTTCCCACTACATTGACAAATGGCTATTTAGAAGAAACATTATTTTGGTTGAAATCTGATCTGAGTCAGACTGGGAGGAACAGGCTGAACTGCTTTTTAGCCGTCCCTCTGTTTCTAAATGTATATATAAAAACGTGGGACTTACAGTCTTCTTCAAGAGTCACTTTGGCTTGGTGTCCCTGCTAGAGGTCACTAAAGTTAAAACAGAAACTTTCCTCCTGAATCATTTAATGACTGGAAATTGGAGGTAATAGACTTGAAAACGTATTCTCATTTCTGCAATTCAAAACCCTTTATCTGTGCCATGTAGTCCTGCTAGAAAGAGCAAAATGGCCTTTAACAAAGTCTATTTGCAGAATAGTAAGAAGTGTTAAGATGCCAGATGCATCTCATTATGAATTTTAATGAGCAGATTCACATCTTGTCTTCCATTAAATAAATTGCATGGTCTTTTCCAAACTCTTATCTGGCAAATTTGAAATTTGTTTCTAAAAAGTAGACTCTAGGAAAGTTTAGGACCGTTCCTCCAGGGCCCAGGCCCTGAGGTCTGTAGTCTGCCAAAGAGGGAGAAAGGGTCATATTCACTCATGTGGCAACACCCAATGGCTCCTCTGTGCCATTGACACAGAGACCACTGCCTGGAACAGGATTAAAAGTGAGAGTCAGAAACCAAAATACTCTGGATTGCAATTAAAAGAGAAATCAATCACGTAATTTTCTTTTTATCTCAGGAAATAAAGAGCTAAATTAATCTTCATCTTCATAATGCAGAAACCTCCAGAAAAAGAAAACAAATATTGCAGTAGATAGTGAAGCATATTCTGGTCCCATTATCACAGCAAATGCAATCTCTTTCATAACCAGACCCTTATGGATAATGGTTGGAGATATTTTTTCTACAACAGGCAAGTATCTGAGTGTCTGAGCCTGAACTCTTCCGTGCCACTTCACCTCTGAACAGGTTTGAAGCTTACAGGCTCCTTGAAGTTATAAGAAGGCATTGATTTCAGCAAGGGATGTTTACAACACTGTACTCTCCAGGAGTGAAACTGAGGGGAGGAAAGAAGCTTCCCTTTCTTTGCATCCTGAAAGGAAGGATGTTGAATGCACTCGTTCAAACTACTAGTAATTGCAAAGACGAGTCTTAAAGTTGAAAATACGAGACATTAAGCTGCTTTGATTCAATGTAGTTTCACTGAAATCAGTGACTGCACAGTGCTTCAGAGAAGCAGAGGTCTTGGTCCTCCTCTGTTGCATAATGGTGTTTCAATTTTTCTCTATTTATGGATAGTCAGAATCTATTTCTGTAGAAATATATAACAAGACAACCTCCCTGAAATAATTTCCTTGGGCCTATGGTCAGAACTCCTGTGAGTACGAAAACCTATGAAATTAATGGGATGCACCATTTTACTCTAATCCTTCCCCACTAGAAAGACGGGCAGTTCGAAAGTTCTAAATGCAACAACACAAATTGCAACATTTCACTAGATATTATGGTTAACTGCTTACAGCATATAGCCAGGCAGAAAACACAAGCATAGCCTTGTCATCCTGGAACAACCTGAATCCAGTCTTTTGCCTAACTTTCATTCCTTCAGCCTATCCAACTTCTGTATGTTGTACATTACATACAGCAGGTATTTATATAATTTTTTTCTTCCCAGTGTCATAATGGTGTTTAATGCTACATATATGGAAGAGTGTCCTTTTAAACAGTACATACAGTGTCAGTAGGCTGACGAACAATGCTGAAGAAATGTCATGTCTTTGGCAGGAAACATCTGTATTAGGTCAAGGGGAAGAATTCAGGTATCACATCAAAATCCTATGCTTTTCTATATAAGTGCAATGTGTGTGTATATATAAAGGACATTAATGAATAACAGGATTTGGTTTTAAATACAGACCATTGCATGCAAGGACCATCTGATGACCAGACTTTATCCACACATTATACATTTCCAGTTCTGTGTATTTTGCCAAAACATCTACCAAAATCTAGTACCTACTTTCTAGTTCAGAGGACAGAGCAAAAAAAAAATGTTGGGTTTGCTTGTTTATTTCAAAAGGGAACTATTAGAAATCAATTACTACATTTTTCTGGGTCAAGCAAATACAGGTGAATTAGATGAACGGGAAACCAAGTGCAAGCACCAACTATCACTAAAGCACCACTAGTTAAGATACAGCAGATTTATGAGCTTTATTTTCTACCTTAGGCCTGTCATATTTTTTCACCTTTATGTTAGTTAATTGCAGAGTAACATAAATTAACTTTGGAACACAGCAAAAATGGGAACTTTATTTATGAATTTCTTGGATTTCTTTACCCCAAGCCAAACAACTAAATTGCTACTTAGCATAAATTATTTATTGGCCCTGGCTCAATACCATCCAACACCAGCCCCTGGAGGTCTGGGAGATATAAAAGATTTAAAGCATCTGTGCGACAGCATTGGTGCAGCCACAAAGCTATGTTTCTTTCCAGAAGGGTCCACTTTATTTTGTTGTAAATAAATAGAGCCTAAATTTCAGGGGAGGGCTGGGTAGCTCCTAGCAGGACTGTAGTGTTTTGCATATGTTAATTACCCACAGTTGGATGACAGAAAGACATACATTGTTTGCACAACTATTCTGGGGAGACCTGTTGACAAAAGGATGCATTTTAATTTACACAGAATACACGAATGCTATAATTTTCTATCACTTTGTTTTATGTATATATGTGTATAAATACATTACAAAGTGATCATATATACATATAGTCACTTCCTAATCTATATCTTTATTTCTTTCTCTCTATATATCTGCATCATCTATATCTATATCTATCTCTCTATATATACATGTAAGGAAACAATAAATAAAGCCGGAGTTGATTTGCAAATGGGCATATGCCATTCCGTATGTATTCACACGTGAAGCTAACCTCTGACTTTAGTCTGGTAAATACATCCAAATAATACTGGAGCTGATGCCATCCTGTGTGGTTCCCATGCACTTGTGCTCCACCTACGCACCATCTCCATGTGTGTATTGGCTTGGCTCTTCCCCCTTCAGACTCATTCTCTGTCATTTTCTCCTCAAATTCTACCCCCGCTTTGGTAATGGCAGAGGCTTGCAGAAGGCAAGATGTAGAACCCTGGTACGCTGGTGCCTCTCCCCAGAGAGAGAGTCCCTAAATGTCAGAGCTGCAAATGAATATGTAGGCCATAACTCAAGCTCTGACGGACCCCAGACACTGAAGAACAATTATCAGCACACTGATTCTTGACCATACAGCTGAGCACTTCTGAAAGTATGTATACAGCATATATTTTATTGTTCTGTAGAAGAATTGGCTTCTACAATACTGAAGTATACAATTTACTCTCTCCTTGTTATTTTGGCAAAAAATTGTCGTATTTCTCTGTCAAAATGTCAAAATCAGACAGATTAAAATTTTATTTAAAGTTTTAGAAGGACTTGGAAAGACTTCTGGAACTATAAAAGCCCTTTTGCTTCATTAAAAATGTCCTATTTCTTGTTGTTGCTTTAGTGGTTACTATGTCCTATGTAGTTGGTTCTGGCAGTAGGAAATCCTACTAAAAAGCAAAGAGCAGCTGCAGCAAACCAGTAAAACAGTCTGTAATGACAGCCCTTATCTCATACACATACATGTAAGCTTAGTGTTACTTTTCTTGGCCAGTCCTGTTGGTTTGACAGTGAGTCCTGTTTTCAGGACTGGAGCTCAAGTAGCATGTGCATAGTAGAGTCTTTATATCACTGGCCATGTGTTGACAAGGCTATTTTAATACTTAAGAACAACAAAGGGAAAGTTTAAATGGCCTTCTTAATTATTTTGTATAAGTTTTAAAAATATTCATTTTCAGTTTCATTAGCAGTTAGAGAAACTGAAAAAGTGCTCAGAGCAGTCTAAACGCAAGCAGAAAAATATTTACTTCTCTCAACATCTTAAAGCCAACACATACAAAACTGATGAAGGATGGAGGAATGATGGAAACAGGACTGTGAGGTGAACCATGACTTGTTGCAGAGCAGAGCAGAAAAGCTGGGATGAGCAGGTAGTTTCCTGTCTGCCAGTCCGTTGCCCTATCCAGTAGAACAAATATTCCATCAAAAAGATAGCTAAAATCCTGAAAGACTGTAATAATTTTTAAATACAAAACCACTGCCAGCTTTTCCTGATAGACTTGTTCCAGTAACTAGAAAGGATCACAGACAAATTATTGTGCAGAGCGTTATTGTCATAGAATCATAGAATCATAGAATCATAGAATCATAGAATCATAGAATCATAGAATGCTTTGGGTTGGAAGGGACCTTTAGAGGTCATCTAGCCTAAACCCCCTGCAGTGAATAGTTATGGATGTGAAGGTAAAAGGTTCCAGTGATCTGAAAGCATGGATGTATTTACCTGGAAATGGGCCTGGAACCTGATTCTGTGGTTGTCATCATGGAGGCCAAGGGGACAGTCATGACATGCAGTAAGCAGTCACCATCCGGGCACACAAATATTTGGGTAGCCTGACCCTCAAGTACCATTAACAGACGCATGTACCACTTAAAAATATACATCACCTTCTGAGGACTTGTTTGGCTTTTACAATATAAGTAATGGGAAAGAAACAGAACTCAAAAAATCCAGAGAATTTAAATGCAAATTGAATTATCAGATGATTTTTACTTTATTTCTAATACTTTTTTATTGATGTCACTATTGCATTTCTCCATAAATAGCTTAAACTATGGGAGCTACAGAGATAATCAAATGATAAAAATGGTCGGAAGAAAAAAAGCAATTACACAGGGGTAAAAATGCTGTTTTTGAGGCATATCCAGAAAATCCATAATCATCAATAAGGTTTGGCCGATGTGCATTCAATAAACCCTTTGTATGAACTCAC
Source organism: Pelecanus crispus (assembly GCF_030463565.1). Classification (NCBI taxonomy): domain Eukaryota; kingdom Metazoa; phylum Chordata; class Aves; order Pelecaniformes; family Pelecanidae; genus Pelecanus; species Pelecanus crispus. The sequence goes on from NC_134645.1 coordinate 86,375,915, forward strand.
AATGATTTCATGCAAATAATGATTTGTTACATAAAAATTTTTCTTCTTCATCTTTCTCCTCTTGCTTTGACAGTATGTTTTTTAATCACATCAACTTTAGTGAGTTTAATTAATCAACCTGTGTCTCTGAAGAGTCGATTTTATAAAAGCTCTGCAGTACTGTAGAGGCATTGCTTGTTTTCTCTCAGAGCTCATTCAGAAAGGAAGACCTCTAAACCCTATCTGGGGCTATTCATACTTACTGATTCCCCATTGGTAATTCAGCTCAGAGTTTGGCATCACTGCTCATGAGGTCTGCCAAGGCACCACATCTCCTGCTTCTGTGTTCAACACAATTTGCTCCTTGCTGGGTGTTCAGGATCTGAAAGTCCTGCTCTCAGTATGCCAAGTGTTTTGTTGCTAGTCATGTTCAACACAATCCTTTATGACAGGAAAGTCAAGGAAAATCTTCCCTGTGTTTTAAGTACACTCTTTAAACAACCTTAAAGGTTTTCCCATATATCCTTAAAGACCTTGCTTTTGATCCACATCAAAACTAATCTGTCTAGGCTCTGCTTCCTTGTTTATGAAGAAGGAATATAGAAGGCCATTCATGATCAGACATCATTCAGTACTGAACTGTTAAAAAAATGGGCTCAGATGAAACCATTCTAGTGGTGACCTAAATAAAGGAAGCTAGCTATGAATCAGGAAACTTCTTCCCTTGCTGACTATGCTCTTACTATGTATTTGTTTAGAGGTATTAAATTAACCTTGTTGCTTACATTTTTAGCAACAACCTTTGCTCACATATAATTAAAATTACAATTTGCAAGTGAAAAAATCAAAAAGCACCAAGTCTGAAATAAACTAAGATGTATAAAACCATCTCTGAGCTCTGTTTTGGGTTCCTGTTGACAGTTTTTCTCTCTGTGTACCGACATGAAAAATACCCCGATACTTCAATGCAAGCTGTCATGCAGAATCCTCAGCTGCCAGTATCCAGCATATTTGAAGAGTAAGAGAAAAAACTGTCTGCCAACAGATCCCCTAATAAAAATAATAATGAAGTCTTGAGAAATGTCAGTCCTTCAGTGATGCAGCTATGACAGTGGCTGCACATTTGCAAGAATCCAACCTTGCTACTGGAGGGCATGAAAAGGCCAATCAAGCTTCGTCAGAGCCAGACATGGCCAGGCACAGTATTTTTGTTCTTTCCTGTACCAACCAGCGATGTCTTCAGAAAGTTTAGCTTTAACTCTAGGATCAGCTTTGCTGACATAAAGAACCAACTAAATTAAACATAAATGAATCCTAATCCTCACACACAAAAAGAGCATAGTGAAATGCTCAGTATTAGTCTTGCAGTGTTCCTTGGATGAGGGCTCTCAGTGACATTAAATTAAGCAGCTAGCTAGAAACCAGGTAGAGCCAGCAGAAAAATATGATCTATTCTTCTATGCTGTCTCTAAAAACTGCAGGTCAGGTACTACTTTTGTTAAGAAAATAACGTTAGGAGGACATTTGTATAGAGCCTATCATTGCCTTGATAAGACTGACACTGAAACTGGTAATCAGTGAAATCGGAGGCATCATATTTCTTGTTTGAAAAAGAGCAAGGTATTGACACAAAGGAAGAATCCATCTCAATTTGTTCTGGTATTTCCTGATTGAGATCTATCAAAATGGTATCTCTTACTTAGTAATGACTTAGGTGTAGTTTTCAGAGACAGCCACTGCCATAGCGAGAGATAAGGCATAATTATCCATGACTGGTAGAGCTCAATCTTTCTCTTTATGCTTAACAAATAAAAATAGGTTCACTTTCTCATTGGTTAAACAAATGGCAACTATTAATGTGTGAAACCTGAAATACTCTCTTGTGATGTTACAGCTTCCACCGGAGCACTCACCCAGCATATTCCTCTGCAGCTGGATCAGTCCAGTAAAAGAGGGATCAAATACAGTCTTGGTTTGCCCACTGTCTGTAGGAACCCAAGAGGTGACAACCCCCCTACGCCCAATATTTTCCCCCAATCTCCCCTAGTGAATGGGTTTGTGAGTTTCCCAAAAGGATCGCCCTGAAGGGAAAAACTGAAGGGCTGAGGGAGCCAATAATAACGTGTTTCTCCCTGCACATGCATGTAGCTACTGGACCTGAGCAGGTCTCTCTATACAGCCTGCTGTGTAATGTATGCCTATGCCAAGGGACGAATTAACTGATGGCGTCTTTGGGCTACCTAGAGCCAAAGAAAGGCCACAGCATATTCTGCTCCTTCACATCATGGTACAAAGGAAGGCAGCTTGACTCTTTTTCTTGTAGCATCCTGAACCACGTATGAGATACTAAAAAGGAGAGAAATTGCTCCAGCCAGCCATACCTTCCTTTAAAAAAACACAACTACCTTTCATGGTGATACAATGTGACAGAGTTTCTGATTGTTCCTTCTCCCTCTCCTCAATAAAATACACACTTGTGGTACTTGGTACACAATAAGGATTTCTCTGGAAGGAAAATGTAGCACTGATAGGAGTCCTTCAGTTTAATCCTCCTTTCTTTCCCTTCTCTCTTCCCCAGCCTCCTCCTGCCTCTTCGCCCACCCTCCAGGCTCTTACAGGAGTTTCCAGGTAACTAAAGGCTTGCAAAGCCAGCACATCAGAGCAAAACCAGACAACTGCAACATTTAGGAGTGAGTGACATATCATTTCTTTAACTCTCCCTCCTCCTGAGTCTCTCACAATAAGGCTCCAAGCCATTCTTTACATTATATATAGTTCTATTACTTCTTTGGTTAGGAATTGGTGATATTGTATATTGCAGCAGGCGAGTATCAATGAATCACTGGCTGTAGAATTATGACTTACTCAAAAATGCTGAAGAGGGGAGGGGTAATCATCGCTTTATTTTATTGATTTGGGACAAGAAGAGTAGGCATGCCAACCTTAAGTACAGCAGAAATTTCACTGCACCAGATGTTTCAGTTTTTAAAGTGTATATTCAATGAGACATGACTTTTGTTATAGTAAATACGTGTACCTTTTTTTTCTTTTTTCTTTGGTGTAACAGCCTAGGGCCTAGGGCAATGCAGTTGTGCTAGCACACAGCAAAGATGACCATAATGGCTTATAAGATCTCAGACAAGCCCATGATATCTAAAGCTAAGGGCTCCCTGGGAGGAACTAAGGGTGGGATGGTGGAACCCCATCTTGTCAGGCATTGCTGGATGTTCCTCACATGGGATGAACATTTCAGCCTCAGTGGCAAAGCAAGTGCCCAACAGCTCAGATGGTCCAGGGGGCTGTGTCAGGATGAATTTTCTCTACTCTAGCTGATGTCTTGGGTGTCGAGGTGCAAGATGAGGCTCAAGCATCAACTCACCAACCCCACTCGTTCTGTCCAGGGCTGAGACACACGGGGTATTGTGGGAGGGTTTGGTCCCATCAGCGAAGGGATTTGATGAAATTCATTTGGGGAATTATGAATAATTTAATGGAAGGTCCAAATCTGAGAGATTTGACTAAGGGCAATGACTACCCAGCCAACTCTGCTGTGGTGGGGACAGGCCCACACTAGTGCCAGATGGATGAGTTCAGGCAAGAGAAAAGCGCTAGGCAGACTGGTGAGGAGCTCTGTGTGGCTGGGTTAGCTTACCATCCTGGCACAGAGCTCCTCACTGTCTAATTCACACTGATGAGCAGGGTTGCACAGTGCTCTGGGTGACCTCAGGGACCCTCCTTTCCCCCACACCTCCCCACCTTGCATTAACCCAACAAGTTTGGTTTTCTCACACTGTCCCCAGTGCACAGAGCTGCCCCACAGCCACTGTGTTCCCTTCCGCGACAACATCAACAGTCTTCCCTCCTGCTGCCGGCAGACCCGAGAAATGTTTCTGCATAAGTTATAGGATAGTTGTAAGTGAAAAAAAGTCTGTATCTCAGTAATGCAGAGGGAACTGAAAGTGCCTGTTATCACTCAGTAAGCACCAGGGAAGGGGACCATTTATTTAGCAGATGCCCTGACACAGCCCCTCTCTGGGAAGGATGTTCTCATCCACCCTAGGGGTGACTTTGCCGACAGATCTCTCTATCCTCAGGGGAGCAGAGGAGGACTCAAGCACCTGCTCTCTATATTTCCTCTACTATCGCAATGATCAAGAAGGAAATCATTAGACAGACCAGACTTCCAGCTCCCATTATTTTTAACAGGCGTTGCACATCTAATTTGAAATGCACAATGCAAATATTTACCTTCAAGTGTCAAAGGAGACTATAAAGATCTTTATGGATCTTCACACTTCAAGGACTTAATTCATTAAAAATAATTATACATATGTGAGGATTACTTCCACAGTGGAGCTGAGATATGCAATCAGTTGCCAAGTAGGAAAGTACAATGTGCATGCTATACGTCTGCGTGTCAGCTTTTATGCGAGAGAGAAGGACTCTTGTACATCGGAACATATGTGTGTAAACAGGGCTGAGAGGAGATCTTGCTGGAATTCACCACTGAATAAATTAAAGAAAGTCACTGTGTGGCACTGGAGACTCCCAGTGCCGCAGACAAGCTCTTTTGTGCTTGCCCGCCTCCTTCACCTCAGCCTGAATACTCCACATGCCTCTTCGTTTTAGAATGAGAGCAGTTTTAGGAAGAAAAATATTAGAAATTGGCTTTGATTTTCTTTGCCCCTCAGAGATTTCAAGGTGTCCAGCAATTTGTTTCCAACAGTGCCAGTTTTACAAGATTGAGGCTTTTAGCCTCAAATTTTGATTTATCCTGCGAGAACAGACACACAGAACTTTCCCATACTTGATCTGTGCTGGGTGTTTAAGGGGCAGATACTGCTGTTTTGAGCAGGTAACTGGAAAAAAATTTACTGCTGAAGTCAACGGCCGAGAGGAGGCACTCAATTAAGTTCTTAGACACTAATAATCTGTTCTTACTTGTAAATCATGGGGACTCTGTTTTAAGTGCTTGGAAAACTTCAAGCATGACTCATGTAATAACAAGAGCCTTCTTTTTCAGAAAATAATGTTAATAATTTAGCTGTCTGGTTACCACAAGGAGCATCTATTGATTTGACCTACTTGTATGCCACCCCCACCCCTAAACTGCGAGAGTATCTCAGCACTCATCACAGGCACAAAAAAGGAGCGGGGAAAGAACAGCTCTCCTTTCTCTCTGCTTATGCTTGAGGTACAGTGGTTTTGAAGAACAGCTGTCATAAACAGGCATTTATTTCTCCTTGTGAAGAATCCCACGGCCATTTACCTTGTCTCGCCTCAGAGGACGTTCACACCTAGGCTCAGCCTCTGCAAAAGTCCTGCCGCCTACGCTCGCCAGCCTTCTGGCATCGTCACGGTCCCTGTGTGCCGGGGGCTCAGTCGCCCGTGGGAACCATGCTCAGGCAGGGAGGAAAGAGTCTCAGGGGATCAGAACAGAGACAGGGAGATCTTGCGGTATCATACCATATATTCTTAATGCTATGTATTAACGTTAACCTGTGCTCAACAGGGAGACTGTTCCGAGAGCAGAGTCTGAGGATGAAACGGTCACAGCAACGCGTGCTACTTATGGATTTTCAGCTCAATTTGCACCAGTTGGTGAAGCCCTGAGTCCACTTTTTAGATAATGGATCTTATCCGTCTTCATAGAACAAGTTTGCACTTCATAAAATCTTACAGAATTTCACTGGCTGTAGTGACACAACCCAGCTGCTGTTGCTGGTAATGAAAGTTTTATGGCATATGAAGTCCATTAGGACATTATTGGGAATCTGTTGCAACATCAGACATTTGCCTTTGACATCAGAAAGGTGGTAAACTAATGATGAAATGTGCTCCAAGGGTACAGCTGGTTTAATAGTGCCTATTACTTTTGACACAGACAGGCATGAACCATGTTATCTTGCATTTTTGCAAATAATATTTATTCCACAAAGAAGTTCACGCATGCAGAATAAATAGCACCTTCCTGGTGAAAGCATATAATTAGCTGAAATCAAAGAAGTGGCAAATATTTGCTTTGCCTGAAAGTTACTGCATGAGATTCTCAAGTTTGAAGTATTTCAGAGACGGAAACGACAGCCTTTATGGTTTCATAAGTACTTGGTGCTTCTAAGTACTAAGCGACACAGGTTGCAGGTAGCAAATTTCTACCTAATGGGGAAATAATGCATGCTGTTTCACTCTCTCCTTTGTTCTTTGTTCCCTTTTGCCCTCTTGGAGCTCTGCACACCTCCATGCTTATGGGTACTTCAGGGAAGCTGTAGCACCTTCCAAGCATCACGGACTAAAGCCCATCAGCTGTTCTCGAAGCTGCCCCAAAATGTTTCTGTTTTGAAAAAAAAAGGGTTTCTAATTGAAAAATGCTGTCGCAATTGAATTAACTTGTATTTAATTAAGTTTTGTCTATATTGTTGTTTTTGTTTATCCTGGGAAAAAGGTGAGAGCTTCCCATTTCAACACTCACAATAGTTTGAGTTTTTAATTTTGAAATAACTTTCGTTATGAAATGTTTAAATGTATCAAAGTAAAATGCATGAAATGACCCCAAATATTTATGAAAAATCCATTGCCTACCGATTTGATCTGATAAACCACAGGAGATTAATTAGTCTTGGTCATGTGACTTTTCAAGCACTAAACATGGCTGAAGGGGTTTTGCTTTTTGTAGTGTAAGCCTGTATGTTCATGTATTTATATAAAATATATAACATACAGGGGAATTTGTTACATGGTAGCATTCACCACTGGTATGATTATTTTACCCAAAATACGAAAAATCTCCATTTCACCAAAAGCTATAAAGCTATTTTCATAATGAGAATAATTCAATGTAATTTTTCATCCATTAATTCAAAACTGCTCCTTTTCAATTGCTTTGAAGTGATTTGTACAGTAATCCAAAAAATAGTATGAAAATAACCTTTATTTCCCTTTTAAGTCAGAGGGTACCGCATACACACTGAGTAATCTAGACCAAAATTTTCTCTAAGATATGGACTACAATGTCTTAAAATAGACCATATGCTTTCACTTCTCTTGCACAGAAATGACAAAAAAGAGGACTTCCCCCCAAAGATACACAGCATTGACTGAACGGCTCTTGTGCCCTGCTGTGTCTTGAGGGGGTCTGACATATGTCCACAGGGTTTCTAGTTCCAGACAAATGTCCAGACAACTGAATCATTTAATTCTAGTGTTAAAATGAGAAGAAATTAAACTTCCATAAAACCCCCTAACCGTATCAAACTCAAATATCTTTCCTCACCCTGCTCCATTTATGCAAATACCTTTATAATGTTTCATAAACCAGCAGCGTAGCGGCTTAAATGTTTAAAAATAAAACTTCTGCAGAGACATTAGCTTTAATTCATTTCAAAGTACCCCTTTTTTTTTTTCCTATGGATTTTGTGAATTAAGGTTATATTGTGTTGGGGTTGGGATTTTTCTTTAGCTGTGAATTTCTGTCCTCATTTGGCTTGCAGACAGCCCTTTCACAGCGCGGTGCTATTGCAGGTGAGAAGCATCCGTGACTCTGCCAGGCAGGAGCGTGTGTTTGATAAGGATGTTGATGGGTCAGAGGCTGTCACCATTCATCCTAAAAAGCTATTTCTGACTAACTGTCACAATAGAAGTGCGCTGCAATATGGCTACTAGGTTCTGTATTGATTTCCCATCTAATATAATATCATGATTGTATATTACTTGTTTTTGCACTTTATTATTCCCTAGGATGTTAACTTTGAAGTTTTAAAAGCATTTAGTTCTACAGCTGCAATCCTTAACACCTCTGCAGACTTCTATGCATCACTTTGTCACCCTCCTCTCCCCTGTGTGCTCAGCTGACCTGGTGCAGGGGAAAAACCCTTCCCGCTCACTTCATCAAGAGGTACCAACTCCTGGAGCACCAAAACATGGTTTTAAAAGATGTAGCACTATTAGAAAAGGGCTTCTTAAAAAAAAAAAAAAAAAAAAAAAAAAAGCAGCTGTTTCCTCTGGAACACCTTTACAGGGTAAGAAGAGGAAGGTTCATTGGAGAGCCCTGCGCTGGTGAGGACTTCAGGAGATTTGACGTTGGTGTTGACTCTCAGAAGGGGCTAAATGCTCCCCGCTGGTCCCTCTCCCCTTTTGTCGCCTTGTGCCCGCCTTGCCCCTCTGGACTTTGAGGTCTTTGGGATGTTCTTCTGCTGAATGCTCTTACCCACCCACCAGCTGGGTTCTCCTACATGCTGCTGTAGACATCTATAGCAATCCAAGTCAATTAGGATATAAAAATGTTTAATTGAATTCTCCTTTGTTCCCTGATGATATTCAGGAGGGCAGCACATGGTACCTGCAGACGGATGGCAGCTAAGCAGCCATTTAAAGCTGCAAGCAGAAGTGGAAGTTTGTTTTCATTCATTTTCTATCTACAGCAAAACATTTATTAATCCTCCTCCAAACCATATGCCATATGTCTAATGAGTGGTAGGTTAAGTTAATCATATAAAACCAACCAAGTATAGCAAAAAACCCATTGCAGAGTAGGTGAAAAACTGATACTGTAGATCTGAGTTACTTAAATAAATGAAGGAGATGACGAATACGCAGGGTCAGGCCCTCAGGGAAGTTTAAATAAATACTGAGTCAGCTAAAATTTTTCTGGATACTTCAGGTGCTCTCTTGATAACTTTTGAACTGCTGGCTGGGGCATCTTCACACCTTTTGTGAAGGCTCATGCTGCAAGTATTGCTGGCCCTGCTTTGTAAGGTTTAGGAATTATTCTCAGGGCTTAGCAGATATAGATATTTATACAGGACTCTATCACTCAATTGCTTTAGGTTGTAAGGAATTAGTGGGAAACTGAACCCAGATGTTTCCCAGGCTCGCCTGTGGGGTATCTGAATTACTGAATGAAGCCATGTTTGAGTTTTCCAGACATCTTTTATTGAAGAAGTGACATGACTGTTCGTAAGCTGTGATAGCACAGAACATCTGCAAACTTAGCAAGGAAATGCTGGAGGAATTTGGGGTTTTTTCACCATTTTACCAGTTTTACCAGGTTGTGGTATCTGCTACAATCTTCTTGCTGGGACAGCAAATGCTGACTGTGAAAAATGAGTGTTGACAAATTCTGTGCAAATTTCTGTGCATTGTTCAGTGCCAAGTTATAACTTGCAACAGCTCTTCTATTCTCTAGAAATTAGCCTGCAATGCTTGCCAAACTAGAGCAGCTTTGTGGCTTGTGCAAACAGGACTAGGAAGACACCATCATATTCATTTCGCCTGAGCCCTAATTTGACCCAAAGATTTGATTTCCAGCTTCCATAAATTCGGTATACTACTAACCCAGTCCTCTAGCTAGGCCTGTGAGTCCTTTACTCGCTGGAAATTATGCTCCTAGTTAATTATAAACATTTATAAAACCTCTGTGATCTTTAAAAATGTGAGAACTATCTCGGTGTTTATAATTGTTATAAAAAATATCCCAAATCCACTAATTGAATGAATCTTTCAAATGTGAGTAATTTTTTATTTGAATTCTACATCCTTATGTATTATGTAACAATTAGTAATGATGTGATGGATAATTTTTTTGGAACAGTTCCTGATTCCATTACTCAACTACTCGATCGACCAGTAATTATGAATCATATCTTTAATTAGCTGCCGCTCTTCAGAAACATATGAAAGCCAAGGGCATAAAGTAATTGGCATAAAAGTTTTCCTAATTAATTTATCTGTCCATGTGAGTAACCAGGACTGGAGTCAGGGGAACATTTATAACTCCAGGAAGGCCAGCCCTAAAACCCAATGTCAAATGAGATTTATATTTCTGAATTATAAAAAGAACAACAACAAGCCACAAAATTACATTATCCCCAACTCCAACAATGCAGCACATAATGCGTTGTTCAGAGATGAGCAAAAACTTCTTATTGATCCAATTCATTTTCATCGTATTCTCTAGTGGGTCTTTCAAATCTCTCTGGCTATTTCCCTCATTCCACATAGTAACAGTAATCAAGCACATTAAGCAATTCATTAAACAACAGCCCCACTGACCACAGGGAGTATTACAGCTAACATTCATTAGGCAACTAGCAACTTTATTTAAGCAGAAGAGAGCTTGGGAGTGCAAGACTCAACTCTTTGTCTTTCAGGAGAAGCCTGTGGCCCACCTAGGTAGTTCTGTATCTGCTTCTGACAAACTATAGAACCTTTAAGCTGGCTGGCACAGACAGTGCCTTTTTCAAGGAGCCGCCTGGGAGAGAAGACAAAACAGAGTGTGTGCTGGTTTAATTCTCAGCCTGCCAAAGATTAAGTTAAAATCTGAGCTCATTGTTAAGTACAGGTTGTTAAGATTTATGCCTGATATAAAACTCAAACCTTACAGTATGGATATTTAGGTCCTATATTCTTCAGATCTGATTTCAAGAGGGCAAAAGTTGTAAAGCATCCAGGTTTGTTCATTTGAATATCCTGGCTTGTCTGGCACTTTGCAGTAAAAATGATATACATTGTCCTTCATAATAGCTATGGAAAGGCTAAAACAACAATGGAAAAAAAAAAGCCTTTCTACAAACAACGATTAAAAAAGTGTGAGAAAAGTTTCACTAACATTTGGCCAATGTGCCTGTATGGTGTTTCTGTCCTAATTAAGGAAGGAGCTAAGCTTCATGTTTGTTGCAAAGTCCCTTAAAAGGAGATAATTCTTACGAGCAAATGTACTGCTGTTCTCTTACTTGTTTATTTTTTTCTTTTTTTAAGTCAGACCATATTACAGAAAGGAGGAGACAAAATTAGACAATATTACTTGGCGTTACTGTTTGTATAAGGATGCCTACAGAAATCGGAGCTATTTTTCTTAAAAAGTTGACACTCCTAAAGCATTAAACCAATGTTTAAGTAGCTATTTCCACAGTCTACTCAGTGATTCCATGGAATGAATATATATGCACAAGGCTAAAAAAACCCACCTTCCCCTCCCATAGTGTTGTTATTTTCTATTACTCCTATGAAAGAATAACCAAGTTTGGCACTGTTACTATTAAATCATACAATGCTTGAAATGACTTGGCTTATTGTATGGTGTAACTTAGCATAACTCCCTTGATTTCAGAGGAACTAGATAAACTTAGAAGCTGATTCATTTCATCACGGCCCTATTCTGGCTTTGAAAGCCTCCACTACAGCATTCGTGATATTCTATATTGCTGGTACTGAAATTATTAAGAGTATTAAAAAGAATTAATGGCATTACTGATTACTGACACTTATAACTGGAGGGTAGAGTCAACCCTGCTATAATCTGAAAATACATTTCTGGGGTGTTTAATTATTTGACACCTGATGATTAAACCTGCAAACCAACTTCTCCAGAGTAACTTTTCCTGCTAGGATATCAGCTTTCTTTCTAAGCCTTGTATCTCACTGGCAAAATACTAGATTCATTCTTTCTAGCTCATATGTATTGATTAATCATTTGAGATGGTGTCATCCGTAAATAAAAAAATAAATACACCACCACCCCACCCCCCCCCGGCCTTTTACTCATTTTTTTTGTAGCAGCAAGTATAAAACCAGAGCATGTACCAAATCTGACAGAGTGGTGCAGTGCAAGGCCTTGTGGAAACCTGGGCTCAAGGCTTGCTTCAGACTAAATATTTTGGCATAACATGAACCCTGGGTCCACGTTTCTGGCCAGGCAGTTCAGAGCCCATACAATAGCCAGAGCTCTAACATTGTTACAAGATTTAAAGGGCAAAGAAGGTATTGCTCTTTTTCACGACACAGAGTCTGCGATTTCAACTCTGTCAAACTACCCGTGGAAAACAGAGCCAGTGACTTATTTTATTAGCAACAGAAAGTATTACAAAAAGTGTATCTAACATATACAGTTGACTGCTTGCATTTTCTGTACTTGGTTCCGATACCGGCACATAAATGCATTTGTACTAAGGCGGAGAGTTTATTATATATGATGAATGGCACTGAAATACCAGTTTTATCCTTCCTGTAAAAACAGGGGCCATAACTCATGACAGGTGCAGCCTCCAGATGCCAACAGTGCTATTGGTTTCAGGGCCAGGACCAGGAAGACAGGATGATTTTGCTAATTCCCTCCATTACATTATTATATTCTTACCTGCAGTGTGAGACGGCTTATCATGGAATCATTAGAGTGAAAATGCATGTTTAATGTTATATTACCAAAAATTAAATGTGTGCTGCAGCTCTAGCACCTTTCAAACATTATCCATTATACACTGAACTCTGGGAGAATGCAAAGTGTTTGTTTTATTTTTATTTGGATTTGGTATCTGGGATGTTTGAAGACCATCTTTTTATGTTGGGAACTTTTAAAGGTCTCCATCATCATAACATCTAGGTATGGAGGTCCCTGTTATATATATGCTTTCATGACAAAGGACTACTAAGCACTGCCATGGGCCCTGGAACAAACTTTCCTTGTTACTTCTTTCCTTTCTAGTTCCTACTGAGTTTACCCCCCTTGATGGGGACTACTTAGCTGTTACTACATAGTAACAACTGCTGAGGTAATGGAGGGGAGTTGTTGCTTCATTTACTAATACTACAGGACCACTGGGGAACGTGTTCTGCACTCCTCTACAACCTTGATTACACCTCCCAGAATTAGGATAATACTGTAATTCTTGCTTTATAGGTGAGATGAGGCACAGAAAGGAATTTACTTTTCCAGAATTCCCATAGGGAAACTGTAACAGTTCAGGGATGCAAACCAGGGTAACCCAAGCTCCAGGTAAATGCTATAATCACTGGACCAGTGGGCATTTAATAGCTTTCAAATAATCTGTTTTTCTTTTTTCTTATTCTGTTTTTCCACCACTTTTAATTACCTCATTGATTTCAAAGAGCTCTCACTGCCTCTTGGAAAACCTTGAAAAGCATTCATTTTTAGAAACAATTCTGCTGATATGTAGTTTACCTTATATAGGTTTCTGCCTTTATTATTATGCAAATGTCTTTGGAAGAGAATAAGCGTACTTCTGAAGAATTGCCCTGTTAATACTGCTTATTTGTGTCTGAAGCCATTCTCATCTTGCTCTTGTAAACACAAGCAGTAAGTATGGAACATGCAGAAGAGCAGACTATGAATCAAGTTCACATTTTCCTCAAATATTTTGTGAAGGCGCCTTGAGAGTACTGAGATTTGGCAGTTCTACCTTATCTGAGGCTCAGATTTTATTTTCACTGAGTTTTTACAAAAACAGCCTCTACAAGAAAAGATTTGGCTGCATTAGAATCGCACTCTCCTGCTGATCTCTGGTATGACAGATGAGATCAGCTGAGCTACTTTAAACGACAGTCACCACAGGAGGACAGAAAGGGAAGGGGACTTGCCATTACTGACAACCCATCAAAACACAAGTCTGACTTTATTAAGATCTTCATGGTGTCCAACATAACATTCACACAAGCTATCCAATAAAACACAGTCTAAATCACTATGCAGTGAGTACAAACTGGATGAAGACTTCTGTTTTGAGAATGGTCACCAGTCTCTTTCTGCCAGGAGAAGATGCAGGTTGGCCTTGTAACACATGGTGCGGAGAGCACACAAGGCTTGAGTGGAGGCTGTTCTCTTCATCATGCCCACGATGGAGGAAAACGTAAAAGTTAGAAGGGGGATGAATGTGGGAGGAGTAGCAAACATGGGAGAGGACAGGGTTCAGGAAGATACTAGAAATTGCCTGCTCACTTCTACACCCATCTTCTCCCTCCCTTAGAGCTTCTTAACCCTAGTCTCCTTTAAATTGCTCTTCATCCCTTTCCTCCCTGCTCTCCCCAAACACAGCCAGTTAATAGAAATTAGCCATGCACGTACAGTGGGTAATCTAGGTTGCCCTGGCTGCATCCCAGTGCAAGGGTTGAGATAGCAAATCTCTAGAAGATTTTAATGTTCCTACAGTGTTTTCAAGCCATTGTTACATTCACTCTGATTACATTATCATTTTAGTTCCCCTCTCCTTACTCTATCTTGTCCATAGAGATTAAACTCTCGAGCCAAAAACTGTCAGTGTGTTTGTACAGGGCCCAGTACAGCAGTGCTTGGCTGATCTGCAGGTACAAGTGTATAAACCCAATTAATAATAACGTACAGCTCAACTACAGTTGATATGCACATAGACAGTATAATCCAAATATTTTCTTAGCATTTAAAAATGCTTAAAACTATACTAACTATGAACAATTTCATTGTCAGGCTCCACACCACCAAGTCTCCCCCACAAACTCTCAGAGCTTCAAAAGCACTTCAGTGCCCGATTCCCCTTTCATTTCACCAAATACCTTTGAGGAAACTGAGCTAAATTTCTAGGATCTACAATAAATATCCAAGATATAATATCTACATCACACCTAGATTTCACCTGAGCCCTTCCCCTGACATGCCTAATTTGGTCCTTGCATCAGACTTCCAGCTTTGGATTTGCAAGTGGGCCACAAAAGTGAACACACATGAATGCAGTTATCCTACAGGACTGAAGCCAAGTTAAGTAGTTTTTTTCAAATGCATTCTGATGTCATGGATGGGAACGTTGCCTGTTCTCCCACAGAAGTGGCCTCCATTCAGCCTCAAGTCTCATACCTAAATCATTAGCTGCTCAATGTGTGAATCAGTGGACTAGACATTTGCTTCTTTCTAGTGGTATCTGGGGCTTTGTTGAATATGGTTGCAAGGTGCTGTCAGAGAAAATGCCAAGTTAGAACCTGTGCACAGAAATCTGGCATGGAGATCATGGTGAAATCCCCGCTCTGACACATTAAACTCTACAGTGCCAAGTAACATCTGTGGCTTATAGGCTACCTTTTAAATTTTAGGTCTCCATTATCTTTCAGTAAAATGTGAGTTATAATGAGCTAGAAATGAAACATTTTGCAACTTTAATTTTAAATCCATCACAGCAACCTTCTGTCTACTAAGTTGCTACATTTGCCTTGTACCTATTGGAAAAGATCCAAATGAATGGAAATTACAAGAAGTGCCTGACTTAGTTAAGTTAGAATAATAGCTTATCAGCACTATTTAGTCCTCTGCAACACTTTATTAGTAATAAGTATACCCAATACAGTGTTCTATATCCTACATTATTAAGGAAACACGAAAATAAATTGTAAATATGTCATCACTGAAATTGAAGTACAGAATGGCAGTTTATATCTTCTTTTTCTTTACCCCATTAAAAAAGTCTTAATGAGTGTAAATGTGGTTTTTCCAATTTTCCTTATACTTTTCTTTAAATTTACTGAAGGATATTGTATTGATACTTTTTACTACCTGTTTGAAAAACACTGGAGCAAGAGAACTACTTTTTATACCACTATATTTCTGTATCACCCAATATTAACACATATTTTCTGCACATTTCCTTATGCTGGACTGACAAACACTCACACAAATCAACCCAGACAGTTCCATATAAATAACCTGATACAAAACTCTTCCTAATTAGAAAGCCATTCACTGTTTTCCATAAAGATATGTAATTAGAGTTTTTTCACTGCATGAAAGCTTGGAAAGTTTGAGGGTTTTTTCAAAGCTTTACCAGTTGGAACTAGGAATAATTTCATCCTGACTGCAGCAGGAATGGTGTGCAAAGAGAGACTAGATGCACAAAAACCTTCTTGTCTGAGGTCGTCCTGGACTTTTATCCAGGATCTCGGTGCACTGGCAGATTTATGCTATTTTGAGGGTTCCTGCTCCAGCGCAGCGTGGGAGCCAGTGGGCACGGGGAGATGGTACCTGAGCAGAGGCTGATGTTCTTGCACCCTCAGCTCTCCCCTGGGAAACATGGAGCAGAGCAGAGGACAGATTTGGCAGTGCTCTCAGCTGAGCTGTTCGAACCCAGTCCCGGCACTGAGATTCAATGCTAAACATCTACGTAAAAAAGAAAATAATCCAGGGTGAGACACATGCCCAGTGCTGCAATTCAATAAAGACTTCCTCTCTGAAAGCTTTACTTTCCTTTTCAGCAGCTCCACACATCATTATTTGGCACTTGCTTTAGATCTTTAAAGTGTGTACGTGTCGGTTTTGTTCCTTTCAGCCAGTTCTTATTCTTCCCCTACCCTTAACACTTCCCCCTGGATGGTCTTCTCCCCCTCCCACCCACATCCACCAACTCCTCCTCCCCCCCACCTCTGGCATTACAGAACCACTGCCTCAAACTATATAAAACCCTTGGCCTCAAACCAGAGAAGACCTAAATGCAGGAAAGTAAGGATAAATTAAAGTGACAGGGTCTCAGCAGTGGAGATTAGTGCAACTCTTCTAATTGCATGTCTAGCCTGAATGATGGGATACTTAATTCTTACACATCCCAGACAATTGCTTTATACTAACATGAGCTCTGGGAAAAAGGCAGATTCCAGAGACATATGGAGCAGTAGATGGAGTGGAAAAATAAATCAGTTGTCCCAGCCACAGTGGAAAAAATGCTTTATCTGCACTGTTAATATAAGGTGTTGCCACCATTAAACAAAACTGATAATGTCTCCTTCATCCATTCTTACTATAAAAATAGAACATTAAATAATTAAGTGGCAAAGTGGGCTTTAGGCTCTATTTATTGTTACTTGAACAAGAAATGAGCTTTGGGTGAGGAGGTTACATTCCTCTAGTTAGGGGACAGAGTCCTAAATACAGGATCCCGAGAGACATAGTCAGGGGAGCAGAATGCTCTACTCCACATCTATAAGGACTGCTAATAAAAGGCTTCAAAACTAGCATGGGTTCTTATATCTATTTAACCTTTTGCCCCAAGAAGCAAAGAGCATCTGGCTAAGTGGAGAGTAAAAGCACAGCTACTTTTCATTATCAAGGCTTAGAGCCAGACTATGTGGAAGCCTGAGCTGCCAAGCCTGGGTTAAATGCTTGTTGCCTTCACTGCCTGAGGCCATCTAGCGTGTTTAGAAATGATTAAGTACTGCAGCCTAGAAAGGACCTGTCCTGAGCGTTCATCTCTGACTTCCAGCAGAAAAGAGAGCCTGGCAATGACAGAGGCAGATGGATGAGTCTCATTAGTATGGCGAAGCAGCGAACCAGACTGCCTTCACAGAGCTGTCCAAAAAAAAGAGAGCAAATTAAAATAGGAGCTGAGAAAACCAATGAGCAAGTGTTTTAACTCTCTGATACCTGGATTCATCTCCAGCAGGTTAGGCAGCTGGCTGTCCTTCCCAAGAACCTCTGATCCATAAGCAGGTGATGAGCGTTGGGTAGGCATGGAAATTTCCACCTGTTTGTATTTTATTTTTGCATCTGTTTTTTGGAGAGCTTTGGAAAAATGTAGGATGCTTATATATGCTATACCTCACACACACATACCTGGAATATTCTATAGTATGGCAAGAGCAAACTAAAGCAGCCTGCACTTACAGTATTCTATTCATGCTTAAATCATTATCAAAGCCCACAAAGGATGATAATTCGGTTATGACAGAGAATTATGGCATACAACAACAGCATGGGGATGTCAAATCTCCAACATAAATAAATATTACACCCACAAGAATGGTGAAGATATGCAGTAAGGAGGATTATTGCCACTCTGAAGAAGAACATCTCACTCACCAGGGCATTATCTGAAACACCCTTGCATAAAAAAATAGCAACTCTAGCACTGAAGTGCAAGAAGCCCCCGTACAAGAGTTTGGTAACTCAATGGCATCAGGTGCACCATCCTGGAAGTCTTCATAGTGTGATGGACTGGAAAATCTGCAGCTATTTTGAATGAGACTTTCTGCAATATTGATGCGAAATTTTATCAATTTATTACCACTTTGAGTATTTGTTTGAGTTGATTCAGGCACCATCTAACCATGAGAAGAGAAAGAAAAAGCATTTGAATAATTCAGAGTGCAAGTTGCTGCATGCAAGGCAACCATTTTGCTTTGTCTTTTCATGCAAAATGAATAGCGTAGCACAGTAGAAATGTACCTAATGCCCTTCATTTTTCTTTTGATGAGGTAAGTAGGATCAGAAGCCACAATTGAAAGAACTTTGAAAGCAGTCAGAGATCTAGGACCTTCTCATTGTAAAAGAGGCAGTAGAACTGCCCCAATAAAAATAACACCACAACAAATCTTTAAAAAATTGGGATTTTATTATAAATAAAACTCTATGTTACATTGTTGGTATCTGAATACTCAGGAGTATATTGGAGGAAGTGTTGAAGAAAACGTTTCATTCTCCACTACAGGTCTCTGTACGGATGAAGTTACGGCAGAAAAGGAATCTCATGTAGGTTTTGTTTTTCATGGAGCCATAGAAAAAGCCTTCCATAATTGCTGTAGAAAGTAGGATTGTCGGGCACTCTTTAACATCTCTGAAGTCTACAAGGACATGATTTTCAGACTTGTTAACATCTCTGTACAGTCCCACTTCTTGTTTCCTACTCAGCACTCTTGGCTCGCAATACTTCCGTGCTTGCTCAGAGACTTCATTCCACCATTGTCATTGTGCCCAGGAGAGTTTGGAAACAGAGATGTTAATTTTTTTTTTTTTCTAATTTGACTTCTTCTATTCAAAATGACTGAGACAGCAGTGCTCAAGGGGCATTAGGAGCCTAAATGTTTCTGAGGAGGAGGAAAAAAATTACTTTTCTCCTCCTGTGAAAATGAGCCATTACAACAAGTATTGGGAAACTGTGGGAGCCACCACCTCCTCCCCCGTTCCTAAGTTATTTAGCATTCAAAGCAGGAAAGATCGCCTGACAGAGCACCTTTGCCATCCCTGTATTTTCACTTACCACCTTCTCCTCTACGGTGTCTTCTACCTGCCAGTGGCAGGAAGTTGACCTCTATCCACTGCTCATTCTGTTCCGGGCCAGGCTAGGGCTGGTAAGGCCACAATTACCCATGAGAAGAATATTCTTCTTTCTTAATCATCTCACAAAGGTGATTATGGGACCTAAAAGCCTACAGAAATATTTCTTGCTCACTTTTTTTTTGTTTAGCTAATAGAGATCAATGCCATTTTCCCCCCAACTGCTTCAATTTAAGGTTATGTTAAGTTAGTGATTAACTTTCAGGTTTCAGGGGAGACCACAGTGGGCAGCTAATCTGAGCTGTGATATAACAAGAGTACAGACAATACTGATTTCTTGTATTTAATACCTGTTTGAACTAGAGCATTTCCTTTTCTGAAAATCTAATCTTGAATCAAAAGCTACTTGAGATAGTGAATTAAAAGCAGTTCTTAATAAGTTCTTCCAGTGGTCATATGCTTTTGATATTAGATAATTATAATTCCTCACTAATCTGAATTTATTGAGTTTTAACACTCAGCCATTCATCTGAACACCTAAGACATTTTGAAATAATGGTGGCTATAGTAAACGGTTTAGGCTTCAAACTGCGAATTTTTCAGATAGGTGCCTGGAAGATGTAGGGCTTGCTAATAAAAGAAAGACTTTTAAATAAATTGCTTTAAAACCCAACTGCTAGCCACAGAAAAGGACTTAGGTATTTAAAGGACAGTTAAGCTTACATCTCTGAAAATCTCAATTGAGACATCACCTAACAGCGGAAATACTAGAAACCACAGTCTCTGCCATTTTTCACCTTTACGTTTCTCACAAGTGCCTCAGTATTGCCAAGGCTGAACGATCAGCTGCCTCATTCATGCCTAAAGTCTATCATCATCCACAAGTCACGTGTTTTTCCTCTTAGCTTCATGCAAGGTTTGAGATAAACATACCCAATTGCATTCCTCCCAAGAGGAGGCCACTTTAAGAGTCCAGATCAAGGTAAGTTTCCAGGTAAGTTTCTGCTTAGAGGACTGTTCCCAGATGCAGGAATTCCTCACAAATTCTGTTCTTAGCCTTATGAGATTCAATCTAACCCTATCTCTGTCTAACTCTATGCTTTTGCAGAGGGTAGGCTATCTTCCTTCTAGCCTTTGAGACCATGCCCTTATGCAGATAGCTTAATCACTTCACTCTTTGCCTTAATTTCATCACTTACAGTCCATCATAGGTTACTGCATTGTTTTTTTCCTGGAGCATCCCCATTTTCTGCTCTTATGGTCCTGTCATAGTAAATTTCTGCTGATTGCAGACAATATTCAGGACTTTTTTTGGGTCCTTGTCAGTATAGAAGTTTTGTTTTTTTCTTTGATAAAAGCCAGTGAGGGAGTGGGTAGAGCCATAGTCCCAGGAGCAGGAGCTAACATCCCTACACTTCATGAAGTGTCAGCTCTGCAGGGACAGCAGTGGCAGGAGGCAGACGGGAGGCTAGACATCTACAGAACATACCTGGTCCCAACACGCCAGCAGCTGGGTCAGAAAGGAGAAGCCCAGGTGCAGAAAAGGTGGAAGGAGAAGAACGCTGTTTGGAAAGCTCCTGTGCTGGAAAGTTGAAGGAGCATTGGGGACACCATGGTGCATCACCTGCCCAGACATCACTGCTGGGATCCTGCTCTGAGGGCAAGAGAAGCAAACAAGATTACTGCTGTCTCTCAGGAATTTCAGGAACATGGCAGCCCCACCTTTGTCTTATTGAGAGGCATATCTGGCGTGAAGAGGGAAGGGGGAAGGAGGAAACTGGGAGATGGGAAGGGGGTTGGTGGAGTTGGATTCCACATACAGCTCTCACCATGGCATGTCACTAAACTGGGCAGATTCACCTGGAAAATACTATTTAGCGCCCCCCATATTCAGTCAGGCTCACAACCAGCCACCTGTAGACAGCTGAGCAATGAAATACCAGCAGAGTATTGCTGAACACCCAGGGGGACGGCTGTGAATGGGGGCTCCTGCCACGACTTACATTTGGGGATAAGGGTTTGTGTGCTTCATTTGCCAGATCTTGCACAGAAGCAAGCTGCTGAGTGAAGGCTAGAGAAAAAGAGATATCTCCTCCAAAATAATACTTGGTGCCAGTTATAAGAAAATGCTCATGGACAGGGGTCAGGAATTATACTGCCGTGCTGACCTCTGAAGAAGAGAGAAATAGCAATAGGTTTACAATCAGATTTAATTACGTATTCCAAATTGACCATGAAATTTTATCATTAGGTAACTAACCTCTTTTAAGTAGGAAAGGTGAATGATGGAGTGAGACTGCCTCATTGACTATTATTGCTTTACCTGGATTCCTGTGTCTCCCTAATGCATCTACTAATCCTTTAGTTTAACTTAATATGAGGAAGAAGTCAGCTTTGTTCAATCCATTTGCAAAATGAGAAGATGCCAACTTTTCCCTTATACACTGGTATTTATTTTAACTAACAACATGAAAAGGAGCACTAGAGTTAATCACTTTCAATCAATGTCAACTACATTATTAGTTAATGGGAATTTATACTGCATAATATTATTTGTTTGTGAGCCATTTTCTGATGTGTTACATCTAGTTAAATGCCTTATCCTTGTGTACTTAAAATAGAGAAAAAATGAAGGCTAGAATCAGTGAATTTGTAAACATTGGCACACAGAATTAATTTTACTTAATCATAATGAGGACATAAGTTAGGAATGTGAGAGTATGACTTATTTCTGCAAACCACGTGTAGTAATCTCTGCATAGAGCCATATTTTGCTTTTTAAGTCTTTTGCCAGCTGAGTCTGAGCAGATTATTATTTCTACAATCTGATCTTTAAAATTACTATTTACAGATAAAAATATTATTTATATATAAATCTCACAATTTCTACATTTTGTGTAGCTGTGTAAGCTTCTTAAACCCCACATGTACACCCCATACTCCAGCCTCTTGCATACCACTGTATTGTGTCTTCTTGATGTAATCCCATTTTTGTTATTTGAGGTTCTGGGAGATCATTCAAATCAGAAAAAATGCACATTGTAATGAACTTGTCTATAGCTGAACTGCCTGGGAGTTTTGCATTTATCAACATTTTCCACTCCTACTTTGACCTAATATTCCCTCTTTGTTCCTATACATTTCCTTCTCCTTTGCATCATCCCAATCATTAACTAAATGGGTATGAGTAATAGTAGAGTAACAAGTAGATGGAGCTTGAATGAGAAAGGAATGAACTATATATGACATAACCCTTTTTCTTAAAAAGGACTTCCTGTTCCATTATTACTTTATAGTACAACAAAAGCCTGACCTGAAAGTTAATAAAGAGAGCATGTTTACTAATTAGGCTTTATTCTCATTGGTCCATGTTAATTGCAAAATATCAATCTATCTCACTTATGAATATGCAAATGTATGTCAGAGTGGCACAAGTTTCCAGTACACAGTACTCTGCTAGTTTTAATTAGATCAAAAGTGGGTCCAGCTCAATTCAACAAGATGGGCCCTACTCTTTAATCAGGAAAATAAGTTTGTCTCCTAACAGTATCTGCTTTTGACAGTCAGCAAACACTAATTAACAGACATAGCTATATTAATTGCATTACTCCACTGTATTCTTATCAGCTAGCTGATGTTGCCTGTTTGCTAATGCAAATAGTTGCTGCTTTGGTAAAGTCAACTTGCAAAAGTCTTTCTAATGCTAACTAGCAATCAATGCATATAAGATTTCTAAGATTTCTGTAGGGAATTCTCCATAATAGATGTATTCTGTCTTTTGAGGTATCCATGGCCATTTAGTATAATTATTCCTTAGAGCTGCACCTATCATATTATCAGCTTTTTCGGAGGATAAAGAACACAACTTATTTGTTTAAGAACAAAGGACTATAATCATTTCCTTTAGGAATCACTAAATCACTAAGTTAAATGAAGATGTATGACCCAATGGAAAACTTGCATTTATAGTAATTATGTATTCTTTTTTTTCCTTAAGGTTTCTTTAACATCTTTTAAAAGGCAACTTACCAGTTTTGCAAAGTAGTGACTTGACAGCCCTGGAGACTGTAATCCCACGGAATGCGTTTTATATGGACTGTGTTAGGCAAAACCTCCCAGGCTGCCCTGTCCATGGGTTTTGCCTTCAGCCCTATTCTTTGAGGGCCACTGGGAGGGCCAAGAGGGTAATCCAGTCTCTAGATTCGTTCAGCTCCTAAACTCTCTGAGATTGCCAACTTGGGTGTTGATTAATGCCACTTGCAAGGGAGTTTTCATCATGTAGACAATAGGCTGCCATTAGCAAGGCTGAGACCACCCTTCCCTTTCACGTAGACTGCCAAGCAGCCATCCCCAGGTTGTTAACATTTTGTCCATGCTGACTAGCACCGGTATCCTAAAAGGGAGCGGCACAGTTGTCTATCAGACATCATTTCCTCCTGCAGCCAGCCTGAGCTCTCTCACCTTTGCCCATATGCGAAGTGGACCATGATAAATGGATCATGATAAACATATATTATAACATAATATATAACATATATTAGAGGGGAAATCGACCGGCCTGGCTGAATAGGGAGCTTTTGCGGGGACTCAGGGAAAAAAGGAGAGTCTACCGCCTTTGGCAGAAGGGGCGGGCAGCTCAGGAGGAGTACAGGGATCTTGTTAGGTCCTGCAGGGAGGAAATTAGAAAGGCAAAAGCCCAGCTAGAACTCAATCTGGCCAGTGCTGTAAAAGACAATAAAAAATGCTTTTATAAGTACATCAGCAATAAAAGGAGAGCCAAGGAGGATCTCCATTCTTTGCTGGATGTGGGGGGGAACATTGTCACCGAGGACAAGGAAAAGGCTGAAGTACTTAACGCCTTCTTTGCCTCTGTGTTCAACAGCCAGACCGGTCATCCCCAGGGTACTCAGGCCCTTGAGCAAGAGGATAGGGATAGGGACCAGAATGGAGCCCTCATAGTCCAGGAGGAAGCAGTTAATGACCTGCTATGCCACCTGGACGCTCACAAGTCTATGGGGCCGGATGGGATCCACCCGAGAGTACTGAGGGAGCTGGCAGAGGAGCTTGCCAAGCCACTTTCCATCATCTATCAACAGTCCTGGTTAACAGGGGAGGTCCCTGATGACTGGAGGCTTGCCAATGTGACGCCCATCTATAAGAAGGGCCGGAAGGAGGACCCGGGGAACTACAGGCCTGTCAGCCTGACCTCGGTGCCGGGGAAGATTATGGAGAGGTTCATCTTGAGCGAACTCCACAGGCAAGTACAGGTCAACCAGGGGATCAGGCCCAGCCAGCATGGGTTCACAAAAGGCAGGTCCTGCTTGACCAACCTGATCTCCTTCTATGACCTGGTGACCCGCCTGGTAGATGATGGAAAGGCTGTGGATGTCATCTACCTGGACTTTAGCAAAGCTTTTGACACCGTCTCGCATAATATCCTCCTCGGGAAGCTGGCAGCTCATGGCTTAGACAGGCATACTCTTCGCTGGGTAAAGAACTGGTTGGGTGGCCGAGCCCAGAGAGTAGTGATAAATGGTGTTAAGTCCAGTTGGCGGCCGGTCACGAGCGGTGTTCCCCAGGGCTCTGTTTTAGGGCCAGTCTTGTTCAATATCTTTATCAATGATCTGGATGAGGGGATCGAGTGCACCCTCAGTAAGTTTGCAGATGACACCAAATTGGGTGGGAGTGTCAATCTGCTGGAGGGTAGGATGGCCCTGCAGAGGGACCTGGACAGACTGGATCGATGGGCCGTGGCCAACTGTATGAGGTTCAACAAGGCCAAGTGCCGGGTCCTGCACTTCGGTCACAACAACCCCATGCAACGCTACAGGCTTGGGGAGGAGTGGCTGGAAAGCTGCCTGGCCGAAAAGGATCTGGGGGTGTTAGTAGATAGCCGGCTGAACTTGAGCCAGCAGTGTGCCCAGGTGGCCAAGAAGGCCAACAGCATCCTGGCTTGTATCAGGAATGCTGTGGCCAGCAGGAGCAGGGAGGTGATTGTCCCCCTGTACTCGGCGCTGGTGAGGCCGCACCTGGAATACTGTGTCCAGTTTTGGGCCCCTCAATACAAGAAAGACATTGAGGTGCTGGAGCGTGTTCAGAGGCGGGCAACGAAGCTGGTGAAGGGTCTGGAGAACAAGTCTTATGAGGAGCGGCTGAGGGAACTGGGGTTGTTTAGCCTGGAAAAGAGGAGGCTGAGGGGAGACCTTATCGCTCTCTACAACTACCTGAAAGGAGGTTGTAGTGAGGTGGGTGTTGGTCTCTTCTCCCAAGTAGCTAGCGATAGGACAAGAGGAAATGGGCTTAAGCTGCGCCAGGGGAGGTTTAGACTGGAGATTAGGAAGAATTTCTTTACGGAAAGGGTGGTCAGGCATTGGAACAGGCTGCCCAGAGAGGTGGTGGAGTCACCATCCCTGGAGGCGTTTAAAAAACGGGTAGATGTGGCACTTCGGGATATGGTTTAGTCTGGTCTACCCTTGACTAGTCTAGAGTGGGCTTGGTAGTGTAGGTTAATGGTTGGACTGGATGATCTTAAAGGTCTTTTCCAACCTAGATGATTCTATGATTCTATGATTCTATATATGGTGCATACATAAACACCCAGGTGCTGCTAAAGCTGGGCAAAGCTAGGCACGCAGAATTTAGGCATCACCATAACTAAGGTGGCCTGCACAAACTTATAACTGTACTTTCTTAATAACAGTGCCTTCTTCTACTTGGCTGTGGGAGGATCTGAAGTGAGATATTATCCACCCAGTCCAAACATCCAGGGGTAGATCAGCTGGAGACCACCGTTACATCAACTTGAGCTGGTGTTATTTTAAGACCACAACTTTTAGCCTTGCAATGCAGAAGACAACAAAGTCAACAGGGCTCACATACCATAGTATGTTAGCTGGGTGCGATGATACTGAAGGAAAAGCCACATGCCCACTTTGTATTGCAGCGCCAACATTATTACTACCAGTGGAGCCACACAGGAACAGTATAATGCTTATGATTTTTCCTGGTATAAGCAAGACTAACATGGTTTGGGGCTAGTATTCCCAAGTGGAATCTGCAAATGAAATTATTATGTATTATTTATATATTTAGGGGTATACCTTCACACAGTTGACATTTTAATGAATCCCTACAGGGAGGGAGTGGAAGTGATAATGAAACCTCCATGTCAAAGCCTCTTCAGCTTTCCAGTGTAGCTGGGATCCCCCCTTTATTATCCCCCCACAATTTGTTTGCCTTTCTCTTTATTTTTTCTGGATAGGAAAAAGAAGTTGCAAAAGGACGCTCAAATACATTTAAAGTGTAAGATTAATAAGCTTATGTACAACAATGACATATTTTTCAGATCCTATTAATTTTTTAAATAATGTTTTAAATCTAGGTGCACAGACATAAGGGAAAATCTCAGTATTGGTTCTGATTATCTTTTTGCCCTTTTTCCCTTCTGATATGACATTTAGGGTATGGAACCTGGTCCATAATTTCTATGGTCAATATGAAACTTGAGGGCTGTCTCATGGCAGGATGAATTTTGTATAGGAATGCCAGATGAGCCTCAACTTTTTCAAAATACATTGTAAGATTCAAGTGAATTTTTGCTTTACCATCAGCCTTTTATGCATGTGAAGCTGGCTGTTCTGTGTATTATACCTCAATATTAGGGTAGTGGATTAATTTAAGTAACTTTGCTAAACTTTACGTGGCTAGAACTTTCCATGCTGGAGAGACAATATATTTTTTCTAGGTTTCAGTTAAAACTGGCAGATCATTTCTGAACAGAAGGCTAGAGAAGAATATGTTTTCATATGTCAAATAATTCTAGTGGCTTAAAAAAAAGTTCAATGACGTAAGCTTTCAGGCAGGTACTTGATACTTGTCAGTGACAATTTTTTTGGGGTAAAAAATCATAGAATCATAGAATCGTTTAGGTTGGAAAAGACCTTTAAGATCATCAAGTCCAATCATTAACCTAGCACTGCCAAGTCCGCCACCAAACCATGTCCCTAACCACCACATCTACACGTCTTTTAAATACCTCCAGGGATGGTGTCTCAACCACTTCCCTGGGCAGCCTGTTCCAATCCTTGACAACCCTTTTGGTGAAGGAATTTTTCCTAATGTCCAATCTAATGGACCTACTGTTATCCCTGTGAAAAATTTGCTTGAATTTGGACAAGTTAGAGCCTTTGAAGAAAACCTACATGCAGGCTGCATGTGTTCTCTAGGCACTTCTTGGAGGAGTCTTGGCAGCTAAATGTGTTGTACTTTAATCTTCATTAAGACATAGCAAGAAAGCCACCAAAAACATCTAGCTCCATGGTTGGCTCAGCCACCAGGCTAAAAGACAAGCAAGAATTACGCTTTGGGTTTCAGTGTAAAAGCAGGAACAACTTGAACAGTTAGGCACTAACTTAGGATCCTACTTCAAACCCCTAACAGGCCAAAGAAGGAAAGAGAATCCAGGTGCTTCCCCTCTCAAACAATGGGTATGATCTGAGCTAGTGCCAGTGCTGCCCACCTTCTGTATTCAATACTGAAACAGATACCGATGCCGATTACGCTTCTCTGGCCTGGTGACAGGGATCATCACCCAAGAATCAGCTTCAGCCAGTTTGGGGTGAAAGCGCCAACATGACAGACCAGGGAATCCCCACCTAAAACAACCGACGTTCCCTGGAGAGGGTGAGGCTCAGTTCCCGGTACAGAGGAAAGTATTGCACCTTCTACCTTCCAGAAGGTTAATCTAGTGACTTCACCCTGTGGCAAAGGGGCACAGATGCCATCTTCCGCAGCTGATTTTGGATTCAGCCTCTCACATTTTTCATTTGTGCCACAGAAGAGTAAAGCAAAATACTGTATTAGCCTTAAAGAGGACAATTTAAGTGAAATATTTCAGGCTGGTTTGCTAAGGAAATGAGGCTTCTGTCCTTTTGGCTCTCCACTTCTCTGCCAGTCAGTCTTCTTAATAACATTTTAGTCTGTTGGGCAATTTAACCCAAATTTGAAAGAGGAGCAGAAGTCTTAGAGACAATTAACTGCATTTTTTGAAATCTGCAGCTGGGAAGTGGAGAGAGACCCAGCATGAAAACCCCATTGAAAAGAGGGCAGGAAGAACTCGGATGTGATATGTTATGTGGCTTGGTAGTAGCCAGCTGCCCAATCTGCATATGCATGGCTCCAGATTAGCCAGGGTATGTGTTATTTCTTGCCTGACAGATGTCAGTGGGTTTACAGAGGGAGACAGAACTATTGTGGTGGGAGGGAGGGAAGGAAATGGGATACAAATCTGTAGGAAACCAGGTTCCATGAGCTGTGATACTCACAGGACAACTTGTTTTCTTTTTCATTTTTGGTAAGAAAAAAATACAAGCGTTGTAGGGTTGTACCTAACCAAATGCTTTTCTTTTGCTCCATTTCCTCTGTCAGCTAATTAAAAAAACAACTCTGTTGTGTAGCCTAACATTTTTTAAAAAAGCAACTTGTGGAAATATACACAGCAAAAATTGCATTAATAGTGATTTCCAGTGTTCAGAGGACTAGCAGGAAGCATCAGTGTCACCAAAAGAGATAGAAAGGGCAGGATGAGGTAGGAAAAAAATTTGGGGTGTCCAGTCCCTTTTTCAGGGAACTGTGGGAGCAGTGGCAGCGTTAACAGCACTTGACAGCAGGAGCAAATGGGAAGGCTAGAAGATGGCAGCATGCTGTGGTGAGCTCTCAACACACAGAAATGCACCTCCAAGAAATGGCAGTGATCACGTTGTCAAATTTTCTTTTTCATCTTACGGCAATTAATCCAAGATTTCTACACCCAGGCCATTCCACTACCCAAATCAGACACTGGGTTTTTTTCAGAGTTTTTTTTGGTGCATTATTTGGAGAGAAAATAAATTCCTCCACCTCCTCCTCATCCTAACCCAGAGTTCTAACACAAAAACTAGCAACAGGATGAATAGGGGATAACCAGGAAATCCACCCTGCTCTCTAGCTGCAGTCCTCCTTTCCCCGCCTTATATCTTCTGCCCCACTTACATGAATGCCAGGGTCTAAATATTACTACTAACTCGTTAGGCTTTCACAGCACTTAGACTGTCCCTGTAAACCAGTGCTGATGCACATCCCCCAGCATGCCTGGCAGAGTCTGAACAGGCTTCTCTGAAATATTCCCCAAGTTAAGTATAATTTTGTCCCAGCTCGTGGTCTTTCCTGCTAACCAACCTTTTCCACCACTTCCTTGTGTGCTCACTTAAGGCAGGTTTCACTATATAATAAATACCGGTGCCCCGTGACCCTGCTGTCACAGCTAGCTGTGCTCCTCCAGGCTCGGAAGACATTACAGCCACACAGTCTCTGATAGAGCAGACTCCACTAACTGTAATTCACTGTTTGTCCCGGCCTTTATATATGTGATTTTTCTTTGTCTGCCTTAATCCAGCCCAATACAGAGTTCTTACAGACTCTTTGTTGAGCTTGTTCTCCTTTGGATTCAAATCAGGACTTTACCAGAGCCGCCTAAAGATTAATTATCATACAGAACAGTGCTTAGAACATGACTGACCATCCCAGCAGGTATCAGGTTATTGTTTAACTCTACTCCCTTGTCTTTGTGTATCTATTATTAGCTCCTATTTCATGCTTGGCATATGGTTACACTTAACACTTTCTCTAGTAAAAGAGAAAGCTTGTACTGTAGTTCCATGGAAAATCACACTGACACAACGATATAGTATCTTGAGCTAGCAGCCCATTGGAAGAGAACGCAGCAAGTACCTTATTCCTCAGGCTGTAATATCTTTGGGGCATGAACATTTTGGGATTGTTTTAATTATTATTATTTTCAAATTGGTGTTTGCCTGGGACTTATTCCAGTTGTCCTGGTCCATGGTTGCAGCTCTAGGACCATACTGGGACCAGAGTCATGGTGGGAACTTACAGCAGTCAGAGCAGCAGAAATGTGAAGGTAAGAGCAGAAGGAAGCCAAACACAATGTGAAACACTTTCTTGTGTTGCTTTTTTATTTCTTATTGTTTCTTGTGGGGACCCACACAAGGAAACTCTCATTACTTCCTTCATTTTCTAGACAGATGCTAGCTAGGACATACCACATCAAGGACTTCAGAAACAAGCAGTTTTTCCCTTTAAGGGGCCTGTAATCAATGACATCAACCAAAGACCTCCCCCAAAGAATATTTGAAGTTCATCTCGTGGGCTTCCATGCTACAATCCAGCTGAAGAATGCAACCAAATCAGTGGCACTTGGTGAAGATAAAAATCTTTGTCGTGCGGGACACTCGGGGTTGCTTTTCACTCTGAGAAAACTGCTGTTAGGGGCTGCCCACAGAGATTTTGGGCCAGGTAGAGACATCTACTTGCCTGGTTGAAAAATCTCTGTGACCCAGTCATCTCCTCAGTGTGCAGCAGCCCGCTGTGTAGTGCGGACCCAGACATTTGGGATGTAATCAGTGATCCTGAAATTTCAGAGAGGGGATCCTGCAAAGACTAGAAGCTGAGCAACAAAGTGCATTTAGAAAAAGCACTTACCAAGCTTACTTGTGATGTTGCCAACTTTCAAAGATATGCTGTCGTGCCTGCGCAGCACGTTAGAAAGCAAATTCTGGTTCCATGCAAATGACAAACACCTTAAA
Source organism: Pelecanus crispus (assembly GCF_030463565.1). Lineage (NCBI taxonomy): Eukaryota > Metazoa > Chordata > Aves > Pelecaniformes > Pelecanidae > Pelecanus > Pelecanus crispus. The sequence continues at coordinate 86,406,326 of NC_134645.1, forward strand.
CCCCGCTGCGTACTTCGTGAGCGAAGCTGAATGTGGAGCATTTGTGCTGTGGCTTGGTGACTTGACAAGCACAAACAGCGATGGTTGTGAGGAGCAGGGATGGCTTCTCTGTGTACAAAAAGACAGCCTTCATTTACAGTACAAATATTTGAAGGCAATTCTCAACAATCTCTTCAGCACAAGAAAAATTGTTACCTCTAGCCATCCCCGTTGCCAAAACTTTAATCCTTATCAAATGGAAATCACCATCTGTCCATTAGATCAATGACTGGCACTTCGGTCTCATTGATTTAGCTATTATGGAAAAGATATCATATGAGATACATGATAAATTAGACTCTGTCATGGATATTTGGTCAGATTTTGCTCAATCTTTCCAAATGAGATAATTAGCTTTAACTTTCTAATTTTAAACTAGTGTAAGTGTTACAGATTAAGTGACTGTAATCTCTCTTTCTTATCCACTTTTCTTTTCACATACATGCATAATGAGGCTTTTGTCTATAATTTTGGTGTCACACTAAAAACATTAAAAGATGTAAGAAGGAGATTCTCCCCCCCCAGTTTGAGATGTAAAACTTCTTTATTAGTCAGAATCAACCATTATAAATAATTTCAAAATTATTCTCTCTGTGTATTATAAGTAAATAACAAAATGCCCCAAATAAGCTTCAGTCATTTGATCAAAAATTGCACAATATTTTTACATCTTAAACACCTTTTCTTGAAACAATCGCAATGCCACCCCAGATGTCTATCATGGCTGTCATAATTTTAAAATGTATGTGCATTTCTTTTAAATTTCTGTCATACCAGAAAGACAAAGTAATAACTGCAGAAACATGGCAACTGCCTATGTTCAAACATGTAATCTGGGTTTTTTTCCAAGCTGGCATTTTTAAAGGTCTCGCAGGCACACACTTGAAAGCAGCTGCCATTGTCACCAGCTCTTTGAAAGTCAGTCCTCCCTGTGGCAATTGCAGAACCTGGCTTTGTTACAGCGGATGCACGTGGAAAGGCAGTGCTGCTTATTATGGGGTATATGGATACATAGAATTAATCCATATGATTGCTTATTATCTTTCTTCCATCCGTGTCCCATCCAGCAGACTCAGAAGGTGCTTTTCTCCCTTTCTCTGGGTTGGACCCATTGGTCCTCCCAAGTTTTGAGCACAATTATGGTTGCCTACAGCTGACCCTTGCTACCTCACCCCTCTGTGCTCTACTTTGCACCCCTCAAGTGTCACACCTGAGAGGCTTTTAGGGGCACCTAGCTCTTTACAGCATGCAGGTAGAGGGAACAGCACTGGCTTTGCTGCCAAAAGTCGCAATCTCCTTTATCCCCCCGCTCCTCATCCCCAGCTCCTCAGGGGCAGCCCTGCAGGCAGCCGGCTCAGGGGACCGGCCATGGTGAGCGAGGACGGTGATTTCCATTTCCATTTTATATTTGTCCGTGGGGTAGGTTACACAGGTCAGCCCTCAGAATTGTTTGACCTCGCTTGCATGTATGATGGCACGGGCTGACAGCAAAGAGGAGGATGGATGGAAATGCCTACTCGGGGCTGGGGACAGGCAGGCCTGCTTCTTCTGGTGGTTTTAGCAAACATATAGTGTTGACAGAGCTACGTGTTTAAGTGGTAATGAAAGCGTACATATCTGTCCTTACTTTCCCAGTGTCAGGTGCATTATCCCCCAGCCTGCCCCAGATTAAAGCATCACAGCTGATGCTGAAAATGGAAGAGTTTCTTATCGATAAAGGTTGGGGGGAAGATGTAGAGACAGGAGAACCGGGCAGCCTGAAGGGCTTGAGCCTTAAGGTCCAGCTGATACTAGAAGCAGCTGTATCTCTGTGTCTAGCACAGCACCAAACCAGCAGCCAGCCCTACCTGGTAAGCTCAGGAGCAACACCTCCCCCAGCTCCCCCCTTCCTCCTTTCCTACCCCACAGGCTTTTACTAACTGTTTTAAAGTACTTCTCTCTCTGTGAGCAATTACCATGTCCTACTTGTTTAGATTAAGTTGCTGTCAGTTCATTTTCATCCAGATTCCTACTTCAGTCAGACATTGAGGAACTGCTAATGAGACAGCGTAATCTGAGTTCAAAGAAAATAGCGGAGCAGAAAACATTTTTCCTGGTTAAAACATTCTCAAAATTACCTTATACACTGGGCTACATGTCTCTTGTAAAGTCACGGCCACTGAATTTGCCACAGGATCCAGGGTAGCTTGCAAAATTATGATCCTACAAAGTTTTCTTGGAAATACTCAAAATAAAATTAGTCCTGATGGGATTTTTAAGCCTTCCAGAATAATTTAAACTGAAGCAGATTTGTCATCTTGGACCTGCAAATAGCATAAAGCAACATCTCTCAGGGAGGTGAGGACTATTACTACTCTACCCTTAATTGGTTTAGTGGTGGACTTGGTAGTGTTAGGTTAATGGTTGGACTGGATGATCTTAAGGGTCTTTTCCAACCTAAACGATTCTATGATTCTATGACTCTATGACTGTCCCACTCATTTCCAGATGTTACTCCTGAAGGCTAACAGAGATGATGCACATTTCAATACTTAATTATTTCACTACTTAATTATTTCAGCTGTTAATCCCCCTAATAAAACTACAGCTATATGGCTACTGGGATGGTTATTTTGCACTATACAACTCCCACTCACTTGTCAGGAAATCCTTATATGTAATATCTCCTCAAATCCTACATTGCAGTTATGACTAGGTGGTATACTGTTGAAAATCAACACTAGAATAAAGTTAGCAAATAACACAATCACGGATGGCCTTTGGAATGATTATTATATTTAAATTAATTAAAAAAAAATCTTTTGGTTTTTTTGTCATCTAAACCTGCCTCAGAATTTCCAAGGAGCTGTTACAGACTGCCATAGAAATGAATAAATCTAGCAAGGGGAGCCAGCTGTACACAACCTCACCACAGAATACGCAAGATTTTATAAGGACAGGAAAGATGCACAACATCTGGGGGTACTATAATGCAAAGGACTGGGCAGCTGGAATACAGGCATGCATGTGCCCCTGGCACTAGCACTTTCCTACGTCAGCCTTGACTATAAAAAAGGGAGCTTTGAGCCTCTAAACAGGGGCGAAATCTGCCTGCCTGTTGCCTGATGCTACTCCAGCGAAGCCAGTGGCATTCTCTGACATTTCATGGGATATATGCTAGCGCGGGATTTGCTGCTGCTTTCTCGCAAACTCCCACTTCCTTAAAGTTGGCTGTACTAGAACTTTTAAAGCCAGGCAAACTGAATCTGCATTAGCTTCCCATTATTTTTTCATGATACCTCCTAGCCACTGTAACTTACTTGGTGCTGTAGAATTTACAGTTTATGTCCTGAAAGAAAGTACTTTCATGACCCTGAGGACGTGTCATGTATTTCCAGTTTTGCTGTGTTACTAAAAAAAAACCCCACACCAAAACCCAACAAAAACCCCCAGTAAGACACAAACCCAGAAGAACTACTAAATGACAGTACCTAATAATGAAGTAATTCACGAGATCCTGTTTCACAGCCATCTAAGTAGCATACCAGCATTATTGCACAGCACAAAGTGATGTAAAATGAATTAACAGGCATAGAGCCTGTGCTGCCACTGAAACTTGCTGCTGTCAACTCCTAAGTGAGAACTAATTGCTCATATGATTCACTTTTAGGTTCTCTCCTACCTTCCCATGTAACGTCCCCTCTAGTCGCAGTACTATTTTCAATAAATCTAGTTTATTGCCTGGTTACTATTTCCTAACGTGTCTTTGTTTGAATAAGGCAAGAGTCGGCATGGGAATCTTTTGTTATTCAGCAGAACTCTTGCTTCAGTGAAGTAACAGTCACACTTGTCCTTTTTTTTCTTTAATAAATGCCCTATATGTTGTCGCTAATTTGAGGGTTTGTAAGCCCATATAAAGCGTGCAGATTCACATCAGAAAATGCATAAAATCGGACTCTACTTCTATTGCACACATAAGATATATTCAGGTAGAGTCCTCTTTGGTTTAGTATGCCGTATCAAAGATATTTCTGCTGAGGTTGTGGCGAAAAACAAACTCGTGATGTTAAAAACCACACCTTATTGTGCAATAGTAATGACACCATGATTAAAAAAAAAACCAAACAAACCCAAACCTCAACTCCAAAATAAACCAGAGCAAACCCCCCTACCATATAGTTTAGGCCAAGCTGCCGAATCCTATTACAAATTCAATCCTATTAAAACGTTCCCAGGTTTAAGCCTGCTTTGGAGTTTTTCATAGGAGTGCGTGACCCCAACCCAAACCCCTCCATGTGTGGTCAAGGGACCTGCGGATAATTGTAAACTTCACGGGCTCCCATTAATCTCGGCACAGTCAGATATTAGCGCTTGTAAATCAGCACCTAAACAAGGACAATAGTTAAAGCCATCAATAGTCTTTTAATGAGGCAGATCAAAAACAAATGAAAGCAGCGGGACACTGGGATCTGCCAAGGCGGGGCAGGGGAAGCCGGGGGGGGCTTTGTCTTCCCCCCCTCACACACAAGGCCCTGGAAGGAGCCCGGGACCCCCTCCTCCGGCTGCCGGTCTCGCCGGCCGAGTTGCGCCTTCGCCCGCCTTAACGCTCCCGTCCCGCCCGGCTGGGGCTGGCAGCGCCGGTACCTGGGGCTCTCCGCCACGCTTCCACCTGCCCGGAGGAGCCCGGCGCGGCCCGGCTCCGCTCGGCAGCCGCGGAGAGGCCTCGGCCTCTCCGCGGCTGCCGAGCGGAGCCGGGCCGCGCCGGGCTCCCTCCTCGCCACCGCGCAGGCGCGGCCCGGCCACCCCCGTTGCCAGGCAACCGGCCGCCGCGGGCAGCGGGGAGGAGGGCGGGCGGCCCATGGGCCTCACCCTGCCCGGCCCCGCTCCCCCGCCTGCCGCCGGCCCTGGCGTCGGGGCCGCCGGGGAGGAAGAGGAAGAGAAGGAGGAAGAGGAGGGCAGCGGCGCTGCCCGCGGAAACGCTGGCCGCCAGAAGCGCCCCGGGAACTTGACGGGGCGGCCTCTCCCGGCCCGGGCCCCGGCGGCTCCCGGGGAGGGGGAGCGGTACCCAAGCCGTGCGCGGCTTGCCCTGTATTTGGACGGGGAATGCCACCCCCCCTCCCACCCCGCCCCGCTTAACCACTCCCGGAGCCCCATTTTTTGGGTTCCCAAAGCTGAAGAGTTTGGTGACAAAGCGGAGGTGAAACCCGGGCCTTGCTTAGGTCAACAGGGTCGCCCCGCCAGGAGCCCTTCATCCCCCGAGCAAACAGGGTTTCGCCTGCGTAGCACAACGGGAAAGGGCCCGCAAGCCGTACCTGCCCCGGTACCGTGCATAAGGTTTGCGTGGGGAGAGTATGTTTTGGTAACACCTTGATGTGACACCGCGACACGGCTTTGCACCCCACGCGGCGATGGAGACTAGGGAAAGCTCCGCACGCCTGCCGAACCAAGGCTGCGTGGGCCAGGAGGCACTGCCGGGGCGGCAAGGCAGACACCGGCCTCTTGCTTGCAAGCGAATGTTTGTTTTTTTTCTTTTTTACCCCTATGTAAGAACTGCAGAGGTTGCATGCGAATAAGAGTTAGTCATTAAATCACTGGGAAATAATTCTGTGGCTAATAATATTTTCTTTCTCTTTCTAATGAGATCACCTCACACTCGCTGGCACTGATACAAACATTCCCAGCTAAGTGCTCAAAAGAGGTTGAAGTACAAACTGTATATAATTCACTGCTTGAGAAAACACTATTTCAGCACAACACAATGCGAGATACTCTCAAGTATTCCTGAGGCAGGAAGAGTGTACCACAGTCAGGCTGAAGTGACTGTTTACATCAACCTGATTGCACTTATTCTTTAGTAAAGCTAACAGCTCTCCGCATTATTAGCCCATCTTCTCAGCTCTGAGGACCTCGCAGATAAGGGACGAAACCTAAATTACGTGGCGCCAACATGGTGTGTGCTAGCATGTGGAGTACTACAGACCAGCAGCCCGAAGCGCTTCAGCGTTGGGTTGGCATGAAAGGGCGCTTTCGCCAGATGCCCAGCCTGCTTTATAAGGACGCCTGACAAAGTCTCCTCCTCGCAACGCCCTTGCCGTGGTGACAGCCAAAAGGTGGCAGTGTTCAATCCATCATCCCTTTCCACGCATCACCCCGGCAGGTGCCTGCCTTGAACGAGATCTTTCATCTCACCCCGGCGCTGTACTTGTGTTGCAAAAAGCCTCCTCTTTCCCTGGACTCAAAGGAATTAAAAAGCTAACGGAGTTAGAGAACCTTATAAGCTGAAGAATAGAAAACAACCAGATCACTCACTGGTTTCACCGACCCCCCCCCCCCAGCTCTGGCTTTGCTGAGATGTACCCAGACAACTTGTTCAGTCCACAGTTTGGTTTTCCTGGTCTCACACCAAAACAGAAACATGGAATTTAATGAAATTTGCCGCTTGCTGACTAAACTTATGGTTTCAGGAGTAAAGAGTGAAGCTTATATGAAGAAAAGAGTAATGCAGAAGTAACGACTATCTGAGGCATGCTGTTGTATATACATTCAATAGTAACACTTACCACATATATATACACACACACATATATACGCAGGTATATATATCTGAAGAAGCATTTTTCCATTACAAATATATAATATGAATTTTTATTATGAAAAATCATTTTGTGGAAAAAATATTTTTTTTCAAAATAACTTCATTTCTCCAATAATTTCTTTCATACAATATCTGAAAAACAAACAAATTTGATCTTGAGAGTATACAAAAATAAGCAGGACATTGGGTTTCCTGTGAAAACCCAGAAAACCAAAAGAAAAAAATTGACCCAAAGCAAGTATTTTCTTACATATTTAATGAGAGAAGCCTAGTCTTAATAGCTGAGTCTCTAAACAGGAATTGTCATCCTTTTTGTGGATATAGGATACCATAGAACGGAGGAGCACTCAAATTCACATACTGAGTCAAGGGCACGGTAATGAGCAGAGCATAGTCTGTTCTCTGTCTGCTGTCCAATACACTGTAGTACTCTGCCGTGTAATTTAATCTAGTACAGGTTGCAGCATTAAATAACAGCAGGGACACAAAATATTGTTGGTGTGTCAACCTTAGAAACTATTAAACCCTTCTTAAAATGTTGCCCCTTTGTCCAGTTGTTCCCTTTTTCCCTTCCAAGGGAAAAAAAGAGGTGGAGGGGGGGAGAAATAAAATTGCTATCTTTCCAATCCCAAGGTGAGAACACTCCTCTTTCTCCTGAACTGCACACTCCTATGTGTGTAATTCAGCGGAAGGGAATACCAAAAAAACCACGTTGAGCTGTGAGGATAAAATTGGGGATGAAAACCCTGATTAAATATGCTCTGATTATTATTATTATTAAATACGCTCTGATTAAAGACCTTTACACTGGGTGCAATACTGGATTACAAAACATGTCCTGTTGGCTTGGCTGTTAGGCGTGTCCTCCTGACTAGGAGAAAGGGAAGGGATTTTGGGGTATTCACTCAGAAGACTTGCAGACCCTCCTTACTCCGACATCAGCCTTTGCCTTTAGGGGCCTTGAGGCATTCGGAGCTGTGTGTGGGGTCAGTTAACTCACACTTACCTTCTTCCTCCGAGAGATGTCAGAAGGTAATTCTAGACACCTGCTTATCCTCACCGGGAGTGCCACATGCCACCTCCCTGCTCCATGTGTATGTAATTGCAAAGCCAGCAGGGGATATTGGATTATATTAGAAGCTATGGCACCATTAGTATGCGCTGCAGCTTCTTGTCATTAAATACGGAGTATACATTCTCTCTATTGTCATCAGGCCTGACTAAGGCAGGAAACTACAGGAGAAGAAACTGATTTTCCAAGCAGGAAAAACAGGAGCAAGCTGAAGAGGTTAGAGCGTGACTTTGGGGTGCATTGCCCATCCCTTACCGAACAATTTATTTTCCTAGCTGTCCTGTCCCACTGCCAGACTTATGTCGTTTCTCAAGGATCAGCTGTGGGTTCCAGCTTCGTTGTCACCTGCAGCTGGCATGCTCTGTTGACATGCAACTCACTTGAAGTCAGCCACAAGCCAGGTACTGCAAGCGTCTCTCTTCAAAACACACCCCCAGAACTGCGCATGAGCTTCTTTCTCTCAGCATCACTGTTACCTTGTGCCTCCGTTAGAGGTGCAGGCATTTCTATACACAATTCATGTATATCCAGACTCCTACTAATGCACTGGATTCCTACTAATTTTGCCAGGCAGCTTAATGGGTGGAGATGGCATTAATGTCACTAGCTGCTCAGAAGTTAGATGTCGTCTCTAAACTAGATGTCTTGATGCCATCAGTAGTCACTGGGTGAGAATGACTTCTTTTTTTCAGAGAGTCTTTTTCAGAAATAATTTTCAAGTGAGAGGAATCTCTTGCTGAAATGCAAGTTTTTTTCTGTTTACTCTAGAGAGAATCTACATTAGCTTAAACTGTACACCTAACTTTTCAGCCATCAACTTTGTGTAAGATCAGTCTCAGCTTGGTAGTTATTATACAGCCATGAATGCTATATTTCATTTGTCCTTCCCTGCCCATGTGGTGACTAGTCAGTTCCTAGCTTTATCTTAAATAAATCTTACAGCATCCAACGTTGTAAACTAAACTATTAAACTATCATACTCATTATCACCAACATCTTGTTTTATCTGACTTTCCTATTAATCATGGCAGCGCTATTTGTAAGGGAGGTTTGTCAACCAAAAATAGATAGAACAATGTATGAGTCTCAATACCTTTCTGAAGACTGAACCTCAAAGCATGTTGTGAATTAGACAAATGTGTGTGATGTTGTATGGCATAGAAAATTAGAATAAAATTTTCATGAGAATAGATACTCTGTAAGATTTCAAATTATTCTTATGCCATAAGAATGGTGAAAGATACCATTAAAATATTGTAAATAAACCTGTTCTCTCAAAATTTTCAGCATCATTTTGCAGTTTTAAGAGGTTTGGGGAAATAGAGTGGTATTATATGATCCAAGCTCTTATCTTGTTCTAGAACCTGGTGAATTTAGGGTAGAAAGAAGTTCAAATGTAAGCGTCTCTGGGAAACAGTTTGTTGGAGGCAGGACCTTGTAAGTGCCTTAGAGTGAAAAGCTTACTAGGATGTTCTGAAAATTTGCATGATAAGTGTCCGTAAAGTCACAGGGTGCAGTCCTAGTCCTATTTAAATCAGTAGGGTTACTGATTTAATAGACCTTTCGTCTGACTTTAGTGCTGCCACTCTTGTTCTTATTAAATCTGTTTTGTGGCCAAAATATTGAAATTCTGGGCATTAATTGTCCCAGGAGATAATCAAATGAGAACGCAAATTTTATATCTTATTTAAGCCATGCTTTTACTACAGGTAAATCAGGAAAGCAAGAAACAAAATGAAGGCTACAGTGTGAGGGTTTTTTGTGTGTGGAGAGCTTATTAGTTATATCTCCAATGGTTTGGTTAAATTCTGTTGCCTGAACTGTAAAATATTAAAGATCCAAGATAAAAAAGTGCTCCCATGCTTCAATTCTGACCAATTCTATTACGTGCACTATTGAAGGATGAAACTTTTCTTTTGGATCAAAATGCTGGCAAGGAATTTTTATATTTTATATAAAGCTATCTTCATGGAAACAGGTAGACAGAGTGAAGCAAGCAGCCACAAAATGACGTTTTTTATTTTGGAGTAGGTCAACACTGGGTATATTATTGTTATTGCAACAGTCATGTTAAGCTTTTCAATTAGGAATGGATGCGTCTGTGAAGTTCTTCCTTTTTTTGTTGATCCCTATGTCATTTTTAGGGTGATGAATATCTGTATCGTATGCAACTGAGCTAAGGAAGCATTTCTTTCCTGGCTTCGTCTGTCGCTGAAGGGAATGGCTTTGGCCATTTCAATGCCCATCCGCTTTACCATCAAAGGACTTTACATTAAAGGAAGCTTCATGTACTTTTAACGTCTGTTACAATGCTGCCAAGCTCTAAACTGCTTCTCAGTAGACACAGGGCTGCTGCAAAAAAATGTAGATTCTGGTCGGTGTATTTCCAAGCCTCCAAAACATTGTTCCAAGCCTGGATTTCTGGGAAATTATCCTAAGTGCTAGATACACTTCTGAAGCAGTGGAAATGTCTATTCCATCCTTTCAAGACAATGAATTTATTGCTTCAGCATCCCCAAATCCAGATGCATGCTTATGACTTCACTGTGGAACTGGGGAACCATCATTTACTTTGGAAAAAGGGGAATTAGGCAAAAATTAGAATTACTTATCCAAAGCAATTTTTCTCTTAAACAGCCTACTCTGCTACTGAGTGCTGAAAAACCACAGTCAGCTTCCTTGGTCTAATTCCTTTACAGCTGTGATCCTAGGGATGAGCAGAGTCCATAAGCTGAGGCAGCTTGGCTCTTTAATATATAAGCATGGGAGACGACTCCTTCACAGAGACGTTATTCCTTAAGGAAGGAATAAGAGTTTATCTTTATTTTTGTCAGGCTGACAAAAGGAGCATTTTCAGTTTTCTAGCCACCCATGTCCTATGGGCAGTTCCTGTGCTCTCCATTTTTGGCAGGTCATTGTATGGATGAGCTACTGAGTTCATTTGCTCAAATTTGCTATGTGGAGAGTTCCAGAAATGGGGGTAATTTCAATACTGATGACCACAGTGTCTCTCCTACCTAATTGTGTATGTACCCAGTGCCTAACAGGAACAAGATCTATTCCTCCCCAGATAGTATAAGAACAGAAAGTATAGGTGACAGTGACGGTTGTGATCCAGAGTTAGAAATGGAAGGGTTTGTGCAAACAAAACTGGGTTCATCACAAGACAGGGATATATTCTTTTTCCTCAACATATCACAGTACATATTTTTTTTTGAGTATTTTTAGACTGCCCTACAAAAGAATATAGAAAATGTTAAAATTTGTTCAGAGCAATTCCATTTTATCATGCTTCAAAAAGTAATAAAATTGCAGCCTTGGATCTGTTTTATATGGTCCCTGGACATGCCTGCAAGTAAAATTAAAAAAGCAAGAAATAAAAATACTAAGAAGTCACGTGTTACTAATACGCCTTCCAAAACAGGCTGAATGGATGGACTAAATCTTTTATGCTGTGGCCACCTAGTACTGTGGTGATCTATTTAGAAATGAGTAATTCTGCCTCATCTTCAAAGTATGAAATTCTATTTTCTAATTTACAGAATTTCTTTCCTTACTTTCACAATGCTATTCTAGCAAAAGCACATATCCAGAGATGTCTCATTACTTCCCATTTAAGAGGCAAAATATTGCTCCAAACACTTGTTGCTCCCTATCCCTAGGCAAGACTTTTGTATCCAGTATGTTTTTCTTCGTTGTCTTCTTCCTCCCACCAGCAGAAAACTTTTTTGCAGACGTTCCAACAGCAGATCATGACCATCATGACCACTGAACAAAAATGCAAAAACGCAGTAAAACCCAGCCTCCTGCCTTTCCCCAATCCCCTACCAGGACATTGAGCACGCAAACGCTTATTTTTTCCATCCTTGATGCCACCCAGCACTCCGTTCAAAGTGAACGCCACAGTATTTGGTTTCATTGCTCACGCCTCCTCTCCCTATCTTGTGGCTTAATGTGGCCTAGTGTTTTCTACTCTTCCTGTTGGCTCTTTCTTGAGATGTCTCGGAAGAGCGTTCAGCCCATCCTGGCACCCTCCCAGCGCTGGTGGACCCTGCCCTGGTCCCTCAAGCATGGACCAACCCAGCCTCCTGCTTTAAGGTTCCTTTCTCTGTTTCTTTGTTTTTCGCTGGATGCAGTGGCTGCCACTAACCTAGCTGAGAAGGTAGACTTGTACTCTCTTTGGCTTTGGTTGGCGTGGCCTAACCCAGACTGCCTTTGTGCCATACCTGCAAGGAGTTTTCTTACCAACACGGCGCGGTGGACTGGACCAGCATGCCAGGCTGCGTGTTGTTAACAGACCAGCAGAATAACTGGAATCTGCTGGAGGTGCAATTAAGCCTTTCTTCCAGTTTCCTTTCATGTGTGCCAGATTGGCCTAGCCTGCCATTTTATTGAGCCTGACAGCAGCTTTCATCCAAGCGACATTGATGAGAGTGCGTAGTTGCTCACACCATCAGCCTGCCAGCTCCAATGGACAATCTGAATAGCTGTGATCCTACATTAAAATGTCAGCGTTAAGGGAGGAGAGTGCACCATTTTGTTGCACAGCTGTAAAACCACTTCAGCAAGGCTTTCAAGCTCATTATTGCACAAGCAAGGGGTTTCAAGCATGAGTGCTCATGCCCTGTTCTCCACTCCCCCCCCTCCCCTTCTCAGCCTTGCTTCTATAAATATGCTTTTTTCTTTTTATTTTTTAAAATGTTTTTCCCTGTCTCATCAAGGAGCAGCTCTCAGGCTGGGGCAGCAGCAAGATTGCAGACGTAGCAACAACACAAACTTCACAACTGTGGAGCAGGACAGTCTAAGCAAATGAGGGGGCATCTTTCAGAGACAGTTAGATCTCATTTTCAGTAAACTGCTTGCAGGCTGTCTTGCCAGGATAGAAGGAACGCACTACCAAAAAGGTTTTTGGTAAGTGGCTGAGGGTGATTCATTATTCAAACAAATATACAACAAAAAAAGGTGTAACATCTAACGGCAACACTTACTTTCCCTCTGCTAGGAGGACATATCTGCTCACAAATTCTTCATGATAAGGTACCTTAATTCTTTCTCGATTGTGCTTTGTACTTTTCAATGTCTTTATGCAGAAGGGTACTCTGGAAGGATAAGAAAAAATAATAAATGTAACAGAAAGTGATGATGAAATTAAAAAAAAATCTTATTTTATAGAAAATAAATATCTGTGTGGAAATAAATGTTTATATTTTCCACTTCTCTCACTGAGCCACAGCTTTCCTTTGAAGCATCTCCGACTCTCCAAATATACTTGAAGTTCCCATCAGGTGCTAAGAACTGAGCATTCCCACATACCCTGCTGCCTCTCCTCTCCTCTCCTCTCCTCTCCTCTCCTCTCCTCTCCTCTCCTCTCCTCTCCTCTCCTCTCCTCTCCTCTCCTCTCCTCTCCTCTCCTCTCCTCTCCTCTCCTCTCCTCTCCTCTCCTCTCCTCTCCTCTCCTCTCCTCTCCTCTCCTCTCCTCTCCTCTCCTCTCCTTTTTCCACAGGCCAGTGAAGGGCACTACTGCAGCTTCATCTCGCCACAAGCAGCCATTTTCCTGAGTACAAGTAAATTCATCTGCACACACAGTGTATCTTTGGACTTCTTGATTGGAAAAAAAAGTTTTTCCCATTCTGGCAGTGCAGAGGCCTTTTACCTAGACAGACGCTTCATCTCAAAACTACAATGAAAGTTCTCCATGCCAATTTGCTGGCTTTGCTAGAAGCGCCTTGGGCACTTTGCAATATTGTGGGCCTATTTCCAGTTTTGATCAAAGCTCTTTTGGCTTCACACCAATGCCCAGCAGACAGCAAGATAACTTGCTGATGGCTCATCATAGAAGTGATCTCTGTACATGCTGACCAGACCTTTCAGCTTCTGGTATTCTGCAATTTTGCCAGTGGTTTGTAGAGAGCCCAAGTATCTGACCACTCTGTCAAACACTGCAACCATTTCTAGTCCCAAGGAGTCATTTTCCAACCTGTGTTTTTGTTTGTCTGTTGTTCTCCTTGGGAATTCCTTGAACATTTTCCCTTATATCAAGTAAACTTTATTAATCTGATTGTCTTGTGATTTTCTGCAGGTGTATCTTGACTCTACTTTCAGTTCAATTTGTTGAAATTGTTAAAGAAGAAGTCTATTTAAGAAAAGGAGACAAGAGTAATCAAATTCTCACAAGTTTTACAGAAAGTGGTAGCTGGATGATAGACCCACATTTGACACGTTCTGAAGGAAAGGCAGGCTGCGTGTGTTAGCACAGTTGTGTGGTTGACCAGTTAGATATTCAGCTAGGTCCAAACTGGTCCAAGTGTAGGGTCTCCCTTGCCCTTTGGTATTGTCAGAATGGATGTGTGCAGAAACAGGATTCTTTACAGGGGAAGATATTAGAGTGATGGTGACAGAGAGCAAGGCTCCGTTGGAAACCAGGCCACATTAGACTGCACAGAACAACTTGTTTGTAAACATGTTGATAAAACTTTCTATTATTCAGATCCCTTTTTATCACTTACAATGAATTATTACTTTATTTACTGCACTTTAGGAGACCTAATACATGTGAGGCCACTCTCCACCTCCAATAATAGTGTGCATCTTCTCTGACTGATTCTCAGTTTGTATTAGCATGCTTAAGTTGTCATCTGAACCAAATACTTTCCTTTCCTGTGCTCTGACTCTTTGCAGAAGAAGATCGGCCATTTATACACATTAGCACTTGAGTTGTGGTTGGAACTTAAAAATTCTATTTATGCGAAAATTAATCATTGAAGAACATCAGATATAATTTTAGGATTATGTGGGCAACTTTAAGAAGAGGTGGCAAACAGCCACATCTGCTATTTCCTGATGTATAAATTCAAAAGTTTGCTAGTCCATCAGGTTGTTTATTTAAGACCAGCATTCTTCTGGGCAGCTGCCAAGGAAAAGGCTACACCAGGTCAGTGCTTCTCTTCTTGTGTGCATACCTGTTCTTTTATGCTTTCCCATATGTACTGTTTAAACCAATCATGACCTGTAGGCACAAAATTTTGCAGTACTTAGAGGACTTATTTGTTCATTTTAAAAAAAAGCTTTCTTCCTGTGCTATGGGAAGGCAGTAAAGAAAAAAAACCCAACACAATAAAACATACAGCCACCCTCAAATAAAGGTTTTCTTTCCTCTGGGTTCAATTTTCCTGATATCTTAAATGTCTCGTGCTTGTGGAGATTTGTTTTACTGTTTGATATGTCCCACCTGTGATGCATCACTGAGCACCAGACACCCACAAGGGAGCAAGCTAAAATGTATTTACCTGCTTGGAATTTTCCTTTTTCTAAAGTGGCTGTGGAGAGACCCCACCCAGAACACTGTCTCATTTGCATCATGTCTCTAATCGTCCTTTTGTCCCTCAGAAAGCACTCCTGCTGAGAGCTAAGGGATAAATCCTGCGATTCCTTCATTTTGGTATCTTGCTTTACCATCTTCATTTCCATTTTTGTTTGATAAATTAAATAGATAAAAGTGAACATCTCCTGCTTGGAGATGTCTAATCTTGCAGAATGTTTATTCATCAGGATTTGTAGTTTGTCTTCCCATTTTGGGCAGTTGGCACTAGTTTGAGAAGCTAGCAAAAAAAAAAAAATCAGATAGCTTCTTTGTTTAGAGCGGAAGAATAATCCAGCTCTAATGGGTCACAGAGGACCCAGTATCCACTTCAGAGAAAGAAAATTATGAGTAGGTAAGTACGTTTTACATCTCTCTCTAGTTTGTGGGAAGTGCTCTGTTTCTAAATGACCCTTATTTCGCATCTGGTCTCGCTGGAGCTGAGGCCAAAGATATGGCTGCATTATGAACTACGTTTAACAGCTTTCACTGCTCTCCTGGTTCTCGTCGTAAGACTGTCGAGAAAGTACAAGGTGGCAACATGCTTCTGTTACAAAGTGGAGCCAGGTGCCCTGCAAAGCCTGGCTAGTCATGCCCTCTGACGCTAGGACTGTAAAATGGGCATCTTACCAAACACAGCCTGCTTTCCAAACACCACCTCTTCCCTCCACTATGAATTCCCTGCTGTGTAAGAGTTATTTTGCAACCTCAAAGGAGACAGCTATAGTCCAGGATGGTTCTTTTTAGAAGTTGCCACATGCTGCAGAAAGCATCTGCAGAATCATTAGCTTTGCCCTAACACTGGCTACTTGAAGTCTCAAATTCATTGTCTCCTTTGCTTTGAGAAACACACTGTGTTTAAAGTCCATGGCCCTAAAGAAAAATAGCTCATAAACTCAAGACCTTTGTAGTACATAATGAATACTAAATGGTTTTAAAAGAGCATGATGCACTATTTCTCAGGCATGGCTTTCTCCAAATGAGACTCAAACATATTTTAAAAGAAAGTCAATTACAATGTGCAATTCTGGGTTCACTTAAAGTGACATCTATTCTTTCTAAAAAGTGGTATTTTGCAAAAGAAGTGTTGGATATCCCTAGCATCAAAGGAATAGACATATCAGGAATATAGTTTGGACAAGCCACTGCTTTATTAAGTAACACATCTGGGAACTATCTTTCAACAATTCATCCAGGACCGGCTTTCTTTTGTCTGCAATCTGTTCTACTTGAGAGCGAGCCAGACTTTAGCCCTCCTTCTCTCTAACACATTTGATGGAGATTTGCCTCCAGCAGTCATCCCATCATGCTGGCCTTTGCTGCTGGGCCTGATACCATCCCCTTGTACGGGACTCATAGGGGGAAAGAGGTGACACTCTCTTTATCAGCAGCATCTGGAAAACCAGCCACAGACCGCATCTTCCTTAGGAGATAGCTGTCTTTCAATCTGGTTTTAAGTCCAGGTCACTTCTCGCAGTCTGCCTCAAAACACCATACAACCTTTCGTTATCCAAT